>NC_141758.1:32611306-32945177 GCF_982258835.1 Parasteatoda tepidariorum
TAAAATGGTTCATTTATATATTTTTAAACTTTCATGAAAGTTTATAATGGAGTTGCAACAGTGTGACCACAGGCTGAAAAAAAAAGCTGTGACAAAACTTTTAAGAGGTGATTAAAAAGACTTCATTTTACCATTAATTTCACTAGATATATAAATATTTTGATTTAATAAATTTTATTTTTAAAATTGAATTTAGAGATGAAATGAAAAACTATCCAAAATATTAAACAAAAATTTTATTTATTTATTTTTCCAATATATTCTACGGCTTTTAACTGTTTTACTATAAGACATTCATATTAATATATCTTACCACAATATGGAGTAGTTGCTTTCGTCATCAAATAGTATATACCAGAGCCGTGTGACTTGTAACCCATTCGACCACAAGAGTCTGAACAGCTCATGCATTTGCCAAGCACAAAATCTTCGTAATTTTGACACCTAAAAGCCGTGTATTCGCAGGGAGTAGGATTCAGAACAGATTCTGTAAACAGATGCACAGCACGTTCATGATTGCACGCTCGTTCTCTCATACCCTCTAAAAAGTAAAATTTAAAAAAAAATTTAAATTAGTTGGGTCAAGCAGTAAAACGATTAGTCAATTATAAAAACGAAAAGTCATGACACAAAAATTTTAAAAATATTATAAAGTAACGACCGACATACTTTGCTCGTTGTATCTAAGGAAACTAAAAATTTAGTGTTAGAAATTTATATTAATGAATCAACTAATTAGAATACATTTTAGCACGAAAACATCTTGCTTTAAATAAAAGTTGTTAAGCAAAGCTTCCAACATTTTTTTAAGAGCGTTTTTCGGAGTGAGAACAAAACAACAATTGGATTGATAAATATAAACTAACTTTTTATCACCGGAAACGGCAATGATGATAATTAGATGTCTTTTTTTATTTAAACTATTTTAATATTATAGTTGTAATTATCATTTTAGATTAAATCTATTAAATATAAAATGTCAAAGCATAAACTTCCTAACACCTGGTTTCAAAGTAAATTCTTGCAAGCTAACAGAAAGAGCTGGCAGGTATGTTTAACTCATTGAATGCCATGCTAATTTTACATGACTTGCCCGTCTGGCCGAACGGTAAATAACTACAAACTAAATTTGCACGTATTAGACAAATTTTGTTAGTTTTTTCAAGGTTTAGCACGAATCCTAAGCTCGTTCGTTCGTTGTTTTAGAGCTGGGCATCTGAGGCCTAAATGGACCTTAGCACGAATCCTAAGAAAAAGTGGTAAATTGTCTAAGCCCACGAATTATTTAGAAATAGTGGTGGATAAAAATCTACTAATTTGAATTTATTAAACCAAGAATCACAATTAATAAGCTACCACTTGAAAATATTTATTCGCTGTCCGGAGCAAGTTGGCATCTCAGTGTATATAAATAAAACTATTTTTGTGTGTTCTATACTGCATTAATTTCAGTAACGATAATAATATTAAAAAAATTAAAAAATTACTCCAATTATAAGTTTCTAATAATCTTGGCTTCGTCGGTCACCGGTGACCCCGTGGAGCTACGAACAAACTCAGTGCCGGTCACCTTTGATCCCCATGGCATTCAATGTGTTAATATTTAATAATGTTTTAGGGAATCAAAGATTGAAGTAATCTGCATTAGACTAAATCTTTTCGATCAATAGTTTGTGGTAACTTATGAATGGTTTTTGGAGGGTCTAGACACCAAATCGTAAGCAAGTGTAAGCGCAATATCTCAGCTCGAAAAAAAAATTCTTCCGTGTAGGTTTAACCTTCACTGAAGATTTTCTTAAAGGGTTTTTATGTGTTTTTTTTTTTTTAATATGGATGGTTATACTGTCTGTTTCAGAAAACTACGTTTCCTTGTGAGCGGTAGAACAAAAACTGAGCTAAGGAATTTTTAACTAAAATTCTATAAAAGATTAAAAATATTGCAGGCGCTATGATAATCGATATAAAAATGCAAATAATAATTATGCTTAAAAATAAGCAAACAATAGTTTTTTTAACACTATTATTTAAAAGTGCAGCGCTGAATCGGTTAAGGAAAAAAAAACTGCTATATTAAAAACCTTATTCGCAGGACACTTACTAAACATATCGAAAATAACTCCTTTTAAAGTACTTGGGCATCCAGGTTGCCTCTTGCCACCATTTGGATAGTAATCAACGTGTCCTATGGGTTTCTCTATACCGACGCCACCGTACCATATAGCGTCAGCGTTTGTATGCACAACGTCCACGAATTCAGCATCGTCCTTTGATAAGTGAACACTTTCGTCTTCATCTTCGAATAGAGGGCTGGCTGGATCTAAGCCTGAAATGTTAAAAGAATCCTACTAAATGTTTATATTACAAACCATGGTTTATGACGCTTGGAGCATTCTTCGATAGTAAAATTGAAAAAAAAAAGCTGTAAGAAGCTGCTAATATTAAACTTTTTTAATAAAATTTGGAATTTCATTAGTCACCACTTTTTGCATTTTTAACCGCGTCTGATCTGATCTTGTTTTATGAGCCGGGCGCCTAGGCCTCACAGCGACCCCTATTCCATTCAACCTGTATTATTTATCGTTGTATAAGTTCTTTGAGATCAGAATGCTATGTGAAAGCTGTCATGGGAATTCAAAAGCTTTGCTTGAATAAATAATAATAATGAAAATAAAACGACGCAGCTTGCTTTAAACTATGTGTGACTTTAGTTTTGGGTGCAGGTTGATGGTCAACGTGGGGAAACCCCAGGATAGAGCTTTCAATATTGCTGTTGCTAAATCTAATACTATTATAGGTGGATCTGCGATTAACAAATTTGTTGAGGCTTTTATTTATTTTGATGATTTTGAAATGAAGCGTATTGCTTTTAGATCTGAATGCCTGGGACGCGAAGCGGCCCTTTATCCCATTCATCGTGTAGTATTTGTCATTTTGCTTTATTTCGTTGAGGTTAGCAGGCAATGTGGTTGTTGATTTTAACCAAGTGAGGTAACCCGGTATGTAGATATGACTTTGGTAGTAAAGATAGAAAACAGAAGAAAGGAGGAACAAAGTATGAATTGACAAGAATCTTAAGCAAACATATCTCTTAAATGTTCTGTTAACTATCATTTCCTTTTCAAAACTAATTCCAACTTTGTAATTTCTGATTCTATCGAAGAATTCTGATTCTATCGAATAATTATGACAAATGACATATATTTTTTAATATGTTACTCATACCTTCTTCATCTAGTTAATACACATTATTTTAATTATATTTAGATCTATCTGTAATTCACAGAGGCTGCACAGCCAACACTCTGATCTTTTATGCCTATACAAATAGTCCCAGTCACTCACGCGAATTTCAGATGAAGGAGTGAGATGCCAGCTTCGCGGGTAGGTACTCTGGTCCCCCACCCATCAAGTCAAGTCAAATCGAATAATTATGATTTGAAAATTAGTTAACTCTAAAATCGTAGAAATTCGTCAACTTTGCAAGAACATTAGTAGCGAAATTAGTATATAGGTCAAAAATTTTTGCCCCAATTTAGTTAAAAAGTAAAGCTAATAATATGTAAAAGCAAAGGAGTATTTATTAAATTGGATCAAGTACAAATATAAAATATACCTGTAATTCTTCCAGGCTTAGTTCCGCGTAATTCTTGCATTCTCTTTCCAATGAAGCCAACAACATGGGCACCCAGACTGAAACCGATGAGATGGAGATCTTTCTCTTGGATTCCAAGTTTGTCTTTAATCCTGTAGTAAAGAACCGCTGCCTCTGCGCCTACCAATTCAGTATTTACTGCTGCTTGTATGTAGTAAGGGACTCGAGCACCTAAACTCCAGTCGATGGCAATTACATTCACTTCTTCCTGAAAAATGTGCAAATGACTTTGTTTTCTTTTGACCCGTTAATACTCAAATTTCTGTATAGTAAATTTGTGAAAAAGTGCTATTAGAGAAAGATTGGCAGTGCAGAAATACTGATATCTGTCTACTTTTCGGGATTTTCGAGAAGATATTACTTATTACATTTAATGTGGTAGCAAAATTTATATATACTTTATTCTTGTTTAGATGAATGTGATTTAGAATGATTTTGATTATCATTACATTTAAATAATTCAGACATTTAGATAATAGCACTGCTGGTTCTCTGAAAATATGTTCAAGCGTTCATTTAAGTCTAAAGTAAAACTGTTTACAATCTCAATTAATTCGGAATTTCCCTACCACTAGGAAAAAACTTTTTTGAAAAACGTAATGGTTTGCAAGTACATAAATTAAGTGGATTTGGCAATTTATGTAAATCACCGTTCAAGTCAATATATACTTCAAATCATGTTCATATTCTTGTTACCACAATATCACAAAAACAAAATGTCTTATTCACTGTATGATTTTCATGATGTATGGGGTAGGGGCCGCTGCGCGGCCTAGGTACCCAGTTTGTTTTAAATAAAGAAATTAAGTGGATATTTTCTTACGTTAGCTGCCACTTGGCTTTTTTTTAATGACATTTCCATAATAACAGATCTAAATTAGAATCTTTATATTACTAATATGTCGAGATACATCGACGTTTTCTTTCCAGAAATAAAAACTACTGATGCAACAATTATTTCACTAGTTTTTATCGTTTAAAAATAACTGTCCTCAAACGAGGACGTCGGGAGCTAACGCTAACGTGTTTAAAATATCTCCAACAGTAGTAAAATACAGCAGCTTAAGAATTGGGGGAGATGAGACTTGCTAAAAGTGATGTTAAGTACAGTGAAAGACTTTTGCATTGAATTGAACCATATTATCACTCACATTCACTTCTACCTTAATAAGGTTTTGAGTTTAAACCGTTTCATTGTAATGCTGAATGTTCGAAAATTTTTATGTAGATCACCGTATCAGATTTTTTAAAACTCGGAAACCGCATAAAATGTGGAATATATTCCGTATTACTGACGTTGAATTAAATAAAGAATAATATTAATTATTACAGTATTAATTTTAGAATAACTTCAGAACAAGCAAATGCTCCGAACTTCCTCAATATTACGTAAAAAAATGGAAAGTCTCTTGCTGAAATCAGAATGATTCATACCTGTCGCCAAATTTACTAAAACTTTACTAAAAGCATTTTCATCAAACGTGAGTAATGAAAATGCCTTTAGTGCATTAGATAAAGAACAATATTAATTATCACAGAATTAATTTTAAAATAAGTTCAGAACAAGAAAACAAAAACAAAAAATGCTCTGAACTTCATCAATATTTCGTAAAAAATCGAAAACTTCTTACTATAATCTAAATGATTCATGCCTGTCGCCAAATTTACTTAAACTTTACTAAAAGCATTTGTATCAAAGTTTAAATAGAAAAATTGCTTTGTTATCACGGATACAGCACAAAAGAATTCCTACCAAAATTTAAATGGCAAATTATATAAAAACTTTCATGTAACTTTCATAAGTATACATAAACTTTCTTATAAAAATCAGAATGGGTGACTTTGCTTCGTCAATTATAAGTAAAATACTTAAAAGCATTCTTGCCGCATCTAAATGGGGAATACCCTTTGTCACTATTGCGTAAATTATACGAAAGCATTCTTTTCATTGCTTACGTGAAACAATCGACGAAATTCAAGTCGTAATTATTATTTAAAATATATAAAAGCATTCTCCCCAAAATAGGATAATAACTTTGGTTTGTCAATATTACACACAATATTCCAAAGCCATCTTACCAAAATTTTAAGGGTTAAATTTACAACAACGCAGCTGCGTGAAGCACACGAAAACTTTCTTAACTCTTTAAAACCTGATGCAACTTGAAAGTGTATATTTTTCTTGTATGAATAGCTCAAAACGAAAAAAGTGCTAAGAATATTATTTTGATTTAAACATTTATCTAAGAAATTAAAGATAATCTCTTTGTACTAAAACATGTTATTAAATTTAAAATCTAACTTCATCTTTGAAATGGAGCAGCTAGTTTTTTTTAATATTAACACGTTCACGCCGGGAAAAGTGAAAATACTGGTACGGGAAAAGAGAAAATACTGGTAGAAGAAGTATTTCAATATTAGATAATATTCGGGAGGAGTTAATCTATTCTCACTAATAACAATCCACTGTAAGGAAATTTATCACGGCGAAGAAGCAATCCAATATAAAAATTGCATCCGTTAAAAACAATTGGTAGTTATGGATTTTTATTATTTTCGGAAAAAAACTAAAAAATGAAATTTATTGTTACCAGTTTTTACTCCGGTGCGCTGCCAAGATGAGACAATCTAGCGTGTATAAAGACAATCTAGCGTATTAGAGCGAACTACCGCTAGCGTACCGAACTAGCGTATTAGAGCGAACTACCGGCGCTAGCGTACCGAACTAGCGTATTAGAGCGAACTACCGACTAATCTAGCGTATTGAGACAATCTAGCGTATTATAAAGTGGTGAATTATATAAACATACGAATTATTTAGAAATAGTGGTGTATAACAATCTGCTAAATTGAATTTATTAAACCAAGAATCACAATTGATAAACTACCACTTTAAAATATATATCTGCTGTCCGGAGCAAGTTGGCAACTCTGTATATTGCCTAAAATTGTAATATAAAATACCATTTTACTACCACTGGGGAAAATCATCCTCGAAAGGATTAAATGTTGGCAGGTATGTAAATGGTAATATTCCGTAAAATATAGGGAAGCTAGCTTGCCTAAGCTTAATTAAAAAAATTCATTTCGGCATTATAACGCAAAATACACGAAGGCTTTTTTTTTTTACTGGTAAATTCATTCTGTAAATATTGCGTAAAATTAACGCGTGAAGATTATTACAGGTACCATTTTCGCAAAAATTTACGCATAATTTAAGCCTGGTGCTACTAGGACAGAGACAAAAGCAAAAATAAATATATCCATACAATTAAATAATTTTCAGTCTTAGAAGTTAAAATTAAAAGAATAATAATCTCACCGCTTCCAATAGTGCCGTTTTCATATTCCATACCCATGTTAGGTTGTTTCTCCCTCCAAAACCGTGTGTTATAAACTTGAGGGGGTGAGAAGGGTTTAGATTACTTTTGAGAACAGTGCTCACATCCTTGTAATCTAAAAATTGAGGTACAACCAAATTCTTTCTTGTATACAGTAAGAACTTAGTGTTAACTGTTTCTGGAGGTTCGGGAAGTGTTTTTAAGTGCTTGAAGGTACCGTTCTTGTCGAAACAGCCAAGTTCATCGTAACACACACTTTGTGGTGTCTGAAGTATGCTTGGGTGTGCTTGAGAGATGCCCAATTTATCTGCCAACTTATGTAGTTTCACTTCTTCTACAGCACTTTTAGCATATTCATAAATGTTTGCATCTCCTTCTAGATCCACTTCGTCACCATGGCTAGAGCAGACCAGTAAAAAAGCTGTAAAATTGTGCATTTTATAAATTAAAAAGTGATCTGGTCTTAAAACTAAACTCTTCTTTAACAGCGAATTTAAAAGATAATGAAAACACTGAATTCTAACTGTACGATTCGTCATAATCTAGTAGACATGAGCTAAAAAGACATACATAAATAACTAGAAATATATACTAATAGAAGAGGTTAGGAGCAAGCTGCTTTTAACACGCTCACGCCGGTTTGACCTACCGGTGGGTCACGCTCAGAGCCGGATTATACCTTTCGTAGGCCCTAGGCACAGCCGTTTATGGGCCCTCCCCTCCTTCCCCCACTCCTCCCCTCTTTTCAAAATATATGCTAAAATGTTCTTCGTATGGAAACGTATTACGCCATTTTAGATGTATTAATTTCAGAAATGACTAAAAGGCATAAAGCTTACAGTGATTTGTACGATAATTTCGGTTTTCTTGTTCACAAAAATGTGTCAGAATCGGAGATTAAACTAAAAGCGCAAAATTTGATGAAAATTTACTCATCCGATTTAGAGGAAAACTTTGTAGATGAATTTTTACTATTTTCAAATTTGTATGAACATAAATCTGCTTAAGAAATGTTGAAGGCTCAAATTAAAGATAAACTTGTGAATACTTTTCCTAACGTTCACATTGCATTAAGAATATATTTGTCGATTCTTGGATCAAATGCAGAAGGAGAAAGATCTTTCTCCAGATTAAAATTGATAAAAAAATTATTTGCTTTCAACAATGAATGAAGATCGTTTGGCATCGCTCGCACTTATGTCTATCCAATCAGACATTTTGCGTAGTTTGGAATTCGACAGCATAATACAAGATTTCGTTGAATCCAAAAATCGCAAAAAAGTAATATATTAGATCATAAGATTCTGCAAAATAATTTATTACCGTAAAATATTATATTTTTATTTGTATCTTCATAATTTTGTGCAAAATACACTTGTTGTTTTTAAAGCTAAACTATTTTTGACAACAAATTTTTTTCTCCCAAGTTTTTCGTAGGCCCTAGGCACGTGCCTAGTGTGCCTATAGGTTAATCCGGCCCTGGTCACGCTAGATTGTCTCATCTTGGCAGCGCACCGGAGTGAAAACTGGTAACAATAAATTTCATTTTTTAGTTTTTTTCCGGGAATAATAAAAATCCATAACTACCAATTGTTTTTAACGGATGCAATTTTTATATTGGATTGCTTCTTCGCCGTGATAAATTTCCTTACAGTGAATTTTTATTGGTGAGAATAGATTAACTTCTCCCGAATATTATCTAATATTGAAATACTTCTTCTATCAGTATTATCTCTTTTCCTCTACCAGTATTTTCACTTTTCCCGGCGTGAACGTGTTAAAGAATGATGATAATGAGCGCATTGAAATGATACTGCTTGTCATCATGCTCGTCTCGCCCCCCCCCCCACCGTCTTCAAACTTCCTAATATATTTTTTCGCTAACACAACACTTTATTCATAATTACGCTGTTTTTTACTACATAGGTATATAATCACATTATTCAATAAAAATATTGAATCAAACGAAAAGAATATAAGTAATTAATATATCATATATTATGACATATATATGATAGATATATATTAATATATCATATATATCATATCATGCATATAATATGCATTTAAAAAAAATCATACAATAAGCTTAAATATTAACTCTTCTAACTTTTTTTGTTACAAAATCGTTCAAGACATCCTGAAAGTTAACCTTTTCCAATACATCATTTTCAATTGCCATTATGGCCAATGAATTTAAACGGTTTTGAGACATAGTTGAACGAAGACAGTTTTTAATTAATTTTAATTTGGAAAAGTTTCGTTCACCAGTGGCGTTTGTAATCATTAGACTTCTATATATTTGCAAAGCTGTCATTACATTCGGGAAAGTTGATTGTGCCATGTTACCAATAATCAGTTTGTAAGACTCTTCGGCAGGCACAATTTTTTTTTCCGGCGTCTTCTAATTGTAAGATGAAGTATTTATACTGCACCATTTCGTCTATAAACTCAGACTCAATGTCCTCGAAATAATGTTCCTTAAACTTTGTGCAAGCCTGTCTAATTTCAGCGTCGGATTTTGTCGAGAAATCTGTTAGAAACCCAAACAGATCATTTATTTCCCGGTAAGCTTCTAGGCGCCGCGACAGTTCTGTACACAGCATGTCTAGTACTGGCAAATATGTATCAACTTTTAATTTCTCTTTTCCTCTGAGCATAACTTCTTTTGCAGGTCCGTCATCGTGATGCCTTTTCCTTTTTCGCACACGCTGATTCTCATCACTGTATTGAGTATCAGTTTTCTCATTTGCCTTAGTCTCGTTTTGAAACACAAACTGTAAAATTCTCTTTTCTTTCACAGCCGTAAAACTCGCAAACAAATTGCATGAAGTGAAAATTCAACGATTACATTAAAAATGTTTCAAAAATGTTGTCTATGACACAATACAACGCATGTATTTAGTGGATCGGGGAATTCCCCAGTCATGCGACGAAAGAACCAGCACTGCCAACCTTATTTTTACATACTCTTTGGTAGCTTGGCCATAGAATATACATACCTATGGTAGGTACCAGAACAGTAAGTGTGCATTCACAACGTAGAATTTTGCTCGTTTTTCAAGCGTGTTGTGTTAAAAAAGCTGCTCTTGCTGTATAGTCATCTGATTAGTCGGAGTTAAAATTACCGCGATAAAATTGCTTGCGATTATATAACTGCGTTATATATGAACTAACTACCATAATATTAATATCTAATTTGGAATGCGTTCAGAAATGTACTAAAATAGCGTCGATGTAATGTACAGAGCAAGACAATCGTCATTGAAATTTCGAATTAAATTTTTACTGTTTAAGAAACATTGTCAATTTTTTTCTCTGTAGCACAGGGCCCCTGAACGTGGCGGGGCCCCAAGGCAGTTGCCTACAGTGCCTAATGGATAAAACGGCCCTGCTTGTCATGTATATAAATGAGATAGCATAATTGAAAACAAGTAATTAAAATGAGCACAGGAAATATTTACATAGGTCGAAATTATTTACAGCTATGTTCAAAAGTAACAATATGATAATTTCACATTTTTATATATATACTTAATTTTTTTAAAAATTTTGATGGTGAAAATTATTGCAAATTAAGTTTATGAATGCAAAGAATATACAGAAAACATGCATCTTACTACCACTTTAAATATAAAAATAAAATTTTACGCGAAATACGTTAAAGTTGTTATGTATGACTTGCCCCTCCGGACATCTAATTAAAACTTAAATGGTTTTACTAATAGTGTTTCCTTTTTTCAGTTTCGCATATACCATGGACTATTTGCAACTAGTTTTATGTGATTTTTGACAGCAGTTATTTAGTCACTAAGTGCCAGATGTGGTTTTACTCACCTATCTGCCTTTGCCTAACTCTTCCTTACTTGATTTTCAAAATTGTATTCATTAATAATGTGAACTACTTAAAGATGAATACAACAAAACACCTTTTTTAGCCTGATATAATTATTTTTTTCTTGAACATTTTATTTTTAATTCTAGTCAACAGATTTGTATCTTTTGGAATGTATTTATTCCAGTATCTGATAAAAGGTTAACAATTTTTTTATCACTATTTTTGAAACCAAATGACTTTTTCTATCACAATCCACGGCATTCTTTAAATACTTTTTTCAACTATAATTTTACGAGCAGAAAGAAACGTTTTTTTGTCTTTTATTTTAAAATCAGTAATAATTTATAAATGCATCTACGCTAGACATTACGAATATTATAATCGCTGACATACATTTAAGGCAATTAGCAATTCATAAATAAATTTAATTGAAAAAAAATAATAATTCAAACTTACCCGTGAATAAAATAGACAACATCCTGAAAACTGAAATTCTGATTAAATAACTGATTGAACACGTTGGCAGCGATTGATAAAATAAGTTTTTAATCAAGAAAAAATATCTTTTTTATTTCATCAAACGCAACAGGTGTTCCACTGTAGGTGATAGGCTATTTCCCAGGGTCTCTCATAATATGATCTTTACTTCAAAAGATTTAATTTTAATAAACTATGTGTAGAAGGATTACCAATTTATAATCAACAGATTTTTATTGTGATATCATAAAATTAATGATGATAAAATTAATTCTACTAAGCACACTTGAAATAAAACTAAGACTGTGATATGATAAGTTATATACAAAATGTCAATTATACCTGGGAACTCATTTTTTGTACACTCCTTCTGATTTTAATTTGATATTGAACTGAAATGGCGGTTTGTCATAGAATTTTTTTTCAGTTGTAGCAAGAATTATATTTTAAAGTAAAGTATGGGTTAATTAAATTTAATGTGACTCTTTAATTAACGATTAAAATTCATTGCAAAATGTGACAAAATTTGTTATGACAGCTAGCCCGGCAGAAATATAATTGATTCATATTTACTTTTGCAATAAAAAAAGAACTTATCGACCAACTTTTACTGGTTTTGAGAATGATTTTCCAAATACAAGTGTTGGTGAAAAATCAGAGTCAATCGGTTCAATAATTTTTACTCACCAAAGTTTATCAAAATAATGTTAACACCTTAGATTTATAAGGAATCCTTTACTAACATGGCGAAGGACAGCCTTTGTCACGCACAGCTTGGAATCGTCTGGGAATCACATCATACAAGTTCTGAATAATGTTCAGTGGAATAATTTACCATTCTTCATGGAGTTATGTGAGAGATGTCGATGAAGGATATCGATTGAGGATTGAATGCTCTAAAATAGACCATAACAGTTCTAGTATACTGAGTTCGGGGGAATGTGCGGGCAAAGATAGATGTTTCACTTCCTCACATCATGTGTTCATCAAAACATGATTGGACAAACCGTCTTGAGAAATTCCATATCCTGCAGGAATCAAGGAACGTTTGCATTGTAGGATGGACCTTGTCAGTGGAAACTTCTCTATACTTTTCCCGTTGGCCTTTCCTTTCAGGGTTGCAATTGAGCCAGAAGAAGACCCCAACACAGCTGTTCATATCATGACAAGGATCCACCTTCATGCCTGACAGTAGGAAGGAGACAATCAAGATCATACGCTTAGGAAGATATCTTTGTAACGTATACCCTTGAGCCGCGATGTCTCAGGGGATAGAGAGTTCGCCTTCAAATGAGGTTGACCGGGTTCGAATCCCAGTCGATACAAATTCCGCATCCGGATTGCACCGACCATAGTGCTGACGTGAAATATCCTCAGAGGTAGACAGATCATGGATTACAGTCCCCTTGCCGTCAGGCTAACCGTTGGAGGTTCTCGTGGTCCTCCTCTCCATCTAACGCAAATACGGGTTAGCTCCATCAAAAAGTCCTCGACGAAGGCAAATTTCTCCCAATACTCTATCCAGGAGTTCCCTTGTCTTCTGGACTGGGTTCAAAAGTACAAGGCTATGGAGTTGAACATTGGTAGTCGTAAACTCATAAAATTCGGTCGGCTGTTCGATGACTGTTATAAAAAAATGAAATAAAATAAAACATGTACCCTTCGTGTTGTGGTGAAAAGTGATTCATCTGACCCATACAACTATTTTCTACTCATCAATTGACCAAAAAAAAGTATTGTAGCAATGGCACAACTATACAAAAATTATCATGTGACCTCTCTCTCTCTCTCTTATTTATTTCGGCTACTTTTAATTGACATCGAGTAGTGCGGTAACTTATAAAATAAAGAATCAAAGATCTCGTGATGGAAAAATAAACTTTCTTCATCAACGGATAAATAATTACTATTTAAAACAAAAATTGCGAAAAAAAAATCACAAAAAACAACTTAAATTTGCAATGACTCTCAATCAATTAGGAATTTCTAGAAAAAAAAGTTTTGTAAGAGCTTTTTTTAAAAAAACATGATACAAAATGGTCATATCAGCACGTCAAATTTTAACCCGGAAGTTACGGACAGTTGATCGACCAACATCCAGCATGGTTTTTTACTAAAATTTTAACAGTTTAATTCTCGAACTAATAATCGAATCGTAATTTTCTCTATTCTAACTCCTTGAACATTTTCTAAACACCTTCGTAGAAGTTTTATAGATTTTGAGGAGCAAAGAAAATTTTCATAGCATTCCAGGGTTGCCGACTACTACGGTTTTTGAAAAATATCTTATAGAGTGGTAATCAATTAAAATCTAAAGCTATCAGAAAACTTCATAATTTTGTCAGCATTTTAAAAATTTTGCCACAAGAAATCAAGTTATCATTGTAAGCTGGTTGAAAATACATTGAGTATAAAAGAATTTCACCGGGAAAATAAGGAAATATCATTATCGCTATAGACAGTATCGTTATACACAGGTTTTATTACATTGGATGCCATTTTTCATTTCACCTTAAAAAATAATTTCAAGATGAATAGGCATGGACGTTCAAACCCTAGTACCTTGCTCCTGCAATAATAATGAGTATTTTAAACGATTTAGTACCTACATTAGATCAAAGAACAATTTAAAGTGCAAAGGGTTAATCCATGTAGTGTAGTTACTTTAATGTTGAATGTAATTTTATAAGTTTACTGATTATAAAGGCATTGCAAAAATTTACTAAACAATTGTTCATTTTATTTCAACTTATCTAATTTGAAAAAGAGAAAAGAACATAGAAAGCGTTTTATTAAAAGTGCTCTTTATTTGAATTTAAGACATTGAACAACATGAAAGTAAACAAACAGTTAATAGTTCTTGGTTGGTAAAATGTTGTGCTTAAGGATCCATAATCTTTTTTCTATTCTTTTAATTTCGCAATATTTTCATCAGCAGCTGGCCTCCGTTTGTTTCAAAGTATGATATTGTTGATCGGTAAGAATGACGGGATCTGCACAACTCTTAAATCTGAAAAATAATTTCAACTTTTAAAACTATTTGCATAAACTTAAACGTTTACGTCATTTAAATTACTCTGAGCGATTTTACTTGGATTTAAAATTCCAATTTCTGCTCTGATTTTAGTTTGAGATTGATTTAAAAACTGATACAATAATTTTATCAAATTTTATCCGACTTCCTCCCAAATTTAAAATTTTGTAATGATGTACTTTCCGTTGCAAGTAGGTTTTTAATTTTTTTTAATTAAATGATCATTTTTAGACAAAAGAAAACTATCTCAAAACTCAATATATAACCTTTAAGATAGTTCTTTTTATCGCATATGGTTTGAATTGGGGGCTAATGGTAACATGGGCCTTAAAGTAGATCAATATTCCTGCTATTTACAACTCAAAAATTTTCTGTAAATGTTAACATAATGGTAAAACTATGTTATACTCATATGTTTGGTAACAAAACGAAACACTAAAATATTAAATAACAAATTTACACACAAGGTTTTCAAGGTTGAAAAGTATCTTCTTAGTTTTTTCCTTAAACTGCAAACTAAATCCTTTTTTTTTCGTCGTTTTTAACAATGGAAGATATTACCTGATTAAAAACTGCATTCGTTTAAAAAATATATAAATAGAAAATAACAGTTCTAGCACACAAAAACAGGCGCCCATTTTCAAGACTTGCTAAACGTGAATGAGAAGAAACAAAAGTGATTTTAAATATGAAGCTAAAAGTTTACCAAAATGAAATATTTAAAAATAAAGGTGAGAAGCAAAACTTAATAAAACCACAATAGCCGAGAGAGAGAAAAAGTTGAAGAACAGAACAAGAAGAACCACAGTGACAAATCGGGGTAAAATGCATTTCCACGAGGTACGGAGAGGTAGTGAGGAACTAATGTCGTTAACAAGGGAATCAGAATTCATATGAATAGAACAAGATTCCAGGGCACTCGACTGTTGTTTCCTATTTAAATATTTTTAAAGCGTTTTTAATCAGGTAACATCTTTTCACTTCAGTTTATTGGGAATATTTATTTAATTTACTAGTGAAAACTCACATTACGTATTTTAATAATTACATTTGGTTTGCTTTTTTTAATCAACCAAAAATGAGTTTAAACGAACTAATGACTTCTGGTAGGCACAGATGCGGGGCATTCTGGGAAAAAGAATCTCTTAGCGGTAGTCAATTTGTGGTAACACTGTCAGGCACTTCCTTTTATAAGATGCCACTTTAAAGTTTAAAGGCCTGGTAGGGTACAGGCCCTGTACCCTACCGGACCTGTGAAAGTAAAGTACCATGTACTAAAGGGTAAAAAGAACAGGATACAGGTGTCCGGTAGGTGGAAAAAAGAACGCAGGAAAAAAATTTGGGTGAGAAAGGGACTAGTGTGAACATGGAGCTAGAGTAGATCAATAGAATATTCCTGTTATTTATCACTCCAAAAAATACTTGTTTTTAATTAGTAACAATAAAAGAGATATTAATTTTAAGATGTCTCGACACTAGTCACATGATATAGGCAGAGATCCTTGATGTAGGAGGAGATGGGTCAGCTGTCCGTGTGATTGCTAGATAAGTAGTTCCAGAACTTTGTTCGAGGAAATTAAAATCATTGGAAATTGAAGCAGCTTGCTCAAAATTGGAATCATTGAAGCAGCTTGCTCAAAAACTTTAGTATGCTGGCTGCTGATGAAGACGAGGTTCGAGCGCTTTTGCTCGAGGAAATAATGTAAGAAAAAGTAAAGAATCAATTTTCTCAGAGTTTAAGTTTTTTGTTTGCAAAATGAGAGTAAAGTATCGGCACAGGTGCAACATTACGGATTACCCGTAGTATTTCATTTTTAAATATAAAGTAGCAGTGAATATTTCAAATTTCTTGTTAATTCTTGGATTTATAAATTTAATTAAACATGGTTTTGTTTACCACTAAATGCAAATAAATAAATCTTATATAAAAGGGAATGTTACAAAAACGCAGTTTACTAATTTAGACAGAAGCCTGACAAAATGTATAAACTTAGCTTCTTCGAGACGGGTGAGTCATATATGCATTCTCAGAGTGGCGATAATCAGGGTAAAAAAAGATAAAACTGGTAGCAAAACTCTTTTTATAGAAGTTTATTTGAAGGCGGTGTAATACAACTCCAATTCAAAATATTAGAATAATGATAAATAAAGCACATAGTGGTTTGAGATATGCATTTGTTTTGGTAAAAATGAATACCTGAGAATTTTGAAGTGTGTTATCACATTCTACATGTTTTGTAGATGAACATGACATAAATAAATTATTATGATATTGCAAAAGTTTTTACAATGAATTTTTTCTAAAAGTTCAAAAAATTAGAAAAATTTTCACAGTGGTTCAAAAAATTAGAATAACATGAACAAAAATAGCATAATTAATTTAAATGACATCTGCATGAATAGTTAATACTTAGTGGCATCTCCCTTAGTTTTAATAACGTCACGCAAACGATTTTACATACGAAGCGCTATTTTTTTGCAGTCATCTTTGCTGATAGTTGCCCAAACGGATTTCACGCTTTATGTGAGTTCATTTTTGTCCTTTGGAGCTAAATCCTGAAGGCGTTTTTTCATTAAACCCCATATATTCTCGATGTGGTTCAAATCGGGTGAATTGGCCGGCCAAGGAAGTAATTTGACTTTATTGTTAGTAAGCCAAGTAGTGGTGGCGTTTGACGTGTGGCAAGATGCAGAGTCTTGTTGGAAGATAAAGTCATCCTCAAATAGATCTTCCGATGTCGGAATCATAAAATGTTCAAGTACCTCCTTGTATACTTCAGAATTTACCCTTCCTTTCAAAATGCACAGCTTCTCTAAGCCCTCAGCACCCATACACCCCCAAATCATTACAGAAGTGCTAAACTTCACTGAGCGTTTCAAGCAATCTGTGGTAAAAGCTTCTTGCTTGCAACGCCAAACACGGACACCCTGATGACCGTGGGAAACGCAAAACATCGATTCATCGCTAAAAAGTACGTTATTCTAGTCCTCAATACCCCATTGCAATCTGTCTTTGCACCACCTCACTCTGGCTCGTTTTTGCTTGCGTGTAAGTAGCGGCTTTTCTTGGGCACACGTGATTGAAAATCAAGTTCATGGAGTCGTCGTAGTGTGGTAGATGTTGAGGCATCCACTCCTTGTTCTCTCCACTTTCTACTTATGAATCTCAAGCTCTTGAAGCGATTTTTAGTGACGACACGTTTCAGCATTCTGTCTTGTCTCAGTGTGGTTATTCGTTTACGATCACTATTTGAGCGATTATTTTTAAAACTTTGATTTGTAGAATAATCTTTTAAAATTTTACTTACAGTTCCTTGAAAGCAATTCACTTTTTTGGCAATCATTTGTTGTCTAATTCCCTCATTGCGTAGAGTCACAATCGCTGTCTTGGTAGTGTCCGGTATGTCTTTCGTTCGACCCATTTTAACTCCCAACTAACTAAATCTGATTTTCAAACGAGCTTTTATACGCGTACTAGCTCTACAGTGGCGCAACTTATGCAAATTTTATGATTAACGTTGACCAATCACACAATTTTACAGATATTCTAATATTTTGAATCGCCTCTGGAAATATTTTAATATTTTGAAAAGTTTAAATATTTTTTTATAAAATCTCTAATACTTCTTTAGGCGCGTGTGAACAATAATATCATACGTCAACTAATTGTGGACGGTTAATGATTTTTCCGTTCGCCACCGTTGTTTATTTTTAAAGACATCACGCATTTTATAAGGTAATACAATGCCTTTTTTGGTTATTCTAATATTTTGAATTGGAGTTGTAGTAGTTTGCTTTATTTAATTCATCACTACTTAGTTCGAATTAAAAATTGTAAAGTTACACTTTTAACACGCATGGATAGGTAATATTAGATTAATAAATTGTCTCCCATGTTAAGTTCTGGGAATTTTCTAAAAGTGGTAGAAAATTTGTTACAAATAAAAGTGGTCTTGAAATTTTAATTAATTATCAAAGAATATTAATTTTTAAATGATTGTCAAATATGTGGTACCAATAATTTATTAATGGCTAAAAGTGTATTGAGTTAGACAAACGTGATATAACATCAGAAATACAGTGACGATATCAGTACCAGGATACATGGATATGGAGGAAGATAATATGAGGGCACCAAGACAGAATAGTTAGAAACAGATTTAACTAATTGACTAGTTCACAATAGAGAATTTAAAATAAGTGTGAAGCTGAACTAAAAAGGATGCCTCCAGAAATTTTTTTATATATTTTAAGGACAGAAGGCAATTGCTCCAATGTATGCTCGATGCTCGACTAAGTATTTGCACAGATGTCCCTAGTCGTAAGTCTTCGATTAACGCTAATTTTTCCATTAACGACAGTAATGGCTTCACAAGGGACTTGTTTTGGGTCTCAGTAGATCTGATTTTGATGCTGTTACTGGATGAAAACATTTACTCACAGTGGTTTATTATGAACAGTTTTCGTCATAAACAGTAAACATGTGACTATAAATGTCCACATCCCGTTCACCTCTTGCCCCTAAAAACCATTTCTGCTCGTTCTTTTATTCTAGACGCATCCATCTTAGCACGACATTACATTCGTTTTAAATGCATTCATGTGAACTGGTTAATCTATTATACTCATATAATCATAATCAATTATAGCTGTTATATTTCTGAAGCTATCACGCGGATTCTCTTTTCAATTAGGCACTTTCCTTAAAAAAATCATAGGATGTCAAGAATGAAATTTGTCGTTAACTTATAAGTTTCTATTTCTACAAACATTTTATTTTAACGTTTTTTACTAGGAAGCAGACTGCGCAAACCAGTATTATAAATCCATGGCAGACGAGAGTAAAAAATTTCCTGAAAGGCTTTGTTTAACAACAATTATTAAATTGGTTTCGCGTTACAAAAGTATCCAAATTGAGGAAAAAGTAGTGATTAGGCCAGGTGAATATGGACGAATTCTAATTTCTGTAGTTTTGCCGCAGTCATTTCTGTGTGTAATCTTGCTTTGCAATACAATGAGATATGGGTCGATCTATTGACCAATTTAGGTTATTCTTTACATCATTTCGCACAGTTGGTTATAATTTATTTCTGTTACAATAGTTTGGAGTTGACCAATCTCAGCAGTGACTTTTAGTTCATCATTATTCGCTTAAATTTCTAGAGTATCACGGGGCTCATTTTACGTCACAGTCACCCGAACGAAATTTGATCAAACCAATTTGATACTGATTGCTATAGTGCATTGTTTCTCAACGGGGGCGATACCGCCCCCCGGGGGGCGGTAGGAGTATGCTGGGGGGCAGTGAACTTGTTTTGGGCAGTAGGGGGGCGTTGGGTATGTTTTGGGCGTTCGATGAGCATGTTTTGTCATTCAAATTTAATTTTGAAGCTCCCAAATAAAATTATTAAATTACTATTGATTTAATAAATAAAATTAATATACAACTAATGTTAAAAGAAAGATTAAATCAATATATTAAATTAAGATTATCCGATTCACCATTTGTACCAGCAATAAAACAAACTTATGTGATCTATATTCTCGAATTCGAACCAGCGTAAAGCATGAGTCAGTTTTTTTACCTTTGACTCATACGAGCCATTTGGCGAAAATTGAAATGCATGTGCTTTCAGTATGAATGTTTGGTTTGACCCATGTTTCTTATGAAGGTTTTCGTTAGCTTCCTTTTAGTCCTTCCCCCCAGTTTCAATTCAATTTCACAGTTTATTTGGCTAGGTTCGTGCGCTTTATTGTAAATTATTTATTAATTTTGAGAAATGGTTGATTTTCTTTCACCGTTTGTATTTTGCTGTCTCTAACGATGTCGATAAACAAAAAGAATTGTCGTCAATACAGTGTCACGTACTTGAAGTTCGGATTTGTTCTATCGCCGTTAAACTCTCAACCACGCAAGTGTTTACTTTGTTAGAAAGTTTTATCTAATGAGGCAATGAAACCTTCCCGTTTGCAGGAGCATTTGCAAAATATTCATCCTGACAAACCAAATAAAGATCTGTCATTTTCACGAGCATCAAGCACAAGTTTCTGATGGCACCTTCGGTCTCAGGCTTACTAGCAACCTCATCGCAAAAATGCGATGATAGTTTGATAGCCTCTTATAATATATCAAAATTATTAGCTAAATCTGCGAATCTTTCATATCATCGGCAAAGAGTTGATACTGCCGGCTGTCAAGGAAATTTTAGAAACAGTTTTGTACCATCCTGCTGCGTCCAATGTAATCAAAAATATACCAACGCAAAATATCAAAAATATATCAAAAATATATCAAAAATATACCAATAAGCAACGATGAAGTGTAGCGACGAAATAATGAGATGGATGAGTCATTGAAGTTTCTTTATGCTAACTTTTGAAATCCAACGTATTTTACCCTCAAGTTTATGAGTCAACCTCGCCAAGTAATGAGGCTTTACTGTTGGCGTACGTCCGGTTTGTTAAAGAAAGAAAAATTATTCAAGATATGCTTTTTGCAAGAAGCTTGATTGTAGAAACCCAATGTGAATCTATTTTCAATACTACCAAAGATTATTTTAAACAGAAAAATATTCCTCTTGCGAATATTATCTCTTGCCATTGATGAAACTCCTGCAATGGCTGCACCATATCGTGGGTTTATCGCCTTTTTGAAGAGGGATTCAAAGACAGCATTTAGTTAAAAAAATCTCAGTAGTCGTTTACATCAGTCATTGCAATATGTCAAGCTCTGCTGTGAACAAAATTCGCAGTAATGCTCTCAACGATTGATTATTCATAAGCTGTGTAAAAAAAATACAAACAATGAATTCAATCGTTTGCTACTACACACTGAGATTCGCTGGCTTTCCTTAGTCGCCTGTCTCAATAGGTTTTAGAATCTTTTCGACTTTGTACTTGAGTTCCTCGAAGTCAGAAATGTAGTTTCGAAAGACAAATTGCTAGAATTCAAGATAGAAGTTGACTATTATCGATTTATTTGCAAAATTTAATGGTGTTAATTTACAACTTCAAGGCCACAAGCTCAATTTGACCACATCAAAATTAGTTTTTTCTGCCTTTCTAAAAAAAATATTTTGTCGAAACAAAATTTTGATCGGAATAAGTTTTGCCAATTTCCAATCTTATCGGATCTTGAAAATAATAGTTAAATTTCCTCTGACGATACACAAGAATATTGCTAACACCTTGAGTCTTTACACATGGACTTTTCCGACCGTTATAAAGATGTTTTCTCCCTGGAAGTCCCTCAATGGGTAATGAATTTTGTGAATATTGAAACAGCAGAGGTTCAGATTCAGGAGAAATCGGCCGAACTTTCAAGTGATGAAACGAAACTTTGAAATGGTGATGTTCTCACAGAATTTTGTTTGGCTTCAAGGTAGCACCACTCGCCTGGGCTATGGACTATCATCAAAAAAGTTTAAATTGCCTTCCCTTCCTCCTACCTTGTCGAACAAAGATTCAGTGCTGTGACGGATGTAGTCACAAAATAAAAATAAAAAATAAAGAAATAAAAATAAAAAGAGGGTACTTGCGACTTCACCTCACTAAAAATATTGAACCGAATGTTAAGAAACTGGCTCTGAACCCTCAAGTAAATTCATTCCACTATCATAGTTACTTGATTGCTTCGTTGATAATAATTTCTAGAGTAAAAATGATTTTTGGGTGTTTTTTTCATTATCGAATTAAGAATAAATTACTCATTTTAATCATAGGCTTCTTTGTTGTAATTTTTTTCCAATACTGTATTTATTTTTATCATAACAAATAGACTGCGTTTACCTGACGGGAGAAAAATATCGAGTTAACGTGCACATAAATTTAAAAAAAAAACAAAAAAAAACAAAAAACAAGCAAATTTAGCTTCTGAAAAAATTGCTTAAAAATGTTGCTTCTTATAATTCAGCACCCCCTCCAACCCCTTTCTCAAAATAACTAGATTTTCGCAAAAGGGGTGGGGGCGTTGCAATTTTTTTTTACTCCCTAGGGGGGCGGTAACGTTAAAAAGGTTGAGAATCTATTATAGTATAACATTAAAGCCAAATACATCATTGATGTTTTACGTACTCTGCGATGCTGCAGTTTTATGTAAGAACTCATGTCTTATAATGGTACTAACTTTAAGCCATTAAATTTCAACAAATTTAATTTTTAAAAAAGTCAATATTTTTTATTGGTTATCTTTTTTTTTCTTTTTTAAAAAAACAAGCGAGATGCGTAATTTTCCTAATAAGCTGTAAAATTTAACATATTACAACCTTAACTACGAATTTCACTTCACCATTGTTTCAGAATATTTTAAGGAGTAAGAAATTGAAGTGACTCACATATATTTGTCATCCGAATCCTGTATGGTGACAGAGGCTATTCCAAAGGTTTCCTTTCCTTTCGTAAAGAAGCCATTGTATCTCAGGTACAGAGCCTGAACTGAATCCAACTGACCGACAATATCAGATATGGGCATTGCTTGAAATTTTCCACCGCCAGGGGAAAGCTTCTCATCCTTCCTAAAGTGTAATAAAAAAAATTTAAAAAAAATAAAAAAATTCAAAATAAAAAGTAATATTTTTAAAAACCACGTTTTAGTAGTGGAAAATAATAATAAAGAAAAAAATTGAAAAACGAAAAACGTGGGGCGCATGAAATACATAACAGTAATGTTATATTAGTGTGTGTATGTGTGCTCTTGAGAATATGTGTATGTATATCAGTAATTGTAATTGTATCTGAATGTGGATCTGGAATATGCTTTCGTATATGCATATGTATGTGGATGTATATGTGGCTGTGTATGTGTATGAGTAAGAAAATGTGTATATGTATGTGTATATGTACTGTTATGTATTTCATGCGCCCCACGTTTTTCGTTTTTCAATTTTTTTCTTAATTATTATTCTCCACTACTAAAACGTGGTTTTTAAAAATATTACTTTTTATTTTGAATTTTTTTATTTTAAACTGAGATTTTTTTAATTTTTAATTTTTATTTTATATTTTTAAAAAATTATCATTTTTTAATTATTATTCCTCCCTACAAAAAACGTGGTTTTTAAAAATATATATTTTTATTTAGATTATTTTTCTGAGTCAAGAGTAGTCAAAACTACTACAAGACCACTACTAAAGTAATAGAACTTTCATTATAAATTAAGGATACAAAAATCTTTATAGAAAAACAATACCTTTACGACTTTCATTAGTTTTATGCTGATGACAACCAAAACAATGTAGAAATGAATGAGGAAAAACTGGATCCTACCACGTGATTTTTCAGCCAATAAAAATACTCCGACAACAAAAATATTTTCACCTGACACGTAATAATTTGAAATAATGGAATCGACAACAAAAGACAATCTCGAAAATAATAATTTTTTTAAATTTCAATTTTTTTTTCTTTGTATGTCTTTTTTCTCTTCATTTTCATGCATTGTCATCCAATTCTGAACTGTGTGCCAAATTTGAAGTTTGTAGCTAGTCGGGAAGTTAGTTTAAAATCGATTACAAAATTCCACCCGGACAGACATACACGAAGGCAAGTTTTTATAAACGTGGTAATAAAATGGTCAGAAAGTAAAGAAGGCTTGTGCTATGCTGAATCTGCAGAACATGGTAGCAGAGTATTTGGCAGCAAGCAGATTTGTCTGAACCATTCACCCCACATTTTGTCCCGAACGCAGAGATGCCAACTGCTCCGGACACGCCAAAATAACTTTAATAAAGGTAAATAACTACAAATTAAAAATTGCTAATATTTGTCTAATTTTGCTTACTTTTTAACTGGTTTAACATGATTTACCATGATAAAGTGGTTTATATATAAGCCTATGAATTATTTAGAAACAGTGGTAGATAACAATCTACTAAATTGACTTTATTAAACAAAGAATCACAATTAATAAACTACTATTCGATAATATTTATTCGCTGTCCGGAGCAAGTTGGCATCTCTGCGAACGCACATGCGGATATTTTGAAACTACTTTTAAGACGAACGGCTTACGGATGCGCGAATCACATGCGAAAACGCTTCATAGGCCGAACACCAACATGTTTTTTCCCTCGTCAATTAGGTGTGATTTGCTACGATTTGTAAATAAATATCGGGGGCGTTACCTATGCTCATTTTTATAACATAATACATTATGTTTGATAGAAATTTTTTTTTTCTTCATAATAAATGCTAACAGTAAAATACATCTACTAGCACTATTTTTTATTTTTTAGAATAAGCAACCATCTTTTTAACTAAGTACTAGGCGCAAGTAGTAATCAGTTATTGAATATTATACTGCTTCAACATAAAAAAAAAATCTGAGTTAAAACAATCTCATAGTTATTCGCAATTTTTAAAAAAAATTAATTCGAAAATATTGCGGGTTTTTAAAAATTAGGAGAACACTTCTTCAGTAACTCTATGCAAATAATCTTTTATTCAGCAGCAAATGTTTGGGAAGATTTTACATGCCAAAACTGTCCGCACAATTTGAAAGATCATGCTTGAAGCTTTTTAGAAATGATGGCCTATGGGACCATGCTAAATTGACATCGACCAAAATAAATCTAGGAAGTTAGAAGGCGATTTCTTTTTTCTGTACTATTATAATTAAAAAAGGATTTTTACATAAATATTACAAACCTGTAGAATGATTTCAAAATTTCAGGTATTATAGCTAAATAGACGTTATTAAATTGCAATGTTCCTTTTGGTTCATACGAACTTAGCATCGATAAAAGTGACATCATATATAAGAGCTTCAAGCGTGATCTTTCTGATTATACCAACAGTTTTGCCTTACAAAATCATCCAAAACACTCGTTGCTGAAAGGTTCTTTTGATCAACCCCTGTACTTCCTCTTTCTTAATTTTGAAAACTATGAGGGTTTTAACTTACTCTGTTAGCGTCACGTTTTCTTTTTCTCCATTCTTCCCAACGAATGTCAAGATCATCGATCCATAAGACTTCTTGACAGTTGCGGGGAACTTCACTGTCAGTTTGGCAAGACCAGCTGTGAAAATTTAAATGATAATTTAAGTATGTGTTATGCTTACGATGAATAAAATTTCTTTAAAGAATAATGTGAAACGAGTTCCTAAAGTGATTTTTTTATGATAAAATTAAAAGCAATCGTCTTACTTACACCAAATTTTATCATAAAGCGTACCAGATTTTTTTTTTTTTTTTTTACTACTAAGTAAATTGTACCTCACGTAAATATACGTAGGTATAATTCATAGAGTTATAATATTTATTAAACATACACACACACACACACATATATACAGAGATACTGTATTATTAAATTATAATCTGTAAATATTTATAATCAGTAAAAACTAAAATTTCATCTGACTTTTGACTTTAATAAAAAACTGAAATAGATATTTAATGGTCTTCCATGTTTTTATAATAAGATTAATAGAAAGTGAAATTAAAATTACTATAATTATAAAGAGTATCATGTCCCATTTTTTTTCAAATAAATGAAGAAAGAAAATGATTTCATTTTTAGACAAATAATTTTAAAAAGTTCTCTTATAAAAAGTTTTAGCTTACTTTTTTAAAGTCAGAAAATAAAACTGTTTTGATTTCTTAATGTATCACTTAGTAAAAAAAGAGAAACTGTTTCTTAACAATTTTTTTAAACATATGAATTAATAATTATAACCTGTTTATTAATATATAAAGCATGCAACTATATTTTAAAAATTGATCTTTTCAGACTGTATTATTTAAATTTCTATTTGATTTAATATCATTTTCAACAATAGACTAATTGCTAAAATAAAATCTATTACTCAGTTTGAAGAATGTTTAAACACGTACAGCTCTAGTTCAACGAAGTTCGCTTTGTTTTGGTTGTACCAATATGGCGCCGCGGTTGCGGTTAAGGCTTCACGAGTTTACGGGCATGCCGTCTCCTCCTATTTATTACTCTATGGTATAATTACCTACGTAAATTATACCTTTAATATATTATACCTTGTAGTATTATTCAAAATCTGAGTATAATACTCAGATTTTGAATAATACTACAAGGTATAATATATTAACACTCAGTTATTTATAATGTATCACGAGAAAAGTACTATATTAGGATAACTACAAATTAATTTCGAATTCAATTCAATTTAGATAATATTCACCTAGCATTCGAAGGATTGCCTACCACTACTTTCTTTACAAAAAATTTTATAAAGTGTATTTTATTATTATTACAACAATTATATTTATAAATAGTGTAAATATTCTTTCTTTATCTTTATCTTCAATTTGTTCCCTTTATTATGTATCAACTTGCGATTTATTTTTATGTATGACTCAAACTTGATTTTATCAATTATTGTTCATTCCGAGATATAACTTAATGTTAACGCAGTACCTCCCTTCCCTTCCACCACATATTATTCAATTTAGATGAAAGAGCAGATATCCATACATGGATAGGTACTCTGAAAAACTTGATTAGTTAGTTAGTTACAACAATTATAAACCGAAGCTTCAAGGATTTTCGGTACTTATGCCGAAAATTTATAAGTTTCACAATGAGAAAGCAAGGGCAAAGCAATGTTTTTACGAACTTATGAATCATTTCCATGTAGTGGTGTGAAAAATAACTTTATAAAACAAGGAATTATACATTAAAACATAAACTTAGTTACTGCTAGAAGAAAATTTTCCAAGCAGTTGGCATACCTGCATCATGGTTCATACGCAAAAATACTGGGAAAAATTAATATCAACTATATCAATTTCATAGCTGCAAACTCTTCCGGTTTTCCGGGAAGATTTCATTTTCATATTTAAAGTGGTAGTGAAATTCGTGTTATTGCATTAAAATTTTTAAATTAAGTCATATGACTTATTATGACTTGTGTATGCCATCAGTCTTAGTTGACCCAGAACTAACCTCAGATGAAGGAGTCTAAAGCAAGTCTACGATAATGAACTTCAACTTGGTTTAAAACACAAGTACATTATTGAGTAAGATTGTTTTTAAATTATTGTTTAACTACCACTTGGAAGGTCCATTTTCGGAAAGAGTAAAAGTTAACAGATATGCAATTTTGTGGAGAAAAAAAATCTGATAAGTTCTTAATATGTTGTTGACTTATTCCTCTTGGACAGCCGCAGGCTAGACCAAGTCAATGAGTTCGAAAGTCTTCAGGAAATCAAATACAAGTAAGGGACCAGAGTAGAGGTCTTTCTTTACCAGACCAAGGCAGTGTAAAATGTGATCGGGAGAATCCTGTGCAGAGTTACACCTCGCGCACGTTGAATAGGTCTTTCGCCCAAGCTCAAAAGAGAAACACCTGATGTGTCCACTTATGAGCATATTTATAGTGAACTGTATGGCTCTATCAGCCCCTATGGTAATTGCCCCTCCAGGAGTCTGCCCATTATACCAAGAGTGGGCCGGAGAGATGCTCCATAGTTGCAGGGCTAAAGAGAATAGAAGGGCTGGTTCACTCCTTTGAAGTATCTCTTGCCGCGCCGATCCTCCTACGTCACTCTAGTGACGTCACTTTGGCGCAAAGCTCGCACTTTTACTTCAAGAACGGAGCGTTTGGCCTTACTAGCTCTAACTAATATTGGATCATTTCTTTTTGCGAGATATTCTAAGACATTTGTTATTTTCTATAATGATTTTCCTCAGTTTTTGCAGTGAATTTACAAGAATTTAAAACTATTATCGAAATGCCAGTTTGCGCGATTGTAACTTGCAAAAATTCTGATATAAAAACAAAAGGAAAAAGTATAATTTTTCGCGTGTTCCCTAAAGTAAATGAACAACTATGTAAAGAATGGATTCCGAAATGACACAGTTAATATAAAACCGCAATACGTTTATTCTGTCGTAAAGAACTTTTATAAAAATTTATTATCTAAATAGAAACCGCCTCGCTACTTCATAAAGAAAGGCAGGTGAAAAGAATTAAAAAATAGATAAAGTCAAAGAAAATTAAAATGTAGGTAAAAAGTATAAATAATATATATATAGTATATAGTTGAAATTCTCCTAATTTCATAGCATATTTTTTAATGTAGTTATTCTAAATATTTATGATTTTTTTAAAAAATTATATTCTCTTCAATTTAAATATCTATATATTATATCATCGTAAATTTAAATGTCTATAAACAATTGTAAAATTTCTGATGTCATTATGAACCTAAATTATTATTTTGTTTCAGTAATTAGCGTTTAAGGTTGATGTTTCCTAATGATTAAGTATGAACAAATTGCTATTAACGACATATTTTAAAATCAGGGATTCTAAATTTAACTTAACTTATCCTTATAAAAGAATATGTAGATAAAAAAAAAATGTGTCGATATATGCCTTCATTTTTCTTAATAGTTAAAGTTAAAACTGAACTTTTTTAAATAAAGTATTTATCGAGTCATTTTCACCAACTAGCAAAACATTTTTATAAGTTTAAAAAGGTATTTTTTTAATATAATAACCAAGAAAGTTTTTTTTTGAACTATGTTTATGAACGGAAATAATGTGTTAATTACGTAAAGTTTGAAGGCTAATAACCAGAAAAAGTCTAAACTTATTTTTACAAGAGAAAGATGCAAAGTTATCATATTTTTGATTGCGATCTCCGAGATCTGTAGACACAGTGACGTCATGAGGAGGGAAATCGTAGCTTCAGCTCTAAGAGCGGAGTGAACTAGCCCTTGTATTCTCTTTAGCCCTGCCATAGTTGTTGGTTAATGGTTGGAGCAAATCTCAGGGAAGGTCAAAAACTCCCATTATCGAATTTTATATTTACCACCGTCAGATATATGTATATGTACTTATTGAAAATAAAATATTCTGGTAGCTACAGATATAATAATATTAAAATATTATATTATTCTAACATTTCAATTCTTTCAAGGTGCGTATGAATATTACTTCTTACATCAGAAAGCCTCCACACGGTTTTTTATAAGTAGTCTGCGCAGCCTATTTATAAAGTGAACCAGTAAAGAGCATGAACTCAAACTCTATTTTAAATGCAACTGAGAGAAATTTATTATACATATTTGAGAAATGAATCTGTAGTGGTAGACAAGTAAATAAGATAAACCAATCATATTCATAAATTAAACAAATTTTTAGACATATATTTGCTACCACTGTCTTACTTTTACTAGATTTTCTATTGAAGGGCTCTTTCGTAAACGGGTTTACCTTCACGGTGGTCTGATCGGACTACCTATAAAAATCCGTGTGGAGGCTTTCAGTTGTACGAGACGTTGGTATGAACCTAAATCATATTACAGACTTCGATTTATTCAATATTTTCTCAAATCTTTTGAGGATCAATAATATCGAAATAAATTTTGAGAGATTAAGTACATTGTGTTTTAGCATGCATTTTGCTAACCCATTAGGAGCCATATAATAATAAACATGTTAATGTTTTCTTAAAAATTTAAACTGGTAGTAAATTATATGCTTTATCATACGTGCCAACTCTCCCGGATTTTGCGGTAGATTTTATTTTCATATTTAAAGTGGTAGTAAATATATACTATTTTTTCTTTTATAAATTTAATTTTTAAATGATTTTGATCACCAATATTCTTACAAAAATTAAGCTTATATATTAATATGCATTACTATCATGGTTGTCAACTTAATTTTTTTCAAATACAACGTATTTGTTTGCTTAAAATTGAAGTTTCAATTCCATTTTAATACCACTGGGAAAAATGATAATGGAAGGGATTAAAAGTTGGCAGGTCTGGCTTTATCTTTATTTGTTCATTCAATAATTTTATTTTCAATAGTTTTGATCATCACTTAATGTAAACAATTTATGCCTTTCCCGTCTGGAAATACTTTATCTAGAAATATAATAAATCCCTGAAAATATAAAACTTTTTGCTTTAAGCTTTTACCAATGTAAATAATAGGAGAATAAAGTAAAAGGTGTAAAGCGATGTAGGAATAGAGTAAAAAAAAAGATAAAAAATATGTCTTATATAAGAATAAACTGTATTCTACTACTTGTACTTCAACTTCCCCAGTTTTCAAAAATAAGGCTTTTAAATTTAGACTAATCAGTTAAGACTGCTTTGCGGCAGCGTATTAAGGTTTGCGTGCATTTTCCAACGATTCCAAGAGTACTAAAAAGTCACGGCTGCTAATGTGTTGACTTACTAAATTTGCAACCGAAATTTGCTATTCCGCAAAAGGTTAAATAAATATATAAGTCATGATTTTCGCGTAATGAACTTCGTAATTGCAAACAATCTTAAGCATATTAAGCCTAACCTTGATAATCCTCTAGCTGTCACTTAACACGTTCACGCCGGGAAAAGTGAAAATACTGGTATGGGAAAAGAGAAAATACTGGTAGAAGAACTATTTCAATATTAGATAATATTCGGGATGAGTTAATCTATTCTCAACCATAACAATTCACTGTAGGGAAATTTATCACGGCGAAGAAGCATTTCAATATAAAAATTGCATCCGTTAAAAACAATTGGTAGTTATGAATTTTTATTATTCCCGGAAAAAAAACTAAAAAATGAAATTTATTTGTTACCAGTTTTTATTCTGGTGGGCCGCCGAGATGAGACAATCTAGCGTGAACCACCGGTGGGTCACCCCGGCGTGAACGTGCTTATGTATCATGGGTATCTATGATTTCCGGTTTGTGATGTATGGCACTGCTGACAACTACTACGCTTTTTGCAAAATATTTTATTAAGTGGCAGACAATTAAAAACTAACACCTACAGAATTTTTCGTAGTTTTGCTAACATTTTAAAAGCCCCACCACTAGTGGTTTGGAGTTGAGTTGAATTGAGTTGAAGATGAGGATCAGTGCTAATCGCTTTTATCCTCTTTTTCTTTAAGTTGAATTCAGAGATTAGTTGAGTTGGTGATGATGAAGAGGTGAAGTTACAAGGTGATCGCATGAAAAGGAACATAGAACCTTTCCGATGCTTGGTTTACAGTTGTCGATGAATTTCAAATCAGAATTTGGGGGATTAAAACACTTTCTGAGTGACAGTCATTCGTCAGAGGAAAAAAACTCTTAACGGAATCACTGTTTTCCTCAGGCTACACCAGCAGAGAAGATTGGAAAATGTAGAAACTAAGATTGTGTACGAACAAGTACCCGGCCAACCAGGCTTAAGGTTGGTAGGGCACTGGACCCATATCCAAGAGGTCGCGGGTTCAATTCCCGCCGGTCGAAGACTCCCCGTGTAGTAAATGGTGACTACATGGTAAAGGGTCCATAATGACCTAGGCACATGTCCAAAGCTTGGAGAAAAGAAAAAAAAAGTAAATGGTGACTGATGCACGTTAAATCTGTCGAATCACAAAGTCCTCCATGTTCCCATATCAAATCATACCTCTGGGGATGCTGATCCAGGAGTTTCCTCGTCTTCTGGATTGGTTCAAAATTGCAAGGTAGCGGAGTTGAACATTAGTAATCGTAAACCCAAAATTGAGTCAGCTGTTCAACCACGGTTATAAAATTTAAAAAAAAGTGATATTTGCGGACTCAAAGGGTGAAATTAAAATGAAGTGATTAGTTAATTTAGTGGAAAGATGTTAATGAAAATTGGAAAAGTGAAAAAGAGAAGGAAACGCAAGCAAAAACATTAAAAAAAAAACACATACAAGGAAATCAAATTAAGCATGGGATTAGTAAAATAGGTAGATCACAAACACGTCTTTTTTAATTATTAGTAATAAGCTGAAATGAGTCAAATAAATTAGGGTTTCACAGAATTCCTATTTAAAATAAGGAGACACCTCGCCTAAGCAATAGGGAAATGTTATATTGTGAAAGAAATTTAATCACTACACGCGCGCTGCTCACCACACGTGCTCATCGGACTACACGTGCTTCTTACATGCCTCATATGAAACCTTGAACTTGAACTAAATTCACTTCTCACTTTCATCTGTGCCCGCGGGCACCCGGAATCATGGCATTGTTGTGGATATTGGCGGTGAATAGCGGAGGCGGTGGTCAGACTAAATCTAAGTACATTTATTCTATACGCATGAAAAACCGTATTTAGGGTGAAGAATCCTTGAAAAAACGGGTTCTTTATATTACGCTTCCGAATCATTTACAAGTAGTGGTGTGAAAAAGAACTTTAAATCAAATTTATAAAATACAGAATGATACATTAAAAGTGTGTTCCTCAACCTTTTTATCACCGCGGATATGTCAACGATTGATTATTTTACAGCGGGCGACGTTTATTGTTTATATTTTAGATTATTTTGATTTATTAATTTTAATTTAATTGTATTTAAACATGCCTTCAACATAAAATACAGTTACACCTAAAAATAAATATGAAGTGTTTTAACCCTTTAATGGGCCCTTTATTTCTAGTAAAGGTAAATTAAAGTATTTTTGGAATTTAAATTGTTTTAAGAACAGTAATTGATATTAAAAAAAAACTCATTTAGTTTATAAAAATGCCATTTTTTTGGTGGTAAATATATTTAACATGACCTATTAGGAACTTAATGGCTTTTATTTTTCTTTATTTATAAAATAAATTCCTTAAATGTTACAAACTTCAAAAGGAATTATGTATTTTATAACTTTTATACGTTTTTTAAAAGTGACAAATGGTTACCAATTTTATTCAAACTCACTTCACGAAAGTTGAAGTTATTGAAAAATGGAAACCTAAATTAAAAGTGGTAAAACGTGGTGGTAAGTATACTTATCACGGCCTTCAAAAGGGTTAATTTACTAGAACGTTAAATCAATGAAAGCCCTGAGCTTGTTTCTTTGCAATGAGACGGTTCCATCTGGGAGTAATCGGAAACAATGATTCATTACAAATATTAAAAAATTTATGTCACTACCTTCGGGGTCCCCTTTTTTTTAATAAATAAAATTTTAATGGAACACAGATATTTTTAATTTCGGGTAAAAACCTAGGAATTTAAATTTAGTTTCAATGAAATGGGCGGCCCGGTATCATTTGATCCCCTGACCGGTACCGGACCGGGGGTTGGGGAACACTGCAAGCATGAACTTATCTACCACTAGGAGAAATTTTTCCAAAAAGCGTTTAAAGTTGTTAGGTATGTATAGAGTTAGTTTAAAAAATAGTTATTTCTTGAAAACTAATAAATAAAATTATATCAATAATTTATAAATGCCTTTTTCCATGCATAAATACCTGTGTTATTTTGCTCTGCTAAAATCAAAAGAGCTTATTCCATAGTAGCTTAAAAATTTTTTTTTCAAAATCAATTTTTGATGAGGTACTAAAACCTTTTTTTAATAACCGTCATTGAACAGCCGACCCAATTTCGGGTTTGCGATTACTAATGTTCAACTCCGTAGCCTTGTAATTTTGAATTTAATTTAGAAGACTATAAGAGTCAAATATTGGAAAAAATTTGCTTTCGTGGAGAACTTTTTGATGGAACTAACCCTCATTTGCGTTACTAGGAGAGAAAAGCCTCCAATCATCAGCCTGCAGGCAAGGGGACTCTAACCTATGATTCGTCTACCATTGAGGATATTTTACGCCATCACTGTTGTTGGTGTGAGCCGGGTGCGGAATTCGTATTTACCAGCTATCGCTAGGAATCGAACCCGGTTCAGCTCATTAAAAATCGAGCCCTCTATCAACCGAGCCTCCACGGCTCTACTTAAACCTTTGGCGAATATTAGCAACGGCGACATACAGTGTATTCTTATTGTAGACAGTGTATTCGTAATGTAGACAGGGACCGATCAAAACAAATTCAGGCCCAAGGCCCACAAATTTTCCGGACCCTTAGCAAAATATTTTGAGATTAAATTTCTGAACAGTAGTCCTAACTATAAAAAGAATTTATTGAACTACATGATTCAAGAGAAACATTCTAAAAAATTTTGAAAGCAGACAATTGAAGATTATTTTTCTAAGATAAATTTTCCGCGTATCTAAATAGTAAAGCTACATATAAAATAACAAAACAATGTTGTATAAAAATAAAAATAGTTTGGTGACCAAAAACAAGTGAAATCAGTGATTTTTGCTATAAGTCACTGATTAGTTGAATTATTTTAAAGATTGTAGCCTTCCATCTACAGCTTTACATATTTGTTAAGAATAATCTTTTAGTTCTTGTTGACACTAATCATTTATAAAAGACTTTGCGAAAATGCATTCTCGTTGCATTTGCTTAAGCTGTTGGAGTAAAAATTGCACCAATTGAAATTCAGCTGTACTTTCGAATTTGATTAGTGCAATCTTTACAGGTGTTTCGTTTATCACAATATAAAGAAAATTTGAAATTAAAAATGCCTTTTTTGAGAAAAACTGTTTCTTTCGGTATTTTTTTTTTAAAAAGTAATATTGTGAACTTTTTACAATTTTTTGAGGCCCCGCAGAAAGTGTGGACCCTAGGCCCATGCCTATTGGGCTGAGGCTATAATCGGACCCTGAATGTAGAGGCACACTTTATAGCTTTCATGCTTAGAGAATCGTGGTTGCTAATAACTGGTGAACGCTTAGAACCAAATAGTTTTAATCAATTAATTAATTAATTTATTTTTAAATTTGTAATTCGTAACATTTTTGGATTGAGTGTTGTCAGCTTGTAACACTTTCCCGGAAAGGGCAGGCCACAAACTATTGAACTGAAAATTATGTCTGTTATTCTTTGGATATAATTTCTTAAAATTAAAGTGAGATCTGTAAATGAAAAACTGTCTGCTATATTAAAAATAATAAATAAATTAGCTAACTCTCCCCCCCCCCCAATTATTTCTATGTACTTCTTCAATACCTTCTTTAATTCAATCGTCACTTCTCGCAATAACGCAGTACCCATTACCGGGTAAAATTTTAAATAAAAATGTTAAGGAAAGGTTAAATAGACAAATCACTTTATACATATTCTCATCTACCAAAATATATTTAAATGTTAAAATTATCCTACTTAGTACCTCAAACTAAAATGAAATTAAAACATTTAAAATTTCCATAAGCCCCGTAGAGCGTTTTTTCAATTTTCTTCAATAGTGGCCATCCTGAATACAGCATTCAGCATTCGGAATGTCCGAATAAGGCATTCATAATGCATCACCAGTTTAATATCTTACCACAATATGGAGTCTCTGCCTTCGTCATCAAATAGTAGATACCATTGCCATGTGACTTGTAGCCCATTCGACCACAAGTATCTGAACAGCTCATGCATTTGCCAAGCTCAAAATCTTTGTAATTTTCACACCTATAGGCCGTGTATTCACAGGGAGTGCGATTCAGAACAGAATCTGTAAACAGGTGCACTGCACGTTCGTGATTGCAAACACGTTCTCTCAAATTCTCTGTAAGGAGAATTAAAAAATAAATAAGTTGTATCAATCAGTAGAACAATAATTAAACTATAGAAAAGAAAATTCATTGCACAAATATTTGGAAATATTGCTCAATGCAGCGACCACTCTCTGTTCCCCAGTAAAATGATCGTTAATAGAGGTTGGTCGTTCTTAGGGGTTACCTCCATTGACTTCAAAATGCTATCGAAGGTGCATGATTTTTCGTAAGCCATTTTAATTTTACTCAGTGTCATTTTCCTGGTGCAGAAGACCCACTTGCGTTGACTTCATGAAAACTGGATCGATGAATCAAACTTAGCGTCAATAAAAATGACCCTTAATTATGTGCAAAAACAAATTCACCAATTATTAATGATGGAACTATTTTAAATAAATAAACAATAAAGTTTTTTTTTGTTTAAGTTTACGTTTCATTTTATATCATAAAAATTAGTTTGCTTTTAAAAGTGGGAAGATGTTTGTTTGCTTGAGAGATGCTTAGCTGTTTGCAAAATAATTTTTTTTTTCTAATTTAACTTGCAACTCTAAAAATAAATCTTGAGTCCCGCAGTGGACTGATCGTTAAGACACGGTTCCCAGCAGATCACCGAATTCAAGCGTCCCTGGCTGTGGTCAGTGTGCGGGTGGGTTGACTACTTGGATCAGTCTACGTAGGGACACATGGTGCGTGGTATTGGTCCTCGTTAAACTGTTATACCGTAAAGTGCTCGACTTCGCGTGCAGGTAGTCGGACTACCGAAGCGGGGGTGCCATCCCCTCTGTAGAGGATCAAAATTGTGAAGACATGTCTTCGGATCATCCTCAGGGATGTTTCCCAGACAGTCGCCAATAGCCCATTGTGCAGCTCTAGTGCGACGTAAATGAACTACAACAACAATAAATCATTGATAGCATCGTCTTTAGTGCATTCTGACTGCAACACAAGGTTGTCGATCTCTTTCAAAGATCGTCAAAAAGAGACCTCTAAATAAGATCCACTGACAAATAATTTGAGTATATTTGACCATTTGTTTTGTTAATAGTTTTTGTTTTCATATTTTTTCGTGTTTCCTGATTTGATCTTTTCCGGTAGCTGAAAGAGGTTTTGATAGTCTCTCTTAAAAGTTTTATCAAACACAAAGTCCATGGAAAAAATACCATGCCTCCCAAAACTGGTCATAAATAAAGGAGGTCGCTACACAGAAGTAGTCGAAGTGGAAGTGTATGAATTATTAGATGGGAAACAGAATTTTCTGATGAATTTAGAAAGTTGCAGGTTTGAATACCAAACAAGTGTGGGCTCTAGTATGTGTATAAAGATGGAGAACAAAAATTTTTTTAAAATATAGATGAGAGGAAATATGATTAAAAAAAATAATAAAATATAAACACTATAAATTTCAGATTTAATATATTAACCTTTATAAATCGATTTGAAATACAGACAAGTACCCAATTATGTGTCAAGGTAATCCACCCCCGATCCAAGCACCCGATTATTTTGTTTGTTTTTCTTGGGGCAGTAGTTTGTATGGTTGTTTACGATAATATACCGCCAACCGCTGAAACTGCTCCCGCACTGACTGCATGGTAATGTCCCCCTGACGAGCCTGCCATGTATGTCAGTGCCTCCACTTGAATTTCGGTTTAGCGTTTTTCCTTTTTGATTTTTAGGATGTTAGGTTTCCTGTTAGAAACTTTTGAACATATCTGTTACTGTATTTTCTAGGTAATATTTAGTATGTTATTTCCTGTCAATGTTTTCCGGATTTCTCCTATTGTGATAATCATTTCAGTTCTTTTATGAGGTTATCATTTACTTTGCTTAAAAAAAAATTCCTCAAATATTCTTCCAGTTATGACATGAGCAGCTTGACTCTATCGTAACTTGGAACTATGTATTTTAAACTTTTTTTCGTCAGTTTTCATTATTATTATAATATTTGTATCTTTATTTATTTTGTATGTATATTTATATTGTACGTATATTTATATATATGCTAGATTTGTGCTAGTTTTAAATCTTTGCACTCAAGAGGAAAATCTCAGTCCCACTGACCATTTAACCCACTCTAAATGTTGACATTTTTGTATATCAATGCTTTGGAGCCATTTCATATAGCGGCCACAATATCTAATGTAGAAGCGCCACTACCGAAGATTCTCGCTACCTGTGAACTCGATCAAAGTTGCTTTTTAGGAAGAGGGAACACTTTTAGTTAAATTTCTAACAGTTGGTGCAGTGATAAATCGATAAATTCTACTATAATAAAAACCTAATTCTTAGAATACTTACTAAAAATATCGAAGAAAATTCCTTTTATAGTACTTGGGCACCCAGGTTGCCTTTTACCACCATTTGGATAATAATCAACGTGCCCTATGGGTTTTTCTATACCAACACCACCGTACATCAAAAGATCAGCGTTTGTATGCACAACGTCTACAAATTCAGCATCATTCTTCGATAAGTGGACATTTTCGTCTTCATCTTCAAATAGAGGGCTGGCTGGATCTAAGCCTGAAATGTCAAAACAAATGTTACAAACCATGGTTTATGGCGTGTGATACGCTTAAATAAATTAATAGAAGAATAAGTAGAATATAATTGTATTTGAGCAACTTTGAAAAAATTAGTTTCAAATTAGTAGAAACATTGAAAAAATTACTGTTGAAAAATGCTTTGAAGACTTGGCAGTTTAAATTAATACTCCTTCTTAAATCTGAAAAGAGCAAAATTTTCAAAATCCTACTTTTTAAACATCATTAATAGCTATGAAACGTTGGATCGTAAAAATTAACATCATTATTAACGCTTAAAGAAATTAAATGAAAAACAAGTAAAGAAACGCTTGAACAATTTGAAAAAAAGCACCTTTAGAATTTATAGAAACATCGCAAAAAATAACTACTGAAAAGTGCTTTATTTTAAAACTGGACGGGATAAATTAGCACTCATTTCTTAAATCTAAAAAGAAGAGATTTTTCAAATATATATTTTTTATACAGCTAGAAAATGTTCACTTTTTAAAACTAACATCAATATATTTATTATCATGTCCTTAATATATTATTTTACACTTTATAATCGTCGTTGCACAGCCGATCCAATTTTAGGTTTACAACTACTAATGGTTAACTCCGTAGCCGTGTAATTTAGAGGCAATCCAGAAAACAAAGAAACTCCTGGATCAGTACCCCCCAGAGGTATGATTTGTTACGGGAACATGGAGGACTTTGTGACAGGCCTGACAACCTTCAACGCTTTTTGGAAAAATTTCTTTTAGCGGTCGATAAGTTTATGCGTTAATGTATCATTCTTTCTTTTATAAATTTGATTTAAAGTTCTTTTTCACACCCATACTTGTAAGTGATTCGAAAGCTTATATATATTTATAAGCTTATATAAAAACACTATATTGTAGTCCTCAATGGAAGTACTAAGAAGCACGTGTAGTTCGAAGAACACGTGTAGCGAGAAGTGCGCGTGTAGTGATTAATTTTTTCTCACAATATAACATTTCCCTATTGCTTAGGCGTGGCGCATCCTTATTTTAAATTGGAATTCTGTGAGACCTTAATTTATTTGACTCACTTTAGCTTATTACTAATATAAAAAAACAAGCGTGTTTGCGATCTACCTATTTTACTAATCCCATGCTTAACTTGATTTCTTTGTGCGTGTGTTTTTTAATGTTTTTGTTGCGTTTCCTTCTCTTTTTCACTTTTCCAATTTTCATTTTCCACTAAATTAACTAATCACTTCATTTTAATTTCACTTATTGAGTCAGCAAACATCACTTTTTTTTCAATTTTATAGCCGTGGTTGAACAGCTGACTCAATTTTGGATTTATGACTACTTATGTTCAACTCCATACCCTTGTAATTTTGAACCAATCCAGAAGACGAGGAAACTCCTAGATCAGTACCTCCAGAGGTAGGATTTGTTATGGGAACATGAAGGACTTTGTGATTCGACAGATTTAACATGCATCAGTCACCATTTACTACACGGGGAGTCTTCGACTGGCGGGAATCGAACCCTCGACATCTTGGACATGGGCCCAGTGCCCTACCAACCAGGCCGTCTCTGCCCCATTTCCTTAATAGTCAGTAAGGTGGGTAAAAAAAAAAAAAAAAAATTTGAAGCAGTAGAAGATGCAGTTTGTCGATAAAAAGAACTCACCTCGATTTTAAAAAAAACTTAAACTTTCTGCTGCTATGGAAACAATAAATAGCGCATTTCAAAGAGGGCATTTCCTACTTGAAATAGTTAAACCTCGTAACCATAGTCACCGCCTCTGTTTCAGACGAACAGCGAGAGGAGCTTTTTACCTAGACCGAACAATCTTCATTTTGTTTTGTATTTCAGACTAAGTTTAATAATAGATATTGATAAAATATACGGATATATTTTAAGTTTTGATCATGTCATATGGAGGGAAAGAATGCTGCCTACGACCATACAGTTTAGTTGAACACAGAAAAAGCTACAAATACTATGATTGATATGTAACTAGACAATAAGGGGTGCGAAGAGACCTTTATCCAATTCATCTTGTAGTTGTCATATCATTGAGGTGAAAAATACATTGAGAAATAAAAAGGTGAGGGGCCGAAGCACTAAAGGCATCGTCAATGAGGTACAAAATTACAACCCGACAGATGACAGATCCACCCGACAGATTTAATATCCACCAGACCCCCTTTACTACATGAAAAGTATCGGGGATCAAACTCATGACCTCTTGTGCATGGGTCCCACGCCCTGCCAACCAGGCTATCTCGCCCTACGAGTTCATAAAGAACGTATAGGTTTATATAAATATATTTACGTTTGTCTACCCTTTTGAAAATAACATTTAAAACAAGAAACACATGATCTTAACATATCTCTCATCATGAGCTGAAAAGCAACAGCGTTTTCTTACTACCAAGCCCTACGTAACAGAGAAGTTAGAACACTTGAGTGATTTAAAAACTCCTGTTTCAGACTATTCTATTAAATTTTCTAAAAACAGCAGCTTATAGAGAAAAGCCTATTGCAGATTTACAACACATATTATCGATATCAAATCTGCAATTTTAAACACATATTATCGATATGTGTTTTAAAAAATCTCATTCAAGAAGGGAGGGGGAATTTCCCCAGTGTTGCCAGCGTCTATCGCTGAAGAGAATATCTAACAAAAATATCTGTTAGTGGTTCTGTGAACTACCACTTTCTTTTGAAAACTAATATCCATTCATCAATTTCGAATTCAAAAAATAATTTTAAATATTAATCAAGCCAAAAATCCTCGAATTTGAAACAAAATTCACGAAAACATTCGTGCCAAGAACAACCCTGTAAAAGACATCCTGTATTATGTCATGTTAAAGTCTTAAGATATTGGTTACATTTTGGGTTTTATTTAAATGTTTACATGCCGGTCTCTTATTTTGTACCGATAAAAAACGTGGTCAGCTGGTTTGCACATAAATTAAATGGTATTTTGTCAGAAAATGAAACAATTGTTTGTTTCCAGAAATGATATGCATCACATAATATATATTTTTATATAATTAACGGATTTTGGTTGATAAGAATACTCCTTTTCTCCAATTTTAAGTGCTAAGAATAAAATATTTCAGTTACCAGTCTTTAACCTTTTGAAAAAGATGCCAGCTCCAAGAATTTACTCGTTGTTGCCAGCAAACAATAATCATTTCCTCTCCAATATTGAGTTATGCATAAAACGAGAACAATAACTGAATAATTTCAATCAGTCGCGATTTTCTATTAATGCCCTCTACTCAGTTTAACACGTTCACGCCGGGAAAAGTGAAAATACTGGTAGGAGAACTATTTCAATATTAGATAATATCAGGGAGGAGTTAATCTATTCTCAACAATAACAATTCACTGTAAAGAAATATATCAGGGCGAAGAAGCAATTCAATATAAAAATTGCATCCGTTAAAAACAATTGGTAGTTATGGATTTTTATTATTCCCTGAAAAAGAAAAAAATATGAAATTTATTGTTACCAGTTTTTACTCCGGTGCGCTGCCAAGATGAGAAAATCTAGCGTGACCCACCGGTGGGTCACCAAGGCATGAACGTGTTAAATAAATCATTTGAAAGTATATTATATCTTTTAATATTTAAAAATACTCGAAAATATAAAAGTACCTTTTTAAACAAAAGTATAAATTTTACAATTAAAATAAGACGTTTATCAAATAAATAATCTTAAAAATACCCCAGCTAAAATTGATTGCCACATTTCGGTCAAAAATTTTGTCCCAAATAAGTTATCGAATGAAACTAACAATATGTCAAAGCAAATGAAGTATTTTTGAAATCATATAAAGTACAAATTATAAATTTAAATTCGAATTTCAATTTAAAACTTAAAAATTAAAATATATTTTTTTCTAACAAGGTTATTCCGATAGTATTATTAATAATATATTATTGGGTTTAGTACATTCCAATATTTCTGTTGCCCGCAAAGAATGCGAAGGCTTCGTCTGCAGTAAAAGTTGGAATAAAAATATAACGTTAAAACGCAACCACTTGTATGCCAGATCCCTTTATAAATAACCTGCAACAAGAACTGGAAACTTTCCAAAGCGAAATTTGCCAATGACTATTTGTTTTGAATGCTCTCCAACGTATTCAGCCATCCCCACTCAACAATTTATGGATGAAAACATAAATCTATTGAACGTATAAAATGATATCTATTGTTGGTAAACATAAATCTATTGAACACACTTCTTCAGAATATTCTTGAGAATTTTTTTGGGAAGGTAGATGAATAGATGATTTATTTCTAAATGCATAAATAAAATTAATATTGCTTTCGAAAGAAAGTTATAGAGGTAAAAATTGTGCTTGAAATTAAAACGAAGGAAAGCATCACGGCCTGGATAATATGTAGCTTTAAATATCATTTTTGAACTTTTATTAACGTTTTTTTTTGTCTACAATGATGAGTGAAAATAAAATTTAAAAATATTAAAAAAACTTGATATGAGTTATGTGAAATATATGAGTTATATGGTGTTCCGTAAATGATGCGACATACTTCTAGGGAAGTAGAGCACATCATACGAATTAAGAGTTACCTAGGAAACCATGACTGCAAATGTCATCTTACGCTGCTGGGGGCGCTTTCCTATAATGGACATGCTCGTGTGTCTTTGAACTTGTAACTTTATTTTTCAGAAGTATTTTATTTTATAAATAATTATATAAAATATATATATATATATATATATATATATATATATATATATATATATATATATATATATATATATATATATATATATATATATATATATATATATATATATATATATATATATATATATATATATATATATATATATTGAACAGCAGACCCAATTTAGGGTATACGACTACTAATGTTCAGCACCGTAGCCTTGTGACTCTGAACCCAATCCAGAACACAAGAGAATTCCTGGATCAAGTATTGGAAGACATTTGCCTTTGTGGGGGACTTTTTGATTGAACTAACCAGCATTAGCGCTACATGGAGAGGGAAACCACGAAAACCTCCCTCCACGGTTAGCCTGACTGCGAGGAGACCCTATGTTACTATTATTTAATTTTATAACTGTCGGTGAACAGCCGACAATTTTTTTTTTTTGGATTTACGATTACAAATGTTCAACTCCGTAGCCTTGTAATTTTGAACGCAATCCAGAAGACAAGGGAACTCATGGATCAAGCATTGGGAGAAATTTGCCTTCGTGGAGGACTTTTTTGATGGAACTAACCCGCATTTACGTTGCATGGAGAGGAAAACCACAAAAACCTCTCATGGTTAGCCTGACGGCAAGGTTACTCTAACCCATTATCCGTCTACCACTGAGGATATTTTACGTCAACACTGTGGTCGGTGCCAGCCGGATGCGGAATTCGTATCGACTGGGATTCGAGCCCGGTTCGCCGCATTGGAAGGCGAACGCTCTATCCCCTGAGCCATCGCGGCTCTTATGTTACCATTAGTTATTGTCGAGAGTTCCATTAAAATAGGCTCCGAAATGCTGTTTAATCGTAATTTAAAGATTAGGCGAGCTGGTCCGGTTAGTCACCAAATCATTAAATTACGATAAAACAGCTAATACTGTACCTATTTGAAAGTAATTTGTGACAATAATTAATAGTAAACAAAAAATTAAGATAATTCCGAAAAATAAAAGCACCAGATGTTCAACGGCACACAATGTAGCAGTTCATAATAGGGAGAGAAAAAACCTTAACGACATTCGATAACATTTCCGGTCATGGTTTCCTAGGTAATCCCTATGATGTGCCCTATTTCCCCTAGAAGTTTGTCGCAACATTTACCGGACATCCTTTATAACACACAGAACCGAAATGGAGCAAAAACAATATTATGTTATAACAAATGAAATATTTATGAAATTGTTTCAGGTACAAACTAATGGTACCTGTAATTCTTCCAGGCTTAGTTCCGCGTAATTCTTGCATTCTCTTTCCAATGAAGCCAACAACATGGGCACCCAGACTGAAACCGATGAGATGGAGATCTTTTTCTTGGATTCCAAGTTTGTCCTTAATCCTGTAGTAAAGAACCGCAGCCTCTGCGCCTACCAATTCCGTATTGACTGCGGCTTGTATGTAATAAGGGACTCGAGCACCTAAACTCCAGTCGATGACAATTACATTCACTTCCTCCTGAAAAATGTGCAAATGACTTTGTTTTCTTTTAACCCGTTAATACCTAAATTTTTATATTGTAAATTTGTGAAAAAGTGCTATTTGAGAAAGAGTGGCAGTACATAAATACTGATATCTGTCTACTTACCGGGATTTTCGAGAAGATTTTATTTTTTACAGGTAGCAAAATTTATCTATACTTTATTCTTGCTTAGATGAATGCGATTTAAAATGATCTTGATTATCATTACATTTAAATAATTCAAACAGTTAGATAATAACACTGCTGGCTCTCTGAAAATGTGTTAAAGTCTAAAGTAAAACTGTTTACAATCTCAATTGATTCTGAATTTCCTTATCACTAGTAAAAACTTTTTTGTAAAACGTAATGGTTTGCAAGTATATAAACTAAGTGGATATTTTCTTATGTTAGCTGCCACTTGGGTCTTTATTTTAAATCACGTTTCCATAATAACAGATCTAAATTAGAATCTTTATATTACTAATATGTCCTACGAAATGTACAAATGACATTGATTTCCTTTTACATCCAAATTTTCATAGCGCAATTAAAAAATTTTGAAGAAAAAAATAATCACATTTTTATGATAAGAGATCTACATAAGAATCTTTATATCACTTATATATCGTGATAAACAGAGACGTTTCAATTTTTACAAGATAAAAACTACTTTTGCAAAAATTATTTTATCAGTTTTTATCTCTTTATGAAAAAAAATGAAAAAAAGATCTGTCCTCCAACTAGGACGTTGGGAGCAAACGGGTTTAAAGTATCTCTGATAGATAATGCGTATATATCTGTCATACTCAGTTACTCTATGTGATGCCTGCTGTTCGAATTTATTAAACCATAGCTGTCGAATCACCCGGTTTCCGAAAGAGATTATTTTATTTTTAAAGTTGGAACAAAACACGTAAATTATTGTTTTTTTATTATTTAAAAAAAATTTATTATAATGATTATAACCTATACTATACATAAATAATTTAAATGAAAATATTAAAAGCCCAACATTATTTTTTCAAAACAAAAAGTGTTTGCACACTTTGAAACGATTTGTGTTAAGTGTTAAATCAATTCTTATATTGATAGCACTACAAAATCATGTCTAGAATGTATAAAAAATGGCAGCAACAATTAAATCCATTGGCAACCAAAACTCCGTTCCCAGGAGCATGACTATTTCCAAAAAGATAATTTTACATATAATTCTTACAATTTATTCTTACAACATAGACTTCTTACAATTTATGTGGGAGAAACAAGAGTTTTTTTTATTTCCGCTATAATATAATAATAATTTAAATGCCAGTATATCCATCTGACCCCAGGAGAAAGTGATTTTTTTAATATCTAGAGTAGTAGTTAACACTAAAAATATCAAATGAAATTAACCAAAAGTGAGCCTCACTTAACCACCTAACAAATGTTTTTCATTGAAGGCATTTTTCACTGAATTTTTTACAGATAACTCGGCTAGAAATAGATTAATATAATACATCAAGGCATAAGCATAGGTGCCAACTTGTACAGCCATTGAGAAATTATTTTCGTTGTGGTAGTAATATTTATATTTTAGCCTAAAAATCTTAATTTTAAAAATTAAATCTTAATTTTTTTACGTACCATAACAAATTAATAATTCAAATCTAAGTATAAAAGATGTTTTTAGCAGCACTTATATCCATACCCGTATTAGTAAAATAACTTAATTTTTTGAAAAATTTTAATGCTGTAAGTATTATAATACTACCTCTCTCTAAATTCTTAATCAAAAAGCAATAACAGGGTTATTGCGGTCATTGAAAAATTTTACTACGAGATGAAACTATCAAGTCGGCGACGATGAAAGATTTAAAACTAATTCATATTAGATTCGTTAAGCTACGTAAATTAGTTAAAACCATATTTTTACTGTCACTTTTTTATTTCCTTCCCCAAATTGTTACCGCTTATAGTTGGTAACTTTTTACCCCCAAAACAATGATGTGAGGAATCCTTGAATCCGTAATAATGAATCATAGGAAAGGAAATTAAAATATGGGGCATTTTAAGAATCAACTAACCCACAACAAAATTACATTACCGTATGAAGTTGAACTTTGATTAAGAGATACAGGAGTTAGACAAAACTATGGAAACACGTATGTACTAACTCTATGAAAACAATCTTTCTTTTAAAAGCAAATATTTTGGGAGAGTTTACATGGGTAAATTGTTGGCACAGTTTGAAAGATCATTCTTTAAGCTTTTAGAAATGATGTTACTTTTACCCTTGCAAAAGTTCGGATCTACGAAAATGAACATTGATTTCTTTTTAGCTTTTAATGTCAGCAATTTTGAAATCATTCAACAGGATTTCAATATTGATGGTAGAATGCTTTTTTAATCATAGCAGTTTTAAAAATAAGAAGCTTTTAACTTATTACGCCATTCGGAAAATTTTACATGAGTAAAAAGGATTCCATTTCTAAAATTCTCAAAACTTCAAGCATGATCTTTCGAATTGTGCCAACAGTTTTGACATTTAAATCTTCCAAAACAATGGCTGCTAAATGAAAGATTGTTTACATTGAGTAAGTATAGAAGTGTTTCTATATTTTTTCCCCACCCCTGTATAAGTTTAGCTGTACCTGGGGATTAGTGAGCTTTGCCCAAAATGAGGTAAAGTACGTTGTGAGATATTTTGCAGAGCGTTAAACCATATTGGGGTTCAAATTGGCTGCAACTTTCCTATGGTGCTGAGTATTATCGTACTTCTGAAACTTGAAGGCACAACATTTTTTGAGCCTCCTTTAGTTTGCAACAAGTACAAGTTTACACCATATTATGGTTTTCAATTGAACCAAATTGTTTAAGAGTGTAGATCACTGTATCAGAGTTTTAAAACTTAGAAATCAAATAAAATGTTCCCAAAATTTTGTTAGAACGTTTGTTTTTGTTTAGTTTTGTTTGTTCAATCAAGCGAAAAAATAATATTAACCATTAGAATTAAAAGCAAAAGAAATGTCCATATAAAAATTAGTATTCAACCTCAGAGATCAAAATCAATCTTACCGCTTCTAATAGGGCCGATTTCATATTCCACACCCATGTTAAATTGTTTTTTCCACCAAAACCGTGTGTTATGAACTTGAGAGGGTGAGAAGGGTTTAGATTACTTTTGAGAACAGTGCTCACATCCTTGTAATCTAAAAATTGAGGTACAACCAAATTCTTTCTTGTATACAGTAAGAACTTAGTGTTTACTGTTTCTGGAGGTTCGGGAAGTGTTTTCAAGTGCTTGAAGGTACCGTCCTTGTCGAAACAGCCCAGGTCATCGTAACACACACTTTGAGCTCTCTGAAGTATGCTTGGGTGTGATCGAGAGATGCCCAATTTATGGGCTAACTTATGTAGTTTCACTTCTTCTACAGCACTTTTAGCATATTCATAAATGTTTGCATCTCCATCTAGGTCCACTTTGTCACCATGGCTAGAGCTGACCAGTAAAAAAGCTGCAAAAATAAGTATTTTACGATTTTAAAAAGGTTTTTTTTTAAAGCAAAATCCATTTTATCAGTGAATTTAAGGACAATCAATCATTGACAATCAATTACTTTTACATGTAGTCCTTTTCACGTAATTCATAATAAACAATAATGCCTATATTGCAATCTCAGTTTTTATTGCAATCTTAATGCCTATATTGCAATCTCAGTAAGAACTTTTGCCATGTAAAATCATCCAAAACGTTTGCTGCCAAAAGAAATATTGTTCACATAAAGTTAGAATGAAAGTTGTTCTATAAATTTTTCTAACCCCTGAATATTTACCCTTTGCACTCGAGAGGTGACTGTCAGTCACCACTGTCACCTGTAAATTATCCGCAACTCTGAATGTGACTTTTTTTTTCACCTTAATGCTTAGTTACCACTTCATTCAGTGATTTCCGGGTATTATAAGGTAAGTTTGTAAAAAAGACTTTCAAAATGTTAGTGGTTGCGTCCATTTTTTTAACAACTGAAAGAACTTCGAGTGCAAAGGGTTAAATGCACTAAATATTCATTACTTATGTAATGCCTTTTTCTATTTAAATAAAGTTCATTCTATAATAACTGGGCTGGGATAGCCTGGTAGGTAGGGCCCATGTCCAAGAGGTCGTGAGTTTGATCCCCACCAGCCGAAGACTACCCGTGTAATAAATGGTGACTGGTACACTTTAAATCTGCCGGGTCACAAGTCCTCAATTTGTTCATAACAAATCATACCTCTGGAGATCGTTCTCTGGTTCAGGTCAAAATTACGATCTGTGGATGAATGAATGAATATGAATGGGTCCGCTCTATAAACGGGTTGTGACATATGTGTGTGTCAAATGGTGCCACTGGAAAACAAGAAGAAGCGCACCTCTTTCGACTTAATGGTATACGGCAAGAATAACTATAACAACCTTTTTCATCGAATTTTAGGACAGAGGATTATTGATAAATTTATACAAAGAACAATCATGGTTGCGTACGTTACATTTTTTGGGACAAATCCTATGTTTCCCGTGTAAGAAAATGCCATTCCGCTGCAGAAATATTTCGTTATAGAAAATATTTGAAAATTTATTTTAAGATTGAATAAACAAGTTTAACGATCTTCAAAAAACTAAATTGATTTTTTTTTAAAAACTTTTATATAGTGATATAATTTATCTATTTCTTCCATTTATTAAGAATATTACCAAATAATAATTCTGTTTAAGCTTTATGTTCCCGAAATATTATTATATTGAAATTTTTATTAGTGAGCAATTAGGCACTATTATTATTATGTTACTTTTTTACATTGCCCTCTCTCTGATTTTTTTTTCCTTTACATTGGCTAGGTTTTAATTTTAAAAAATTTTTGGGTACTTCCATGGGTACTGCTCATTTTTATTGTACGCTCTCATTAGGCACTCATGTTTTGAGTACTGACCATACTAAAATTCGTTACAGAAAGTTTTTACGAATTATAAATCACAAGCCTGTGTAATCTGTGTTTATTACTTGATATTAAATCATTTCTTGTTTTTTTTACAGAAAAAATAGGAACAGAAAAAAAAATGCTCAAAAATAGTAAATAAATAAATTCATAAAGGTCGTCTTACTGTGAAAATATCTTTTATTAACACATTTATGAAACGTAAAGTGTTGAATAACGCATAAAACATCTGACCAATCACTGCTGTCAAACTGATACAACAGTGTCTCTAAATAACACGGTGACTGTTTGCATCTAATTTCAGCTTATTTATTTCTGGCAGCAGATCTTTAAACGAAGTGCCGCTTTCGGTTGTATTCCCCTAACTGGCTTTATTTCCGTGATTTTTAAAAATTAAAAAGTAGTAATTAATTATGCGAACAACTTAGATTTAGAACAATAAAACACCTGTGAATGATTGTTTCAGATTGAGGTATATTTTTATGGAAGCTTTTATTTATTTTATTCTAATTAACCCTTTCCCTGTCAGCGTCGCATCTCATTGGTTCTGCATTTTTGTACCCGTATGGTCCGCGTCGCATGCCAGGTAACGAAGAGAAAAATTACATCATTGAAATTGAATTCGTCGCTACTTGCACGTCTCTTTAAATCACACGATTATTTTCTAAATATTACTAAAGGAAGGTGCAACTAGCCCCACTTTCTTCTCAATTTTCGCAGTGAGATTTCCCACCTTGAATTGAAATCAAAATCATTTCGTGCTTTCTGCAATTTCGCTTTCATTAGAGTTACCGTTGCATGTCAAAATAGTTATGATGTATTCAGAGAGTGAGTCAGAGGACAGTGAATTTATTATCTCTCAGTCGGGAGATGATAGTTCTGATTTATCAAGTGAAAATTCTTTTCCGAAATATTTTTTACCCCAATTTTAATAATTATTTTATGTAGAAAATTATCGTAAACACTATAGAGTTAATAAATATGTTATCACAGTGTTTTTTTCCTCTTTTTCTTTAAGATGAAGTTTGGGTGCATTGTAGGGTAAACTGGAGATCAGTGGAAGGGACATCACATATTTCACCACCAATAGATCAAGCAAAACTCTGCTTGAGGACAAAAATATTTTGAATTTCCGAATTCAGGATCGAACATGTATTAATTTTCAGCAATAAAAAAATGCTTTTTCGGGTCTGATATTCGAAAAGAAAAATCCGACAGAGAAGGGGTTAACAGTTATTTAAATTTCAGCATACATTCATTGTGGTATAATATAATACTCCGTTAAAGGGTTAAAACTAGATCTCTTTTGCTCTAAAGAAACACAACATGCTTTAAATACTTTTTTCAAGTAGAATTTAATGAAGATTGAAAAAAAAATATTTTTACTTTTATTTAAGAATCAGTAATAATTTATAAATACAGTTAAATGAATTTATGCTAGTCCTTATATATATTATAATCTCTAACAAATCTTTCGCACTATTAGTGATTCTTAAATGCTTAATTATCAATATTTTTTTCTTAATAAGTAAAAAATTTTCTGAAACTTACCCGTAAATAAAATAGACAACATCCTGAATGCTAAAATTCTGATTAAATTATAAAGTTTGAACACGTTGGCAGCAATTGATAAAATGTGTTTTTAATCAACAAAAAATATCTTTTTTATTTCATCAAACGCAACAGGTGTTTTACTGTAGGTGATAGGCTATTTCCCAGGGTCTCTCATATTTATGATCTTTCGATTAAAGATATATTTTAAATAAACAATGTGTAGATGGATTACCAAAATATAATCAACTGGTCTTATTGTGATATCACGATATTAAGGATGATAAAATGAATCCTTGGATTAATGCTGTGAATGATAAGATATATTCACAAAAGGTCAAATATACGGGGGAGGGGGAGTACATTTTTATACATTCCAATCAATACTGGTTTTAACCCTTTAATATGAAAAATTTTCTAAGAGGTAATAAAAGTTATGATTTAAAATGAAAACAGGGTTAAACAAGAGTGGGTCGAAAAAAAAAATTTTTTTTTAATTCGGAGCTCTTTAATTCGGCAAAGTTTGCCCTTTGAAATAAAAATGAAAACGGCATCAAAAATTTAAAATCGATAAATAGTTTACGTTTTGCGCTTTGTACTGAAAATTTTTGAAAACTTGAAAAAAATCATGTTTTTTCAAACATGAATCTATGACCTTGCAGAAACACGTATGACCTTAAATACGTAATTTTATTTAAAAAAATAAAAACTTTCAAATATTTTACAGCTAATTACAACAAAATCTTTGATGCTGAAATACTCAAAGAAGGTTCAAAAACTAGAACCCCAGCTCCTTTTTTCCCAAGTGATGTAATTCTCTCAAATAAATTTTGTTCTAATTTATAGATTTTTCAAAAAAGTCATGTTCCAGTGCCAACTAACCTCACAATTTTATCATTACACTCCCAAGGCCCTGTAATCGATTTTAATTGATAATTTTGTAGGCGCTGCAGTCACAGCACAATAACGAATTATTTTCTTCCATCCATTTCATGATTTTGTAAGCCAATCTTTTCTCTTAATTTCTTCTTTAAAATCATGATTAACACTACCACAAGGCTAAGTATCAAATGATTGCAAGGTAAAAGGCCCCCCACAGGCCCGAAAGGTTTCGAACAATCAAATGACTATTACTATAAAGCATGAATCATATGATTTTAAAGTAAAAGCTAATAAAAAGAAAATTTGCAATTTCTTCAGTTGATTATTAATTAATAGCTCTTTTTTAAATTTTGTAAGAACAGTATGAACCCTCAACCATTACAAAGTTACCATCTGTTTAATTAAGTGGAATTGGTAATGGAAGGAATTACAGCGTCAGACTGGAAGAGGCCGAAAACCCAGATAGCAAAATAAGGTTTATTTTAACTCAGCAAAAACCTTTTAATGTAAACCTAAATAGGTTTATTATGCGGTTTACGTGTAAACCTTCTAACCTTAAAACGAGATTTGTGACAATCTGCTCTATTCTACGCTCATTACCCTAATCCAAAATCTTGGAAAGCAACCTTCTATATAAAAACCTTAAATCGAGGTTGACTTAGGATTTTAAACGTGAGAAAACCCTTTAATAAAACTAGTCTCAAGGTGAAAAAATCTTAAATCTAGGTAGTTATAGGGTTTCTCTTCGCAAAGTCTTGTATGCTCAAGTAAAATCCACCTTGTCTTGAAATTTTAATGGACAATGCAATTTGATCCTATCGCTAGGGTGACGTCAGCTAATGCATACCTGCCAACTTTTACTCTTTCCGAGAATGAATTTTCAGAGTGGTTGTAAAACAATAAACGAAAAACAATCTGACTCAAAAATATATTTACTATATTTTGATCCCGTTGAAATTCGCTTGCTCAATGATTATTATGCTTTTATATATTTATTGTAATTATTTATATGTAGTGGTGGTCACACTTATTTATAATTATCATTATAATTAAAAAAGTTAATTGGAATTACCTGAGTATTGCTACCACTTTAAATATGAAAATAAAATCTTCCGGTAAATCCGGAAGAGGTGGCAGGTATGTTACTGTCATTATGGACCTAAAAGACCATTTTACCTAAGAGACAATACTTTTAAAAAAGCTTTAAGAAACAAAATAATTTTTGAAACCTTTTAGGATGAAAGGTTTGAAACTGCAAGATTTTTGCGTTATTGAAAAAAGGTTTATAATAAAAACATTTTTGTGACAATAAGAAGAAAATTCCGACACAAGGTTGCCGTAAGGTTACATGCTTTCCGGGAAGGAGATTCTTTGTAAAAGGTCAAACAAAAACCCTTATTCTAATGAGTATCTCCATGGATAAAATAATGACTAGCAATAAATGAAGCCAAGGACATGAAACAATTTTTGAGAAGAGTGGAAACTCATTAAACAAATACACCTGTTTATTAAGTCAGACCTATGATAATGGCTTGTTTGAAAATGTGAACACATCTCGTGTTGAAACAAATCTATTTTTATACAGTGTTTTTACATTCCTATGAATATTTATCGAAACAGATATGCTACAAGTTTTCATAAGAGATATTGAAGAGTTTAGTTAGTTTTAGTTTTTCATCAATTCAAACATGATACTGCCTACTTACGCTTTCTGATGAAAACTATTTTGGGGTTGAAAAAAAACTATTTTAGTTGTTTTTCGAAGGCTCCGTCGTACTATGAAGTTATTCTTTTTGCGTTAATAATATGTTATTTTTATAACCGCTGTAAGTTTGCAACTGTTACTCATAACAATTAGGTCAAGTTTAGCCTGTCTAAAACCAGCTCTGTATACACTTATTTTCGAAAGAAAAAAAAACGCAAAACATATAAAAATATGGAGTAAAGCCACAGTTTTGTGAAAATATAAAACATTTTTGTGGTCTAATTTTTTAATATTCAAAAACTTACTTCAATGCAGCATTGCTTGACTTATAAAAATTTGCAAAAACTGAGAAAAAGGCAGTGATTTCTATAATTTTCATCCAGGTGGGAAAATGTGGCCAAATTGGCGATTTTTAAAGAAGTTGAATAACTTTTAAAATATTTTGGTTATTTGTCTCTTCTAAATCGCAGATATTTCTTCACGGCAAGATTATAAAAAAATAGTTTAAAATCATCGTATCGCCTCAAGCGTAAGGCACTTAAACTATGGCTTTTTTATTTTCCTTGGCGGCAGAGCTTTGAAAAGCAATGTTAATTTTACCTGTTGGCTCATACAGCCAGCTCTAAGTCTGCCACAGCTACTTTCAATTCATTCTGGAAAATGCTGCAAACTACTAGAAATGAGAAGCTATTGGTTTCTAAATGTTCCAGGAGTGAAAACGAGACGGAAAAGAGGAAAAGCTGGTAGTAAAACATTTGCAGTTATAATAGTTTCGGCTGAAACAAATAATAAAGAAATCAATTTTCTGATTTTAGTGTTCTTCTTTATTTGACATCTAAAATGGAGGAACAAAAGTTTATAAGTAAGGAGGGAATAAAAGTTTTAAAAATTCTTAAACTGACCTGTGAACTCATTTAACGATCGGAATTAACGTTTAATTAATGTTCTGAATTAAGACATTTTGTTAGAAAACAAAATATAAATTAAATGAATATAACTCATTGCAAAATTGACTACGCTGCAGTCAATATTACAAATAAAAATTTATGGTGTAAATTATAACACTAAAAATTGAAGTTTTAATGGCAATAAATCGTAATTTTAACGAAAAATTTTAAAAAAATTTTAAATAATTCATAGCATAAAATTGTGACAACTACTTACGAGACATTATTATCAATTTCTTAAATCATATACGAAGTTAACTTAGTGAAATTTCTGATAAAGGAAAATCAATACAAAACAAAAAATGAATTTAACATCATTTCTTTCAAAAAATTTATTGAGATGAAATAGCTGAATATAAATGCCCCGAAACAAATTATTATGTCTACGTTAAGCATTACTGCAATATGAATAACTTTATTAAAATAAAATGATGGAAATCGATCCATGCATTCAATCGCGCCTGGTATTGATTTTAAGCCTTCACTTTCCTTCGAGGACATGTCATCATATCAGCCATTTCCTCGAATTCCATCTGATCTGTCGGGAATTTGTTCCATCAATTTCCTTCAAATCACCATACATTAAATGATTACAAATGGTATTATTATTTCTAGAAAACAATTGCCTATAAAAACAAAGAATTATTTTCGGTGTATTAATTTTATTTACGTTACATAATATATATAGTTTTACTAGCAAGAATAAAGAATTGTTCCATTAGTTTCATACTTAACAACCGTTGTAGTGGTTTATCTATTTTTAAAGATTATTTCCGTTCTCTGCTTATATAAAAAAATGGATTTATTGATTTGCTACGAAATAATAAATTACAGTTTATATTTTACAGATATCTGAAGTACTTTTGCACAGTTATATTTTAAATTATAAATTTTCAAACAAAATTTTATTTACAAATTTTAAATTTAAAAAACGCTACTTCAAGTTAAAAAAAAGCCATTTCAAAAAAAATAAATAAATACATAAAAATTGCTGTATCTTTAAATTTCAAATTTTTAATGTATTCCATATTTCGCAGTCCCATTTTACTCGTATTTATTTATTTTTCATTTTTTTAAATACGAAGATGCAAAAATTGTGCTTTGTCCTTTTATTCAATACCGTAAAATATATGCCCACTTTTTCCGCCAACTCCTTAAAATAAAACTTTTTATTATGTCTTTAAGGTTAATATTTTTTTTACCAACCATTTTTATTTAAACTACTGAAAATCGAAACGAATACATACCTGCCAACTTTTACTCTTTCTGAGAATGGATTTTTCAAGTGGTAGTAAAACAATAACCGAAAAACAATTTTACTCAAAAATATAGTTATATTTTGACTCGGTTAAAATTCGCTATCATATAATTAGTATGCTTTTATATATTCGTTGTAATTATTTATATGTAGTGGTGGTCAAACTCATTTATAATTATTATTATAATTCAAGAAGTCTAATGGCATGACATGAGTTTCGGTACCACTTTAAAAGCGAAATTAAAATCGCCCGGGAAAACCAGAAGAGTTGGCAGCTATGCGAATATTTCGGACTGAAATATATATCTGTGGACCGGTTCTTTAGCCACCACACTCTCCGGATTTAAGCAGCATAGATTTATTTTTTTGAGGTGCACTTAAAAGTGCTCAGTACGCAATACCTGAGAATTCTGAAATGGATCTGGTTGCAAGAATTGTCTGAGCTGCTGTGGATATCCAACAAAATCCAGGAATATTTTGAGCGAGTTCGCCAATCCATGGCCTGACAGTGTAACGCATGCATCGCTAGCAATGGTGAAAACTTCCAACATCTTTTGTGATAAATCATCTACTACACATATCATCTACCACAGGGTCTTTGTGGCTCTAGAGATAGAGCACTCGCCTCCCAATATGGTGATCCGGGTTCGAATCTAAGTGATGAGTGGTTGAAACTCCTCTCCTGGATCACAAAAACCACAGTGCAGACGTAAAATTTACTCAGTGGTAGACGGATCATAGATTAGAGTCCCCTTGTCATCAGGCTAACCGTGAGAGGTTTTCGTGATTTTTTCTCTCCATGTAACACAAATGCGGGTTAGTTCCATCAAAAAGTTCTCCACGAAGGCAATTTTCTCCTAACATGATTCAGGAGGTCCCTTGTCTTCTGGATTGGGCCATGGAGTTCAAAATTGGTATTCATAAACTCAAAATTGGGTTTTGCTATTCAAGTTTGTCCATATAATCCTAGAACACACTGTATATTCTCTCTTAATATATGAGATGCAGAAAACTTATGCAATAATTTTCCAAAAAATAATTATTGGACTGATATATATAAAAATTTAAAAAAGTGTTGGGCTCTCACCAAATCATCGGATCTAATATGACTCAAAGAGAGAAAACAAGGACAAGATTGGGCAATAGTCGACCCTATGGATGGTACAAAACATAGACCTAGAAAAATGGCAATATACGAGCCAAACCGGTGGACTCTGCTTCGCTGTGGTTGTAGGCAGTTTCTAGTGGATTGCTATGTGTTTACACCTGACTGATATACATGAATAAAAAGTTATATAATAATAAAAATGAAAAGAGGCTATTTACAATATTTCTTGTATGGTATACGAATTGATAAGAAATGTGCTGCTAAATCCAATTTCATACTATGCAGAGATGCTAACTGCTCCGGATTCGACAAAATATTTTAAAAAACCGTGAAGGACTAAGATTTCCAAATTTTCGGCTAATTTTGACCACTTTTTAAAATACTCAACAATATTTAACTGTAAAAAGTGGCGCTTTACATAAAGCCTTTGAATTATTTAGAAGTGGTGTACTATAAATCGAATTTACCTAACTCCTTACTTGTAGAATATATTTGTGAAAAATGTGCCAAAAATGGAGAAGAGAAATTTCGCCTTAATTTTGTTCATTATTATCATCACAATGTTAGAAATAAATTATTTTAAGAAAATTAACGAATTATCTACTATATTCAATATTTTTGCGTGTATGGATAATGTTAAATAATTACAGTAATTTTTCCTCAAATTGTAGCAAAATAAATCAAACGACACAATTTTCAAAATAAATATAATAAACTAATACAATAACATTATTTTTTGCATCAACTTTCAGAAATTCTATGCCCTTCAGATTTCTTTGAATTTCCGAAAATTGCGCGAAACTGCCGAACTTTTGGAGGGAAAATTCAAAAACGAGTATACTCATATGTTATTACATATTATGCATCAGACAAACTGATTTCTCGCTACAGGAAACTGAAGCACCGATTTTACTCTTATATTCTTATTTTTACTATGGTAAATTTAGAATTGAACTTTTAATTAATTTTTAATTGGATTAAACTACCATTTAAAACTAAATAAATAAGTGCCAATAAAAGTTTTGAATGGTGATACCAAAAATTCTGAAGTGAAACACACCTTTAATGACGTTTTTTAGGAATCGTTAGATAATAATTTTATAACAGCGAACTAGCGAATGGTTTTAAAATAGCCGCAACCCATCATCCGGCTTTGAAATAGATATTATTATCTCATCATTTTCAGACGATAGCAGATGTTTTTGCTCCCGAAGAAATACTGAGAAAGAGAGTGAAACTACGTTTTAAAACTTTTTTCTGTTGTTTTCTGTAAAAACAACGTTTTATATTATTATTTTGTTGTCGTTATTACTTTCTTGTGTTGTAATATCCCATTTCAAGATTCCCCCCCCCCCCATTACAATGACACGTTTATTATAACAACTGATACATACAGTCCAGTTTTCGATTCTATAGACACAATGTTATTTTAACTTCCATTAGAACGTTCTCACTAAACCGTTCATTTATTTCCGTTTTATTTTATTTTATTTTTATTTTATTTTATTTTATTTTATTTTATTTTATTTCATTATTATTTTTTTTATTATTATTATTTATCTTATTTTATTCTATTTTATTTATTTATTTCATTTTTTTTAATTTTATTTTTTGACGGATTAATTTGATCAAACATTTTTCCTCCATCAACAAAAAAAGAAGAAAAGAAAAAAGTTGAGAAAAGTTTCAAAGAAATCATTTAAACCACTATTTTTTCTGATGCTATAGTATATTAAGTTTGTAACATCTTCAACTTTGACATTTTTGACGTTTAGACACTGAGAAAGGTTCTAGTTTACTGAATTGAAACCATAGTATGTCAATTTATGTACTTTCATTTGTGCTTTATTCAAGCTGTTTTTTGCTTCAGTCTTCAATTTCATTTATTTGAATGAATAAATATTATTGGCATTTTTATTTACTTACTATATGATGATCTCTTGTAATAGTGTAGTATATTTATATATATATTGGCCCATCCCTGTATGTATAGTATTTGTATGCTCCCTGTAGTATGCTTTGTATTTGTAAATTCAGCCAAAAATCAAAACTCGTATGTAAACCAAAGTAAAAAATAAATAAATTAATAAATGCTCTTTTTTTTTTTTTTTTTTTTGAAAAGAAGCAATGTAACCCCTCTTGCAGTAAAGGTGCATCTAGTTGGTAACGGTTGCCATAGTGGGCAAAAGAAGCACGGACCTTCAGAATTCATAATCAGAAGATTAAAAAATAAAAACATTCCTTTCAAACTGTCCTTTATATATATATATATATATATATATATATATATATATATATATATATATATATATATATATATATATATATATATATATATACTTACTTTTTTAGCATTCCATTTTCCCCTGTTATTTTATGTAATTTTATGTTTTGTATGTACGTTTCACGATATTTATTGTTTATCACTAATACTTTACAAAAGGGAAATTTCTTTTGACGATATCCTCCTAGAATTTTTCAAAGTTAATAATAGATCCAACTCTAAGTTGACCCCGACCCCCCCCCCCCCCCAAAAAAAAGAAAAAAAAAAAAAAAAAACGTTTGCTTTCCAAAATCTTCTAAAAATTCTCATCATATATTTGAAAATTTTTCAAATTTTACTTAGTTATTTAATAAAAATTTTGTAAACGCATTTGAAATTTCGAATATGCTTAACTATCATTTTCCACATTCTTTGAACGTGAAACTTCTTAATAAAACTTTTTGAAAACTTAAGAATGATATATCATTTTAAAACTATTAAAATTTATTTAAAAAAAATAATACTGAAAAAATTATTGTCTGTTTAAACTGCTTGGTTATTTTAATTTATTGTTTTCCGTTACACACTGATATTTAAATGCTATAAAATGAGAAATTTCCTGCCATCCATAATTAATCCAATGGATTAAGAACTAATCCAAAGGATTAGTTCTTAATCCACACATAATCCGTTTTAAACCACGAAATAAAAGAACGTGATTGCTCTTTTGTTATTAAAAGAAAATTACAGTAATATTAAAAATGTTTTATTTTCTTTTTTTTTTTATTATTGCGAAGTTACTTTATCTTCTCAAATACTGTATTTTCTCACATTTAAGAATATTTTTAAGAACTCATCGCGATTTGTGTGCTACTATGTGTTCCAGTGCCGGAATTTTATAAAGCCTGAAAGAAAGGTTCGAAAATATCTTGAAGCCCTTTAAATTTTACAGCCAACCATAAGAATTCTGAGAAATTAAATTGTAATAAATATAAGCTAAAAAATTCTCTTCACATATCATAATCCTCTGATATAAAAAATTTAAAAGCATTCTGTACTGAAACAAAAGTTATATATATTTAACATGGACACTAGAGTACCGCTTCAACAGCCATGATATTTAATTTCTGATACCGATGCCCAGCAGAGCCGCTCTCCCGTTAGTTTTTCTGCTTTCAGCTCCTAGTTTTATTAATTGTGCTCATCCTATCTCTTAGTTTTGCTTTTAAATGTGACTAATTTATATAAATAAAAAGTAAACAGACACCAGACCACGTGTATTTAAAATTACCACAAGCTACGGTTACAAACATTCATTTTTCTGTCTAGTAAAAATATTTTTGGTTCATAAATTTGGCAACGCCGATTGGTTGTCCTACCTTCAGGTGAAGGGAGAAAAAAAAAACAAATATTGATTTTCGCTCATATTCATGTACTTGGAAACACCTTGTTCTTTAAATAATTGGGACTGTACGCAGCCGAATAAATCTCATAATATTTGTCATTTTTTTTAAATCATTAAATTCGTACTGATCGTAGCTGTAAGGTCATTGTCAAAACGTGTTTCCCCTTCTTGCGTCCTACATTGCGTGAAAAACGAGTGTAGTTGCGAATTGTTGCCCTACGTAATCACAGTTTGTATATTATGTTTTATGACATTCGTGTAGGGCATGAAAACAAACTTCTTACTTGTCAATCTTTTGCTGAATGTTTAATATTGAAAAAGCAATAGTTTTGATCGAATATTTCATTTAAAAGCCACAAACTGGCACGTTTTCAAGTATATTTCAGAAGATTAAGGACTAGTGTATAATCTTACTGATAATATACAAATTTTATAAATTATTTGGAAATCATGGCTTCAGCTTTGAAACTTGGAACGTTTAGTGCCGTCATTTGTAGAAAATCGTATTCTCATGTAAAAATAAGCTCATCCACTGGCTTAAATAAATATAGGACTTATATGACAAAAACTTCTCAAGAACCGTTTTTAAATGGAAGTTCATCTGTATATGTCGAAGAAATGTATAAAGCATGGTTAAAAGATCCTGAAAGTGTCCATAAAGTAAGTTAATTTGTACACTATTTTTTTATGCAATTCAAAGAATAGTCGCGCAACGTTCTTTATAACTTTGCGCGAATTATTTGCCCATTCATGTAAAAAACATTTGGTTTTCATTAAAATCTAGTTTAAAAATTCATGTACATATTCACTAAATAACAAATGCAATCAAAAGTACAATCTAAGTTAACCAAATTCTTAATTTCAATCATAACATATTGACTTAAAAATTTACTGTAATAATTACTATGTTTAGAATTACCTATTATTCTAAATGTTATCTAAAGTGCTTGTTTCAGTGCTTATAAGTGCTAATTTTACTAATAATAAAAAAGCAGGCTATTTCTTGCCTGAATCATAGTCTAATTTATTGGAAATCTGTGAAAAAATATTTCTATAAAACTGATATCCTATTTTTAAAAAGGATATTTCATGAAAATTTGTATAAAGATAAGTTAACTGAACGTTAAAGATAAGTTAATCCTTAAGCACATATTAGCCCAGTTTAATTTTTTTTAAATTTAAGAAATAAATCTATTAATTGTTTACCTAGTAAATTATCTATTAAACATTGATGCAAAAATGTAATAATTGCATAAAATTTTTGTGTAAATTTTCTTATTCCATTAAAATGGGTTTTTATCATTAAATTATATTAAAATGAACAATTTCTCTCTTTTTCAAATTGCTTTTTGAGATCACAAGTAAAATGATTATTGATCCATCCGAAATAAATAAAATTTTGTGAAAGGATAATTTCTTGGGTTTAAAATTTTATAAAGGTGTTTTTGTGGTTTTAATTTTGTAAAGTATACTTTTTGAGGATTTAGATTTTTAAGACTCCAGAACTTAGTGAAAGGTTTTTTAACAGACCTAATTTGATTCTTGGTTCAATTAAAAGTTTTTTATTTTTTAATAGTAACACATAGTATATGAGTGAGTGCTGAATTATTGTTATGGTGATGTTGCAACTTGGAAATGTGATGTTGCAAAATCTTGCAACATGAGTTTTAACAAAAATCTTTATTGTTTTACCATGTTCATAATTATATACTTTTATTTCTACTATTTGAATACTAAACAACCATCTTTTTTTTCTTCTCTTAATTTAATGTTCTTTATTTATTCCAGCAGAAATGTAAACATTTATGAAATAATGATATTGCTATGCTTAAACAGGTTTCAATTTTCTTAATGCTGTTTATAATATATAAATTTTATATTTTTTTCTTGTTTTTCCTTTTAAAATTTCAATATATGAAGCATTCACAAGCTATGAATAACTTTTTTTTTTTAATTAGCACTAGCAAATAGGTAATTGGATACTTATTTAAATACAGTAATCTTCATTTTAATATGTCTCATTTAATGTATAGTTAATATAAATTTTTATTATCAATAGTTACCGCTTTTTATGATGCATAGTTATTGGTAATTTAAAAAAAAAGGAAAGAAACAGAAGGTAAAAATTTTTTTACTGAAAGAAAAAAATAAATTTTTATTTTAAGAATTACAGATGAGACTTTAAGTGGTGATAATAAAGGTGATAGTGATTTAAGTATTTAGTGTCTTGAGTATTGCAAGTCTAAACAGTTGATGGCGATTCTTAAAAGCTAAAGTTTATGAGTTATTAAAAATTATAAACCATGTTCTCACATTTACTCTTTCGGTGTAAATGAAAAACCATAACTTATTTTTAAACATTTCCTATTTTTTTACATGCATTATAGCTTAAAAATTTTGATAATTTTAGTGGTTTTCAGTTTAAAAACTGCCCTAATTTAATAAGCAGCTTGCTTTGGTCTCTTTTTATTTTCCAGTATATACAAGTCAGTTACACATAAATTGTTCAGTATAATTATAAATTGCCCAGTGTAAACAAGATTAAAAGTATTTTAACTTAAGGTTCAGTTTATGTAGTTATTAAATTTTTTTTCTTCTTACAGTCCTGGGATGTTTACTTCAGAAATTCCACTGAAGGAGCTGATCCAAGTAGTGCATACCAAAGTCCACCTCTTACCCCCACTGAGTATGTCCACGTTCCTTTCCCATCCGTGCAAGGGATGACCGCCCTCACCCCGGTATCTGGGACTCCACAATATGTTGAACCAAGAGGAATTGAAGATCATTTATCTGTACAGGCTATCATAAGATCATATCAAGTGAGTAACTTAGCCTCTAAACTTTTTAATCTTTCTCATATAGAAGGCCTTTTCTATACGCAATGTTGCTGCATTGTCCTTGATATTATGTTAGCAGTGTTTTTATTACAGAAAAAAAATGAGAGAGAATTTCTCACCCTTTCTCAAAAACAGGGTGAGATCTCAAAAAATTAAGTGAGACTTCTAAAAATTAAAAAAACGCGAATAGACTTGGGAAAAAAACATTTCTTAAATTATAATACATTTTAACATTTTCTAATTTTTAAAGCATTGAATATTTTTGCTGCATCATCATATGGAAAACGTTCTATATCTACTTTTTCATCAGGTTTTCTCATTAGGTTGCTCAAATGTTTATCAGTCATTTGTATACGATATTTTGTCTTAATTCGGTTTTGAGTGCTAAATGACCTTGCCACATATGCTGAACAATTCGGAATCACTTAGTAAATTTGTAGCATTGAAAAAAATTTTAACGTCTTACATGAAGAAATCTTACCTTCCGTGAACACGTGGTTGCAGAAAAATGTGTTCTGAAAGGTGTTCCGTCATTCGTGGGGGGGGGGCATTGTGTTCTGGTTCGCACCGGTTCTGAACAATACTGGTAGGGAAGCTAGATAACATGGATCCATGTTGAAAATAATGAAAGATCAAGGAAGAGAAGTGGTGAAACGGATTTTATTCAAAATGGCAGAAGACGAATTTTTTTCCAAAATTTGCTCATTTTGAAATTGATTAATAGAGTGCGTGATCTTCTCGCGTTAATAATTTTTTAATTCGAGAAAAGAAAAAAAATACTCGAGATTCTCGCGTTCTCGCACTGTAATGAAAACACTGTGTTAGGTAGGGTGATAGAAGTTAAATCTAGTGATTACAAATACTTATTATTTAATTGAAAAGAATTGATTGATAAAAATTAACCAGACAGTCGAAAAAAGTCTGTGTAACACAGACAACATTTAATTGATAGTCTATTTCACGCTGATTCATTTCATTCTAAAGTATGTGTAAAGTCACCAACACAAGTATATTAGAAATGTATATTCTGTGTTATGGAATTAACTCCCTTAAATTTCGTTTTATGGAATTTTATCTATGTAATATAGGAAGAAGTATATACGAGGAAAATTATTCTCGAACCTAAAATGTGTGTTTCTGGTGCACTTTATTTCCTGATCAAGGGTGCAGAAAATTCACAGCATAATATTTCTCCTGAACACACTTTTTCAGGCTTGAAATTTCTCTCAGAATTAATTATATCAGTTTTTAGTTACAATGAAGCTTAATAACTGATTTTAGAAGGTGGAGTTTGTGTATTATTAAAATTGTTTGATAATAGTTTTTTCTCTAATTAAGAAAAAAATTTGTTTGACTTTATATAATTTTTGAAATATGTGTTGAAATTAAAATATATTGAAATAGTAAAATAATTTAAGAAACTGAATTTTAAGTCCCACTCATGAGTTTAAAGAATTCAAACTATGTCAAATTGACATATGTTATTTGTGATTTTTTTTCCTTCTCTTTTTGCAGGGAAATTTTTTGTCAAGTTATTATTTATTTTTTTATTTTATAGTCCAAAACATTGTGAAGCAAAATAATTTAAAGAATTCAAACAATGGCAAATTGACATATTATGTTATTTGTGATTCTCCCCCCCCCCCCCCTTCTTTTTTTCCAGGGAAATTGTTTGTCAAGTTATTATTTATTTTTTTACTTTATAGCAGGGGTTTGTGCATGCCAAATTTACTACTGTTTATCGGTACCTTCGCAAATTCAACTTTAGGAAAAACGGTAGTTTCACAAAATACTTTTTCTTAAAATTTTATTTTTGTATCCCGTAAGAAACGATAAATCCATATTTTTGTGTTGGTTTTTTAATATAATTTTTAATTTTTACAAATCATGTCTTAATTTTCACGAAATTGGTAACTCTCAGAAAAACCTAGACAGATCCCTGTATAGGGTAAAACATTGTAAAGCAACAAATTTGTTTGGAATAAAAAATTTATGGAATTTTTTTTTTTTGTCCTATATGTTTTTTGTATGCCTAATAATGTACCTTTTTTTTTTAATAGGTGCGTGGTCATCTAGTTTCCAAATTAGATCCATTGGGCATCACGTCTGCGAATATACAGTCCCCTTTCTCTGAGGGATCTCCCAGTTCCCCTCAAGTTGTTTTAAGAAGCTACCAGTTGGGTAAACAAAACAGCCTACTTTGTTTATAAACTATTTCTCCTCTTTTCTTTTTTTTTCGTATTTTATTAAAATAGTAAGGTTTCCGATTCTTGTACGCTACTTTAAAGAATCTATCAAAGTTTGCTTCTCACTAACTTATATTCTTGTGCTCTTACAGTTTTACAACAGTTAAGAAATGTTTTATAAATCTTAGAGGATATATATATTTTTTTTATTTATTTCTGAGCAAATGAAAATTTATTAGGAAGAAAATTTATTTTACAATTCAATTCAATAATTTGACAATAAAAAGAATGCCTTTATTATAAAAGTACCTTCTTTATTTGAATTAAATTTAATTGGAAAAGTTTTTTAAAGAAGATTAGTGTGTTTCATAATATTTTAAGTACATTGTAGAAAAGTTAACTAAATTTTGAATAACAACTCTTTAAAAACGCTTACTTCAAATTTTCCTTGCAGCAAAACAAATTGTTCAAAACTTTTTTTTCTATTTTAAGTAATTTTTATGTTGTATATCCAATAGTTGTCATGAAAAAAAAGCATTTAATTATCTTTTTTTTTTTACTATTTTTATTACTTTTTTTTTTTTTTTTTTTACTACTATACTATTTTGCATCTTTTTTTTTCACAATAAGTTATGTTAATGTCTTGTATTAAAAGCTAAAATTCTAGATAAGGAGATTTTTTAATTAAAATATACCAAATAACAGGAATTAATTACAATATTAATTAATAACATATCAATTTTTCTCATTTAATTTAAGAGTGGATGAAAGATCCAGGTGGAATTTTGAGTAAGTTAACTTTAAAGTTTAGATGCTTCTTCCTTATGAAAGAAAATATTATACCTTACCGTCATATCTTGTCTGAAAAACTCTAATTCATGAAAAAAATGATACCTCAACATTCTTTAGCATTAGGAATAGCATTCTTAGCATTTTAATTTTCTTCTAAAAATAAATTCTCTTGTGTTAGTTAGAACCTTCTTTCATTCTAAAATCATTCAAAAGTGGTATTATAATCTTCATCCACTGTGATTTTGATAAATTTAAAGATTTAAATAAATTAATGTTATAACTTTAAATATAATTCTTTCCCGAGAAATCTGAATTTTTTTAAAAATGTCACTTAAAACCTTCTTCCACTAAGCGATTTAATTATCTGTTTTAAAAAATTTATTTAACTGCAGTCAAGCCTTAAAGGAAAATTTTGAGCAATCTAAGAATCGCATTTTTAAAAAATCTGCCCGTCTAATATGTGACCTTGTGTAAAAATGCAAATAATGAAACAAAACATTAAACGATAATAAAATTTAAGGGGAAGTATTTTTTTAAACTTCTATACATATAAAAGAGTGTGAAACAGAGGTTAGAACTATAATTTGGACAGAAATTGTAATTCTTACTTAGAAACAGTAATATTATCCATTCTTTGTTTTCGAAGGTGTATTACACATTTGGAAATATTTTAAATTTTATGTTATTTCATCCTTATTTTGTACTTATTTTATTGTTATTTTGCGGTTTTGTACTTTTTACAATCTGCTTCAGATTTTTTGAGTCATTATGAGTCAACTTTCATTTTTTCTTTACTTATACATTGCAGCTGTTGTATGGCGTTATAATATTTAAACTAGTTACTTGCTAAGTAATAAATCTCCGAAAAATTTATCAGTATACTTTGTTTTATTTTAGTGACATTGGAATAAACTATTGTTTATATTTCTTTAAATGCTTAAATTTGCAAATCATATTTTTAACATATTTGACCATCATTTGATGAATATTATTGAACTTCCCATTAATAATATCATTGTGTGCTGTCATGTCCTCCTTCTCCTATTTTCAAACAGAGGAAAAAGACATGGATCGTCATTTCAAGCTTCCTGGAAGTACTTTTATAGGGGGCAATGAAAATACTATGTCATTGCGGGAGATTTTAAAACGCTTAGAGGTACATGTATTTATATCCTTTTTAAAATTGAACATTTATGTATGATAAATGAATTTAACCTTTAACCAAAATTCTTCACAAAGAAAAAGAACATTTTTCCTCAATTTCTGAGGAGGAAAAATGTTGTTTTAAAATTCTCTTTTAGCCTGCTTAAATGAAATTTGATAACATAAGTATCATAACATATTCGTAGTCCTGTTTTTATTACAAAACAACAGAAACTTTAACTTTGAAAAGAATATTTTAGTTGCCACTGACCATTATGCTGTAGCACCCAATGTTTTGAGCATTAATTTAATAGAAAATGTGAAGAAAAAAAAAATTTTTTTTTGTAATTGTAGTAGTAGTATTCTAAGATATTATGAAAATTGAGGTATCAAGATTTATTCAAGTTAACACCTGTTAACTGTATTTGTTTGATTTCTGGAATCAGGAAATTTGAATAATGTTAAGCATGAAAATTTTTGTAACAAAACAAGTGTTATTATAATTAAAAAATCAATCATTTAGCTTTTGAATTGAATAATTATGGTTTCTTTAACAAGATTAATGTATAAATTAGATAACTTTCATAAAATGTTATGTTATTTCCTTAATTTTCATGTTATGTATTAACGAGGTGAAGAATTGTGATTAATTGAGTTGTTAAAAAAAGTTCAGTTGAGACCTTGTTAGAAATGCCCACATATTTAATAAGGATTCATTTATTTTAATAAATTGCTTAATGCAGTTACAGACCAAAACCTTTTCTTCTTTCTTTCTTTTTTTTTTTAAACAGTTGCCCGAAAATAAATTTTTTAAAAAAAGATGGAAATTCTAAAAATTAATCAAAAATATAAAATTCTTTTCTTCTTAATTTCAACATTGATTTTAAACACTGTATTCCATAAAAAAAATGCTGTCTGTATTTTAGTTTTGATAATTTATTTTTCAATGTCTAGTTAACAAGCATCAAAAATTATTTACTTCAACATTTCAAGCTAAATAAATTATATTAAATGCTTTGTATGTAGGATGTGTACTGTGGTCCTATTGGAATTGAATATATGTTCATAAATAGTCAAGAAATATGCAATTGGATTAGGAAAAAATTTGAAACACCAGGTATTATGAACTTCAATAAAGAACAGAGAAGACTATTGATGGCTCGTCTCATTCGATCAACAAAGTAATACCAAAACACTCTTTAATTAAACCAAAATCATTTTTACTGTTATTTGTATCAGAAAGTAAATCAATTAAAGGGTAAAGCTTGTAGCTAACATAAAACATATATTTAAATTAGTATTAGCTCTATTTTCTACATTATTTTTTAAGATTAATATTTTAACAAGTTTATGTATTAAAAAAAATATTTTTATATTCAAATTTTTCTTAAGTACTTCATTTATTAATTTATTTAAGTGGATCAGAAGATAATTCACACATAAAAGTTATATTTTGTGGTTACATGTTTAAAGAATTTTTATTATAACTTAAATCAACTATGTTCTATATTTAACTAATATAAAATATGTATTTAAATTAGTATTAGCACCAGGGTTGGGTTTTTGACGTCAAAAAGTGGTTTTTGACATGACAAGGGTATAATACTGGTTTAAACCGTCAAAAATGTCAAAAACTAAAGTTTGCCAAAAAAATATATAAACTTCAAAACTACCAACAGTTGCCATGCATTATATTGAAATTTAATTATAATATAGGTAATCAGCAGGTTTTAAAATATTTTTTAATTAAAATTAAGGTAAAATAACAGATTTAAAATCTCAGAAATTTATATTCAAATGCATGTGCAGAAAAATTTTGCACAAAATTTTTTTAAATATTTATATTTTGAAAAAAAAAATTTTTTTTTTGATACTTAAGAAAATTAAAAGTTTATTACTATGCATTTTTGACATATAAGGAACATATAACTAATATTTATAAGGAACTTACAAGTTATGTTGTATAAATACAAACTTGATACAAGTGTATGAAAAAAAATTTTAATGTTATACTGAATATCTTTATTATCCAATATGTTAATTTGAATTTAAAAGTAGTTATATTTGGGAATAATGATAAATATAATTCATATTGTTTATTATATTTAATTATAATTATTACACTTATCATTTTAAAACAATTTTTACCTCCTAATTGTTTCCCCCCACTTGTATTAAGAATACAAATAATGTATATCTTGAAAGCAAGAAGTAATTATTCAACAGCTGAATATTTAGATATTCAACAAAACTATGCATATAGTATTCAGCAAAATGAAATTCACAAGTATTTGGATAAACTAAATTTTCAGCATAGTAAATGAATAGGCTGAATATACTGTAAATCGACACTAACTACTCTGTGTATTTAACAGAAAGCACTTAAATTTGTATTGTCTTATGTTAAAAGATTATTAAGAAGATTTAAAAGAATATTAAAATGATTTTTCTTTAAAAGATGTCTAATGTACAAAACTGCTAATGTTTATCTTTAAAAATGTCTAATTTTTAGTATAATCTATACTATACACTAAATTTGGTTATAAATAAATTTCTTAATAATATCACTGCAGATTTTCAATAACACATGAAAATGAATACATAATATTACGAAAGATGTGAGCTTTCAAAAGTACAAGATTTTGTTTACTATTCAAAATATAAGTGTTTCTTCAAAATTTTAACTTTATTTTTTTCCAGAACATATTTAGAAACACTATCCTTTATAAAAAATATATAAATTTTATGTATTAATTAAATTTCACATATGAATATAGGTTTTTGACATTTTTGACAGTGAGGTTTTTGACGTGACGGTTTAAACCATGGTTTAAACTGTCACATGTCAAAAACCTGCCAACCCTGATTAGCACTATTATTTACATTATTTTTTAATATTAATATTTTAGCAAGTTTATGTATTAAAAAGTATATTTTTTACTTGAATTCTTCTGAAGTACATCATTTATTAATTACTTCAGTGGATCAAAATATAATTCAAGCATAAACATTATATTTTGTGGTTGCATGTTTAAAAACTTTTTTTGCAATTTAAAACAACTTGTTTCAAAATTTTAGATATAACAAATAAAATATGTTTTTATTCATAGATAGTTGTATTAAAAGTGTTTATTTTACAATTGAAGTAGCATTAGGGTAAAAAGTTCAGTTACGGTGCACCCTTAAAACTGTGTATTAATAAGTATCCATTCTTTTCTTATACATTATATCAGTATATAGCTGAAAAATCACCACATTTCTTATGACTTATCTTTAAAAAAAATTGTGTTAACTTTGTAATTCATTATATTATAAAACTTTTACTGCAGTTTATTCTTTCATTAACTATTGCCAGATTTAATTTAAGTTATTAAGTTTTTTATTAAGAACACTGTGTGTTAGCTTTCTTTTCTAGTTTGAACTCAGTTTATTTGAGGAACTCAAATGCAAATCTTACTTATGTTTATTTTTAAAAAAAAAATTTTTTGAACCTTATTATGATGCTAAAGGAAATGAAGTGCAATTTTGGATCAAAATTTATTGTGTGGAATTTTGCGTTTTAAGCAAGCGGTATAATTAAATATGCAAATTTTTTAACTCTTTTGCATTGATATTTTTCTTAGTATAGCCAAAAAATACAATTCAATGTAATTGTAAGCTTCATTTTCAAATTGTTTTACTATAAACACCTTAGTTTATTTGTTGACAATATAAAGAAAAAATTTCAATGCTATGCTCTTATCTAGTGAAAATTTCAGTAACTTACTAAAAAAAAAATTGAAACAATTCCTAAGGATCAGTTCAAAGTAAAAATTTTCTATCACTATATTATTCCAAGCCCTTCAGTTGAAGATCTTAGTTATAGAAAGTGTTATAAGATATAGTGATAACTCTGAATTATAACGCTTTAAGAACTTAGTATGGACCATTATAAGTTAAAAATTTTTATTTTTAAAAATTTTTGAATAAGGCAGTTTTTTTTTTTTTTTTAAGAATAGAGTAATTTTTAAATAGCTCACCTAAGTTTTTATGTATTCTAAAGCTGATTTTTGCAAATTTTCTGAGATTAACACTTTGTATTTTAACTCATACTTCTAATAATTTATTTATCCAAACTTTTTTTTGGGATTTTTACCATCTTAAATCAATAGTTGCAGTTTAAAGTGGAGGCAAATAGCTGCTATGGGTATAAGAACCTAATTTTTTTATTCTGATTTTCTCAAAAATTCTAATTAAAATTTAAGAAAGGTGTTCCATCTTTTATAAAAAATACCAAATTGTTGTATCTAATTCTTGTTGTTGAATAATTGTTCTTCAGGCCCCACTACAATCTGATAAGCCTTTTAAGTTTTCAACATCGCATTCTGCTCATATTTATAAAAAAGAGCACTTTCTAATTTGTTCGATAATTAAATTTGTTTGGGATGTGGTTAACTGATTTTTTTTTTTGCTAAGGGCTGTTACTGTTTATTGGCTAGTATTGTTATATTGTATACAAGATTTTTTATTGCAGAAAAGTAACTCTTATTTTGAGTTTTGAATTACATTTCAGATTTGAAGACTTCCTTGCTCGAAAATGGGTATCTGAAAAACGATTTGGACTTGAGGGATGTGAAGTTCTTATTCCAGCCATGAAAACTATAATTGATCGAGCCAGCGAATTGGGTATTGAAAGTGTCATTATAGGAATGCCTCACAGGTATTGTTTTTTTTTTCATATAGAATGACTGTAGCATAAGAGACTTAAGTTTCCAAATCCTTGTGAAATGTTACCGTATATACATTTTTGTTTATAGTATAATATTTAAATGAAATGATTGTTTTTTCACTGAAAGTTGGATTGTACTTGCTGATAAAAGTTATTAGCTTTTATAGATAAATGGATCTTAGTTAAGAATTATGCACATTAATTTGATTTCAATTTTAATAAAACTAATCAATTTGCCTAATTTAAACTGTTGATTCAAGTTTTTTTCATTTATATATTTTTCTGCCATTTACAAAGCTGTTTGTTAAATTAACAGTAATTGAAAAAAAAAACATTAGGTAATTTACCCTAAAGTCAATACTTGATAAAAAAAAAATTGCAGCACAGCAAAGGTTATTTAAAAATTTTGAAAAAAATGAAAATGGTTACTGACGTATCAAAACACTAACATACTGTTAATTATTAGAAAGTATAAATATGATATTAAATTATTGCCAAGAATTTATACATCTGCTCACTAATTCTTAGCCTGGATAGTTGGTCACAATAATTTAAACTGTTCATCAGTTTTAAGTTTATAAATACTGTGTTTGGAAGATATAAAATTATTTTATTAAACTGTAGATAAGCTGTGTAATGATATCCTTGGCTATTAAAGCTTTGGTGAACTTGGTCACAAGTCTGGCACATTTTTTTATTGCTTGCTTAGGCGCACTTGAGCTTGTTTTAGATGAGTTATAAATCAAACTAATTTTTACGAAGCTAATGAATTCTTTTCAGAATAAATAAAATGAAGTTTATACAAACTAAAGAGGAATGAAAGCTTCCAATAATATCGGAACTGGCTGTAATTTTTTGCCGTCAACAAATTCGACATGGTTTTGTTCAGGGCTTGAAAATTTTAATTCGCCATTGACTGTCAAATATTTAAAGTTGGCTAATAAGTTTCATCATCATGTAAGTTAATTAAGCTACTTAAGCATCAAATTTAAATCAAACTACTTGCGTTTATCTAGCATAGCTACATAGTTAAATGACATAGATTATCGTGTCACTATCGAGCAGCACCTAGAAGTGTTTTGCAATCAAGCAACTGCATTTTTTGCCTATTTAGGACAAAAAATATTTAGCTATCCAATTTTCACCACAAAACCATTGTTTTTTAAACATCAAAGCAATATGACAACCTTGTTTTGATTTACTATTATTGCAATAAATAAGTTTCGATTAAGTTCTTTATTCTTATTTGATTTCAGTGACCAAAAGTGTTCTGTGTACTACATCTCTTAACATAATAAATATTGTTTATATTTTTCATGAATGTAAAATAATGGCAAGTAAAATTTTTAGTCTAGCTAGTAACGAACTAAAATTTTATGTCTTGGTTTAGTCATTCCTATTTGTATCATAAGCATTAGTACAGTACTTTCATGTATTTATATTTATAGTTTTTTAACTTCACTTATATTTATTTACATTATTTTAATTCTTTATTTAGGGGTCGTTTAAATGTGCTAGCAAATGTATGTCGCAAACCTCTCGAGCAAATATTTGCTCAATTTAGTGGTCTTGAACCTGCTGATGAGGTAAAACTATTTTCTTAGGTCTTTTTTTTTCTTTTTTATACATATAAAAATAAGTGTAATGATTACTTTATCATCTTCAGGGCTCTGGTGATGTGAAATACCACTTGGGCATGTGCCATGAACGTTTAAATCGACTTACAAACAAAAACATAAAACTGGCTGTAGTAGCTAATCCCTCACATTTAGAAGGTTTGTTCAGTTACTTCTATTTTAAAAAAATATGTGTCTTAAAATTATGGAAATGGTCGATTATCTCTAGAAAAAGTCATTGGATCAAAAATCTAAAAAATATATGTATAAAATATGTTATAAAATATGTCTACCAAGCTTTGTTTCTGCATTTCATCTCTTGGGGCAAAGTGAAGGCAACTTTAAAATCTTAAATGGATTCTCCAGAAAAAATAATCACAATGTGATTAACATTTTAATTCATAGATGTCACTACAACTGCGAAGTGAAAATCGAGTAAAAGTTTTTAAAAATGGAGGTATCTCAAAAAATACATGTCATGTTGATAAAATAAAAATAGTCTTGTGTGATGTTTTAAAATACAAACTAATGACACCAAACCTGATCTGCAGTTCGAAAACCAGTCCTCCTGTCTGCAAATCTCTCTTGTTAAGAGATATTGTGACTTAAAAATAACTTTGTAACTTAACTCTTACTGTAACTTAAAAATTAGGTATTTATCTTTGTAAAATATTTTTTTTTTCTGTAAGTTATTATTTCATAAATTCTAAATTTTATTTTGAAAATCAAACAAGGAGATAAATTTTGGATATTTGTGTCACTTATTAATACTAAAAAGCATATTAGTCTGAATTATTTGATGATAACGAAATTATATTCTTTTTTATCTGATTTTTGGAATGTTTACTATTTCAAAATTGTATTGTGTAATTGGTATAATTTTATCACAAATTTATTATTCCTGCAAAATTCTTAAATAACACCTTTATCTTTTTTTTTTAATTAGATTTCATATTTTAATGTTTGAAAGCCAGTTCATAATCAGTTTATTTGTGAAAATAAAGTAATTTAAAAGCACAATTAATATTTTCACATTCTCTGATGATTGAGTTGGGTCACCAGAGAAGAAACCTCTTAACCTTGTATTCATTATATGTATTTCTAATGAAAGGATTAATTAAATTATTTTTACTTCATGAAGTTTATTTTTAACTGACTTGTGTTTTAATTGTAGCATGTGACCCTATTGTGCAAGGAAAAACAAGAGCAGAGCAGTTCTATAGGGGAGATACTCAAGGAAAAAAAGTAAGTAAAATTTGATTAATAATTTTTTCTAAAAATTTGCATGAGATACTCCTTGTTTATTACCCGAATTCTTGTCAAAAATAAAGTAAAAATATTGACACAATAGGGCATGGCTTATTATGAGAATTGCAGAATTAGAAACATTCTGTTTGCCTGAGAGAGGGTGAAAATAAACTCTGTATAAATCAACTTATGTAAAACAATATGAATTAATGATATTTTTTTAATGGGTTTTGTTTTTCTCCCGAGTATTAATTTGTAATCTCTTATATGACTATATTTTTGAGTGGTTATAATAAGTGATTTTAGAACACCTTGTATGTTGTCTTCCTCCTAGTGTATGCCTCCAAGAATGTACAAATGTGCCTCCTAGAGTACGTTGAGTCACTGCTTGTAAACTTTTTTTTAACAAAATTTATAATAAAGGTTAGTTTTGTTAATATAGTTTAGGTGATAGTTACATTTCAATATTTACATTTAAGTGAAAAATAATCCCTAATAGTTTTCAAAAGGTAAGAATTCATTCCTTAATATAAGATTTTTTATTCAATTCACCATGTGTTATATTTGCTTTTAAACTCTCACTTAATTTTCATCCAATTTTTACTCTCTCAACAGGTTATGAGTATTTTACTTCATGGTGATGCTGCATTTTCAGGACAGGGTGTTGTTTATGAAACTTTCCATCTTAGTGACTTACCAGATTATTCTACCCATGGCACCATACACATTGTTGTTAATAATCAAGTGAGATTCTTAAGATGCTCTTATAAAATCATTAACATCCTTGTATAATTTGTCTATGGAGAGAATTCCCCTTGCCACAAAGTCTAAGTCCGTCTGCTGCTCTAGAAACAACAAGCAACACATTTCAAAGAGGGGAGCTTCACTCTCTTCTGATTTCTTTATATTTTTTTTTTCAGCTATATTTTTGAACATTTTAAGCATGCTGTGTTAGAGCTATAAGATAAGAAAAACTAGATATTATAAACATCAATTGATGACTCTGTATTGACAGCTAAAATTACATTTTTTTTAATATTATTATTATTTCTGATTGATTTACTAAGATTTTTCCACAGAGCAAATAGTTTAATTATACTTTATGATACAGATATGCCAAAACATGTCATTTTGCACCAGACAGAAAAATTATCTAACAAATTGAAACTTTGAAGAAAAAAAGGCTAACTAAACTCTGGAAAATCTGCATTATGCACTATACTGAGTAGAGTTTATTGTGCATGGTTTTATATCTTTTTTTTCCCCATCTTCAGAGAACGTTTAGCTTTTTCTTATTTACAACAATGCGATTTTGTTTGATCCATTTTAAAGATTGGTAACTTTATTATAAATATGGCAGTTTTTTGTTATCATTTCCTCTTAACTTTCAACGCTTAATTTTTATCTCTAATAAGTGAAATTTAGCTCTTTAAATTGGTTTTTATTCTTTTTCAATAGCGAATCTCGTATTACAATTTGTATTAACGATATTTTCAAAGTAGACATTGAGATTCACATTGAAATTATTTAAGAATCACTATTGTGATTGCAATTTATATTCATCTGATTTTTGAATCATATTTTGCTGTTCATATTTTTCTGATTTACAGATTACATGTCTCAACTTAATCTTGACTTGACACTTGAATAATAGTTAAAACACTCTTGAGATTTCGCTGTATCAACATAGCATTTCATATACAAATAACACTTGGCATATTCACACAATTGTAAAATCAAGCAAGATGGTTATAGCCCATAAAAATGTTTTAATTTTGTCTATGTGTGACTCAAAGAATTAGTTATAGAAACTTATTAAAAGTAATTAATTTCGTTACAATCAGTAAGTTGTATACTAATATTAATGCGTGTCTATTATTTAGATTGGATTCACAACTGATCCCAGACGATCTAGATCATCTCCTTATTGTACTGATGTTGCCAGGGTAGTGAATGCTCCTATCTTTCATGTCAATGCAGATAATCCTGAAGCTGTAGTGCATGTTTCAAATGTTGCTTCTGAATATCGAGCTAAATTTGGAAAAGATGTTGTTGTAGATTTGGTAAGTTCCTGATTTAAATTATTTTTCTCAAAACATTAACATTTTAAAAGCTGCTAAATTAGAATACAGATTCTAAAATATCTGGAGGTATTTGAAATCTTATTGTTAAAAAACTGCAAGTTTAAATAACTTTAGATATCCTTGGCATTTAGTTTTAGAAACATAAAAATATTCACCTTTCTGTATTAAAAAACTTTATTTGTTAAAAATGTTTTACAAATATTTAATGTTTGCTCTACAGTTTTGTATATCATCTGCTTAAATCTCTCTTTGGTATTCAATTCATTTTGACTTCTTGATCATCTTTGGCACCTATTCTTCTGGCCCATATTTAATTCACAATTATTTTTCCTTTAAATTCAGGTTTCCTTGAAATATTGTGCTTGTTTTCTTCATTAATGTGACATTGTAACAGTCATTCATTCTTGAGTTATTTGTTATTATACCAGAGAGCCAAAGTTTGAAAGCTACGTTCAGGTTAAAAATAAAACTTTTTGCTTGAAAGATATATTTACTTTAGTTGTAATGTTTAAGCAACTATCTTTATTTTTTAAAAAAAAAATTTCAAATTTTAGTCAAACTAAAATGTTCCCATCCTTATTAATTTATATTTTTTTACACTGGAAAGCTAATAATTCACATTAACAAATAAAAGAATTAAAGTTTTTGATGAAAATATGGTCTCAATTTTTATTGAAATTTACCTGGTATACCTGGAAGAGTCGGGGAAATTTTTTTCTGAAATTGAGTGGGAACCCTGTTAAAAACTAGGGTTAGTTAAAAGCAAAATCTTCAGCCAGAAAGCAATGATAGGTTCAGTTGCAAGGCTTAAGCAAGCAACATTTGAAGTTAAATGCCACTCATTAACACATGTGCAGACCTGCCAACTTTTAAGCCTTTCCAGGATGATTTTTCCTAGTGGTAGTAAATTGGAATTTAAGTTGCATTTTTAAGCAGAACATACGCTGCAGTTTTAAACAGCTTATGCAGTTTACCATGACACTGTTAAATATTAATATATATACTTAATTTTTTTTTTGAAAAATAGTGGTGATAAAAAAGGTTTATAAATTAAGTTTTTAAATGTAAGGAATATATAGAAAGCATACATTTTACTACCACTTTAAATATAGAAATAAAATTTTACGCTAAATGCGTAAAAGTTGGCAGGTATGCATGTGTTTTCATTTCCAATTGGTTATTTAGTATGTTGATACTATGAAACTTCTGTATCTTTTCTGCGATTATCTGTGAGTTCTTTCTTTATATCGTATCAAAATGTTATTTTAAGTATGAGTATAGTTATGCATATCTCGCTAATGCATGCATTTAATCCAATACGTAAAATTTTGTTTTCTTGACTCTGTATATCAACAGTTACATTCTTGAGATATGTTCATTTTGTAAATAATGATTTGTTATCTTTTGTAGGTGTGCTATCGTCGTAATGGGCATAATGAAATTGATGAACCAATGTTCACTCAGCCACTTATGTATACTAAGATAAGAAAAACGCTCCCAGTTCTTGATCAGTACAGTCGACGTCTTGTTGAAGATGGAGTGGTCACTGAAAAGGAATGTGAGGTATGAAAATAACTTATCTTTATATCAAAAATAACTTATCAAAACTTTAAAAAATATACTTTTAAAAATTAGCTAACTTTTTAAAATAAAAAAAAGCATTTATTTGACACAACAATCACACAGCAAAGCAAAAAACAATTAAAATACCCATTACGGTGAGTATGTAATACAAACAAAAAGCAACTCACTCTCCGGCGTTCTAAAAAAATTTTCCTTGTTCTTTTTATTTTTTCCTGATCTTGTTATGTTTTTTTTTTTTTAAATTCATCCTTGTGTTAGCTACATTTTTTTCAGGACTCTATAATAGTATTTTTTTTCTTTTTTTGTCTAATATTGCTCATTAGCTGATAAATCTTTCATTGTTGCAAATTCAAAATATGGGCTAATTTTAAAATTTCGGATATATTATATTTTTATTTTGTGTACCCTTGCATAAAAACTCAAAAGGAATAAAAAAAATATGAGAAAAGCTTAAATTTGTTATGAGGCAAAAAAAGAAAAAAAAATGAATAAAAAACGTAATAAGAGATTGACCTGGAAAATTATCTTAGTCAAAGGATTGAATATCATGCAGTTATTTTTTAAAAAAATCCTGATGTCTAGTAAATAATGTCTTGCAAAAATTTTTAAAAAAATTTTAAAACTATTTTAATGTTATGGGCAATGTTTTGTTTCCATAAGTGCTTTTGATCAATTGATTTTAATTCATATTACATCTCCTTAACTATATCGATTTCTGCATTTGTGAAAAATATTTTAAGTGTTTTTGTTAGCGAATTTGTTAAATTAAAAGTATCACACTACCTCAATTTGCTAAGATTATCTCCTTTTTTATGAAATAGAAGATATTCAAATGGAATCAGAGTGGATTTAATTGAAATTAAATTCTTTATAACTTCAAGTAAATTAAAATCTTTTTATTCATTGTGGGCTGTTATTTTTAAGCACTTTATTTAAAAGATCCCTTCTAACCATGTTTAAAACACTGAATAAAAAACTTGTTTCCCCCCCCCCTTTAGAAATCATTAATTTGTTTATGTAAAATTTCAAATTTAACCAAATGATGTCTAGAAAAGGAGGATAACAATTTAGCTTAAAAAAATTAAAAACTTTCACTGAAATTGCAGCATTGAAACCTGTTTACCTGTCTGTTTATCTGTTTACCTGTTGTAATTTCTTGAAATAAAGTTCAAAAGTCTGATTTCAGTATTAGTGAGTTAGATGAAAGCAAAGAACAACAATGTAGCTTTAAAAAATGACACTTCAGTAGATTAATACTTCTTTTAATTTTTTGAAATCTCAAAAAGCTAATTTCATTATTAGTGAGGTTGTTAAAATTTTTATAATTGAATATTTTAGCCTGCATTTTAAATCTTGATACTACAGCAATGAACAAAATTCAAGCAGCTGTGAAAGAAAGATATGAAATGACCATGACAAATTCCCACTTTTAGACAAATATTAACTCACGATTATAAATTAATTGTCCGTGCTGGCACCATTCTTATCTTATATAAATTACCTTATTGCATCTTCAGAAGTTTCCACTGCTGAAGATGCAAGTATTAAACTGCCTTTTGAAGTTTAGGAAACTTAAGTATATTGACATTTCCTTATTGTTATGGTTGTAAACAGTTGGTTGAAACAAATATGAACCCACAGTTATGAATTGCCCATTCTGATGATTGAAACATACATTAACCCCAATAAATTTATTTCCCAGCTGTTGATTGAATCGAATATTAACCCAAAATTAAATATAAACAGCCCATGCTTTCTTATATAAATTTGAAGCAGATTGTAAAATTGAACTGGAAAAAGCAGTTCCCATTGCTGAAGCAGTTTAAAAATTAAATATTTTGACATTTCCCTATTATCATGGTTGTGTAAGCTGTCGGTTGAAATGTTCTTGTTTTTATTATACAGTTACATACAGCTGAGTGTCAAACTGTAGTATTAGATAGAATGTTCTTGACATTTTGTTTTGTGCATAGTTAAATAGAGAATTATTTAGGTCTTGATATATAACAAAGCTTATGACTATATATTCTCCAAATAAATGAGATTTTCAATAATAAAAAGTTTCTTACACACTCAATATAAAAAATTTAAAAGTGAAGTATGAAAAATTTGAACAGGAAAAGTTCTTATATTGTAAAAAAGGTTTTTTTTTTCCAATCCTGTTTTTTGGAAGATTCAAATATAGAATCCATTTTAGGAGGAAGAAGCCAGATATGAAGCTATTCTTCAGGAAGCGTATACTAATGCTGAAAAAGACACTCGAATGTATAATACTGATTGGCTAGATTCACCATGGAAAGGTAATATGCTAATTTATAAAAAATATCATGCAATTCTTATATAAATTAATCGCAAGGTTTGTGTGGAGGAATTTGTTTGCTACTAAATTTCAATATGAGCTACGAGTTAAATATTTAATTAATCATGTTCTGAAGCTGTACACGCAATTCTGATTTTGTTCAAGCAAGGGAGAAAACGTATATACAGTGGAAAATCATTGGACTTTGTCGTTGAGGGGAAAGTTTTAAATGGGTGCTAAAAGTTCCCATTAGTAGAGGTGAAGGTTTCTCAAGTACGTTAAAAACAAAAGTTTCTTTTTAAAAAATTTTGCTTTTTTTTTTATTTTCTCAAATTTTTTTTTCGCATTCTGTTGCAGGATCTTTCTGTTTGTAATCCAAAAATGTTACTGGATCTTTTTTTTTAATTTTTTTATTTTTTACTTTTGTATATCCAAAACTTATATACTTTCATTTATACCAATATAAAATGTGTCAGTTATTTTAGATTGTTTGTTTTGTATTTAATGTGTTTTGCTTGGACCTATATTTTTAGATATTTTTGAAAACTGACATTTATTTGCACTTTATTCATCCCTAGTTATTTCCTAAACTATTAACCCTTTCGCGACGAATATTTTTTTTTTTTTTTTTTACAACAACAATTTTGGTAGCATAAACTATGAGTAGGGCAGCATTATGTAGTGCCATTTATCTTCTGGGAATGAAGATACCTTCCAAAATATTGGCAGGACTGGTGGGAAAGTCTCCTATTAGACAGAGAAGTGTTTCTGTCCCAAAAGATTTTTTTGAAATTTGCTTGGGACGTATGTGTCGCGTTAGGCACGAAAGGGTTAAATCTACAGAAATGTGTAAACTGTTACATTTCTTCTAGGGGTTTTTATTTAAAATACTTTAAGCATTAAAACCTTTAGAACTTCTCCATTTAATTTTTCCTGTCAGGAACTAATGTGTAAAGATAACCTACCATTTTCCAAATGCAATTATCATTTTCTTGATGAAAATTGTTAAATATACTATATAGCTTGTCTAATTACATTTATCAATTATTAATTTTTTATAAAAAATTAAATGTAGGATTTTTTGGAACCAAAAATCTGTATAAATGTGATCCAACTGGTGTAGAAGAAGATATATTGCGCCATATTGGTGTGGCTTTTGGCTCTTCACCACCTGGCAACTTCAAAATCCATCCTGGCATCAAAAGAATACTTAAAGCTCGAATGGAGATGGTCGATCATCGTCTTGTTGATTGGGCTCTGGCAGAAGCAATGGCTTTCGGTTCTTTGCTCAAAGATGGCGTCCATGTCAGACTAAGTGGACAAGATGTAGAACGTGGAACTTTTAGGTATTTTAATCATTTATTTTAACTTATCTATTTTACAATTTATTATGTAAATTATAATATTATAAACTCTAATTTTGTTAACTTTACTAGCTGCTACAAAAAATATCAAGCTTTTTCTCTTTGTAAAGTGCAATGTGTTGTTTTTATTTCTAGCCATCGCCATCATGTGCTTCATCATCAATTAATTGATAAAACAACTTACAGACCATTATGTCAACTATGGCCAGACCAAGCTCCTTATACAGTATGCAACAGTTCTCTGTCAGAATATGCTGTCTTAGGTATAAAAATAGTTACTAAAAAAAATTTCTTTTCTCTATAGTTTTATCTCTTTTTTTTTAATCAAATCTATTAATGTATGAAATTATATCAATGTAATGTAAATATTTGACAATCATAGTTCTAACATAAGCATTTATAAAATGTTAGTGCTGTTATAATTTTTTTGTGTTTGTTTTCAAAGATAGGAAAAAATTAAAAATAAAATGTTCACTCTTGTCTTTTAAAAACTTTAATGGAGTCTGATGATGCTTTTAAGCTTTCTTGTTTCTGAACTTTTATACTTTTCTGTAATCACTTTTCTAAAATCATAAGTTTTTGGGAGATAAATTAATGTTGTATAATAAATGCATAATTCCATTATAGTTTAAACTTTTCCACCTCAAATGTTTATTTGAAAATTTACTCACAAATAAATTACGGCATAAATTAAAACATTTGGATGCTTATTGATTTAGATTAATAACTTTCTGCAAATTAAAAGCATTGAGGGAATAAAATAAGTCAGAGGATTTCTATAAAAATTAAGCTCCATTTAGAGCATGTTTCTTGTTAAAAATGTATGTTTCTGTTTCATTAAAAATTAATTTTATTGGTTTGAAGTTTAAACAATTTCAACCACAATTTATTTTACTAAGAATAATTTAATGTAATTTGATTTGTAATTATTTCTTACTTATAGAGTGCTCTAATTCAAAATATAATAAGTTCTAAATATATTGTTATTAAATTTATTTACTTTTTTTTTCAAATACTTTCTGAAAATCAAGATGGAGACATATTTGTAATCACTGTAGTTAGTTTCACAAAGTTAATTATTCCTTAGTCTCATATAATCTGTGTGATTTTCAATACTGTGTTTTTCCTATTAGTTGCATTAGAAGCTTGCAAAATAAATAACACATCAAGATGCAAAAACTATGAGACAAAGCTTTCCGCTGTATGCGAGACCATTTTACTCTCAATATTTGCATGGACATCTGTTAAGTTTTCCCTCAGTTTGCAACCACAATATTGCTACAAATGGTTGTTACTCTGCAAACATAGTTTTGCATTTTTCTCAGTAGGTAGCACCACCAGTTGATAAGCTTTATGACAAAATTTAGAACTGAATGAAAATAAATTTTATGGTTTTATAAGCAGAATACAGCAAGCTCACCCTATCTATTTCCCTTTTTCTTTAATTCATTTTTCAAATTGTCAATCATTTTTGGAATACCATTAATTTAAATTTAAGCAAATTCTTGCCTTAGTTTGTTTAAACAAAAAATTTTAAAATTATAACTTATGCTGTCTCATTTAGGATTTGAGCTTGGTTTTTCAATGACCAATCCTAATGCTCTTGTTATGTGGGAAGCTCAGTTTGGTGATTTCATGAACACAGCTCAGTGTATCATTGATCAATTTATCAGTAGTGGTCAAGCTAAGTGGGTCAGACAGAGTGGAATCGTTTTACTTCTTCCCCATGGAATGGAAGGAATGGTGAGATAAAAACTATTCATTCAACTGATTTTAATTTATTTGCAAGTCAAAAAGGTTTATTTGCTAATTTCAGAAATATGTACTAGTATCTAACAGTAAAGGGTTTTTAAGTTATATTTTGAAGCTTTCTAGTCATTACTAATAGTTATCTTTTATAAAGTTTTATAAAAGAAGTCTTAAGTAAGGAAGATAAATATTAAGATATTGCTCGAATAAGACTAAGATATTGCTCAAATATACATGAACTGCTGTAAGCATTAAACTCTTTTTCTCATTAAAATCTGTATAATTCACAATACTATTTATCAATTAAGTATCTTCCCACATTTTAGCTAACATACATGGTTTTATAAAAGTAAATTTTATTCTAAATCTTATATTCTATATTTCCGAATGTAAGCCTATCTGTATGTAAGGCTAAGTCAAGGAAGGTGTATACTGATTTGGGACTTATTAAAGGCTCATCCGGCATATAATTTTTTATTTAAATTTATTCTTGGACTGAAAACTTTACTATAATCGTTGATTGTCAGTGGGAACATAAACAAGCCATTTAAGAAGCTTTAACTAATTAAATTACATTGTCATTAAAAGAGCTTTTATTTTTTTTTAAAATTATAACTTAAGACAGAATAGTACATACAAAATTTAATATTTTTTTATTATTAATTGAACTAACAGCTACCTATGGAGAAATTAACTTATATATAGATTTCAGATTTTGATCCCATCCCTGGAAAAAAAAAAATGTGACATATATCATGGTCCTTATTTTTATTGTTGAACAATAAATTTTTTCTCTAGGGTCCTGAACATTCTAGTGCCAGACCTGAACGTTTTCTTCAACTCTGCAATGAAGAGATGGATGTTTTTCCTGTAAGTAAGACTAATGCTTTTTCTTTCCACTACTTTTTAAAAACTAGAGATGTACCAGGTCCTAAAATTTAGTCATGTGCCAGGGGAAAATTTTGCTTGTTACCTGACCGATTCTGGGTACCCGATAAAATTTCAATTAATAACCTTAACGAGTATTATAACATTTATGGAAAACAATATAAAAATCTTATATTGAAATTTTATCTTATTACCAATGTTTAACCAAAGAGTCAAGTGGCAGTTTTGTTGTCCTACTTTTGTTACGATTCTATCTCTGAATCCAAGTAATTTTAACCCTCCAAAATTTAGAATAATTCCTACACCAAGCAACAAACAAGAGGCAAATTTGTGCTCATGAGAATTTTTTTTTTCTGAAGTGAATAAGTATATTTCTCAGGGCCTGATTACCGAAAAGGCACAGGAAGCAAGTGCTTCCCCAGTAAAATTCTAGGTGGGGCCCCAAATGACTGAAATTAAGGGCCCAATTTCTTATTTTTTGCAAAAGAAATACGTAAAGAAGGGTCCGACATGATTGCATAAGATCTCTGTATTCCTTTCCAAGGTTCTAATAGTTTTCACATGGTTCTTGTCTCTTTAAAATTTATTGTTTATGGGCAAAAAATATCAAAAGTTTCTTTTGCTCAAGTTAGGGGGGCCCCAAAATCCTATTATGTTTCCCCTATTTTCAGAGGTTAATCGGGCCCTGATATTTCTGCAGGAGAAAAACCTTTCATGGTTAGCCTCACAGTACTAGAATTTTAACCAGTCTAGTTGGAAGTTAAATTGAGCTAATAAGTACGTAAAACACTCTCTATTAAAAATTCAGTTTAAAGTTAAGTGGCCAATTTTATGCATATATGCTTTTTTTTTTTAGTATAAATCTAAATCAACTTATACTGAAAATGTTATAAATTATTTGTGAATAAGTTTTTTTTTTTTAATAAAAACTGCATTCAAAAAAATTATCTATAAATTTTTGTTAAAAGAACTGTCTCTATTTTTTAATCTCTAATATCATGAGAATAATTTATTTGTCATTTGTGAGAAAATATTTATGTTTAGTTTGCAACTGTTATCTATTATTCTTTTGATTATGAATTTATTAAGTTACATTCAGTACCGAACAATTAATTGTGTGTAGTTATAAAATTGTATAAATAAGCGCTATCCTGTAAAAAAAAATTATTTAATATTACACAATAATTCATCTTGTGTTCCTTCTCCTTTCATATCTTTAAATTTTGTGATTTCAGACAATAGATGAAGATTTTGCTGTCAGGCAACTTCACGATTGCAACATGATTGTAGTGAACTGCAGTACACCTGCCAATTATTTCCATGCTTTAAGACGTCAAATCATTTTGCCATTCAGGAAGCCTGTAAGAGTTATTGTTACTTTTTTATTAGAAAAAAAAAAATTTTGTTTCTCATGTTTCAATTTTCTATTTGTTTATAAAAAGAAAGCTAATTTAAAAATTAAAATAATGTTTGGTTCCACAATGGTAGTTTTAGTAGCACAAACATAAAAAATTAATGAACTAATTGAACGTTACTACTATTGAATTATATTCATTCTTCGGATCTCTGGAAAAGTAACTTTTTAAATTTTTATTTGGCAATAGTATGAGTCTTCTTAATATTAGTTATTATTACTTTTTTAAAAAAATTCTTTTAGTTCAACCGTTTTTAACTGAAGCAATATGACTGCTAAAAAGCATTATCTATTATCAGATTAAATTTCGAAAGTTACTCTTTCAGGACAATATATTAAATAATTTGCTTTATTTTTTAGTATAATTTGTGTTAATAGATCTCCATATTTTAGGGGCAATGGTAGTAAATGTTTCCTTTCAAATATATAACAATTATTTTCTTTGAAGTAACAACATTAATTTTCAATATTCTTAATGAGTATTTACTAATTATAACTTGTTCTCAACTATTTCAAACAAATTTATTTACTGATTCAATTGCTATAATTGAAAGCTGATCTATAAAAGTAACAATTAATATATATAATATCATTAAGTTTTCTTTAACCACCCAGCAACCTCCAACAAAGATCAAGCTGTTGATAAATCTTGGGAGGGCCTTCGAACAACTTGTCTCCCCAAAACGGTTCCTATAGCTGCTGGAATCTCATCCTTCCGATTGTGCACTGGACGTGACTACCTTCTAGCACACTTGCATAGTATTAAACTTGCTGGCTCTCCTGACTACATTTTGTCTAAGGGACATGTAGGCATGAATGGCGAGCATCTATGGAACTGTTCCGCCTTCAAAGATGCTGATAGTTCTTATTTCAAGACTCTCTCCACTCCCGGAAGTACATCTTATTTGTATTGGACTACATAACTTCTTATGTTCGAAAGAGCAACTGAAGAACATAATTTTAAAAGAAAGGTTTTCTTTAAGCTATAAAAAGTAAATTATCAAGAAACATTTGCATTATCTTTTTATAAAATGTATGAGTCTGCAGATTTTCAAATGAGAAATTGAATTCTTCTATTAAGTCAAAAAAATCTTATATATAAAAATAACAACTTGTTAACAATGTCTTAATTATTAGTAATTTTTTGACACTAAAACATTTTTTGTGATAAAAACTATTTTATTAAATTTTAGGTACATTTAAAAAAAGCTTTAGTTCTTTTTTGTGTTGTAATTTGGTTAGGTGAAATTCTAGTTAATTTTTGAATTGTTCAGTCATAATTATTGATTCATAATATCATTGAAATGTAGTTATATAATGAAACCTTTAGGTTTGTTTAATGCTACTCCATTTTTACCCCAAGATTTCAATAATTTTTCTTTTGTTGACTTGTTCATATACTTTAGTAGATTTATTCTGATTCATATACTCTACATATGCTGTGCAAAGGGTGTGATATGCTATATAATGAACTGCATTACTGATCTATTGTATTATGAAGCCTCAATACAGATTTTAGAAACTATTCCATTTTTTAAATTTGTGTTAATATTATTTTATTGATACATGGAATATTTTATGTTAGTTAATTTTTTTTTTGTTAGAATAACTAATTTTGCTTTTAATTTTTTAATGGAAATCTACTCATCTCATAGGTAAGTCAGAATTTTAAGTAAAAAAAAATTTTTTTAAATTAAGAAATAATTTATTTTTTGACAAAACCATTTACCATTCTTTACCATTTGTTTAATCTATCTCATTCATTTTTATTATAGAACAATTTTAACGTAAACTAAGCAATTTATCTTCTTCCTCCAATGCCTAATGGCCAATTTTCTTTTCTTAAAATACTAATTATATTATTATAAATGTGCCATTAAATCATATATATTATTTGTTTGTTCTTTAATGTGTCTAGCTAGGTTTATTACACTTTTTTTACAAGAAGGTGATGGAGTATGTATAAAATGTAATTCAAATTCTGAAGAAGAAAAAAATTTAAAGCAAATTAAAAATTATAGTTTTTAATGAAACAGAATATTTATAGCTACAAATACTGAAAACTAAATTGAATTTTTATGCTAAAGTATCTTTATAATAAAATTTTAAAAAATTTCTTTCTGACAAACATTTTAGAAATATTGCAATAAAATTAAAAACCACAACACATCGTTATTTATTGTTCATAAAAATTGCTCTTAGTAGAAAAAAAAATTCTTGACAAACTTCTGTCATTCTTGCATTATGAAATAAGAAATCAGCAAAATTTAAATTTTTTTGAAAAATCTAGTAACTAAAGTGTTGATTTTCTCATTAAACATGTCTTCCTGAATTCATTTGAAATATTTTTAACTTTAAAACAAATATACCATTAAGATTTTATAAGTATGGTCATAATCTGAGCTTAAACACCAAACTAGTCATTTCTGTACTAAATCCTAGTTTTAAACCTAGTCTGGTACCTTAAATTTTTTTATGAATTTAATTTGCAATGCAAATATATTGTTTCATTTTTTTTTTAATTACTTTGTACAGCTTATTGTTTTTACTCCAAAATCCCTCCTTCGTCATCCTGAAGCTCGCTCTTCATTTGATGATATGACTGCTGGTAAAGTATAATTTATTACACATATTAATATTTTCTATTATTCTTCATAATTTTTTTTTTTTTTCACTCTTCTTGGATTTTGGTCTGATTTCTCAGCTGCGGACTAAAAAAGAATAATAATGTAATGAATAATTTTGAATAATATAATGAATAACTTTTAAGAATATAATCAATGTAATAAAGATTTGTATTCAGAATAATTTAATGCCATTCACTAAATGACAGTATTAATGCTAAAATTTAAATTTGTAGTATGTAAATTGTATAGTAATTTTTTTTTTTTTTTGTAATAAAAATTTTTTTTAATTTCCTGTGTGGAGACAAAAAAAAAAAATTTTTTTATTTAATATAAAATATTTAAGCTTCAATCTATTTTTGTTTCATTCCTTTTTGTGTAGACAGCTAAGCATGTAAAAATGAGAAATTATTTATTGATTTAAACGTTTTCAATTTATCTATAAAAAAAAAAAATCTCTCTAAATTGGCAAATTCTTAAAAAGAAATCAAGAATTTTTTTTAAACTATTTTAATACTATTAGATACTTCTTTCCAACGTCTGATTCCTGATAATGGTCCTGCCAGTGAGAATCCTGGAAATGTTGAACGAATTGTCTTCTGTACAGGCAAACTGTACTATGAATTGTCGAAAAAGCGAAAAGATAGCAATTTAGATTCATCTGTTGCAATAGTTCGAATTGAACAGGTAATCACATCATAAATATATCTATTTTATAAATATATCTCTTTTATCATCCTCCATTCGAAATCAATTTATGGATTACTGAGTAATTTTCTAAGAGTTAACCCACTTAATTAGGTGTAGTTAGCCAGCCCTTTTAAAATAAAGCATTTTCAAGGTTGAAATTAGGTATTTTTTATGAGATGTAAAGGAGTTTGAAATTGAAATGTATTCACTGAGTATGTAATCAGTGCAGGCCTGATATCTGCCTGAAGTGTTTTATTTTTACACCCAATAAAAATTAATTTCTATCTTAAGTATTTTATTTTTCGATTCAGCAGGGTTGCAAAAAACCCGGGTTTTTGTAGAAAAACCCAACTCGGGTGGGTTTTATTGGACTTTTCTAGGTTTTTCATGTTTTTTATGGGAGGTTTTTCAAAAGAGAGGGCAGGGATAAGTACCTTATTTTAATATTAATAATTAATTTTTATTTTATAAATTGATGTGAAAGTCTAAAAAAAGTTTCTTCTGACATCACGATACAAAATGTTATATGTACTCACATACATCACACATTTAAAACTTATTTTAACACAGGATTACTTTTTATTTATATTTTATTCTTAAAAAATATTTGAGGAAAATTTTTTATTTGCATAGAAAGCGAATCAATGGCCATACAGTCAAATCTAGCCAGCAAGGTGACTCCAGTCTCCAACACAATTAGTTTCTTTACTATAGGTTAATTTTTTTTAGGCTAGACTACATATATATTTCAATAGAATAGCTCTTTAATATAACAGAGGATTAAAAAAGTAATCAATCTTAGAAAAACCCAGTAAAACTCACTTTAGGGTGGGTTTTTCAGAGTGGGTTTTACCAAGAAAAACCGGGTGGGTTTTTTGCAACCCTGCGATTCAGGGTATTTTTTGCCAACCTAAGGAGTTTAACCAATCTCTTGTTAATTTTGTACTTGATAGAAATTTGCTGTAATGAATGTAAACAATAACCTTATATATACCTAAAGTGTAAAGTGTGCTTCATTATTTGCACACCTTAGGATATTGTTTGCCAACCAGTTGTTTGTTTAATCTTATCCATTTTAATTTTTAACTTAAAGGTTTAGATGAGGTTTAAGTGCAAGTTTAAATCTCGAATCAAACTCTATGTTTTATTTCAACTCCTATTAGAAGCTATTTATATTGACCTTTGGACTTTTCCTTACCCCTTAAAATATGGTTTACTAAACTAATGTGTTGTATTTTCAACTTGCAGGAATTATATACAGTGGAACCTTTCAGGAGCGATCCATTCCACAGTAAAATAGTGGTTGGGGGAGATTGGTCGCTCTTAGAGGTTACCTCCTTTGACTTCAAAGTTATTTTGATTGAAAGTACATGATTTTTCGCCAACCCCTTTAAATTTAGTCAGTGTCATTTTCTTAGTGCAAAAATGCCACTTTTGTTGGTGTCATAAAAAGACGCATCAATGAATAAAATACAGTGTCTATAAAAAGGATCCTAACTGATATAATTAAGTGTAAAACAAAATTATATATGATGATAAAGCTATTTTAAATAAATAAATATGTTTTTTGTTTAAGCTCACATTTAATTTTATATCATAAAAATTAGCTTTGAAAGATAAGAGGTTTGTTTGCTTGTTTTTTTAAAAAACTTTTTTTTTTTCTAATTTAACTTTCAACTTTAGAAGTAAATCATCAATTTTGAAAAAAGCATAATTATTCAATTGAGATGTAATTTATCTTTGAAAAATATATTTTCAGCTTTGTCCTTTCCCATTTGATCTTGTTAAGGAAGAATTAGATAAATATCCTAATGCAAATTTAATTTGGTCCCAAGAAGAACATAAGAACCAAGGATATTGGTGTTACATTCAACCGCACATGGAAACAGTCTCTAACCATGAACGTCATATTAGGTGAGTTGTCATTCGATTATTTTAATCTTTATGTACCAGTCATTCATGATATGTGTCAATCAATACGGTTTCCAATTCATTGTAAAAAATTATAAAATTATCTTGTTTTCTAATCATTTTTAGTAAACTATTTGTGTGTTAGTTCTATATTCTATGGAGTATTATATATTGAACTCTTGCAAATTGGTTATTCTAAATAATGGTTATAGCTGCATGTTTTCATTGCACAATTAAAACTTTTCAAGGAATTTTCTCATTTGGTTGAATAACTTGTGTTTTTTAATCGTTAAATAAATGTATTATTTGTACTGGAACCCCTATTCAAGAATGCTAATTGAAAAATTTAGGCTGTAACTATAATGAGTTTAAAACAGTTTCCATGGACCTTGAAAGTCCATAAAAATTTAGTTTTGAATCTGACTTTAATTTTAACTATAGTTAGTTGATTCAAACAATTTAGTCTTAATAGATTTCTAAAACAAAACAAAAAATTCATTTTCTTAAAAACTATTCATACTATAATGAATACGTGAATGCTTGCAATAAAGTGAAATTGTGTTTTTTTTAAAAAATTTATAATTATTTTTCCCTATACAGCAAGTAACAGTATGTATACGTATGTATATTTGATAATGAAAAATTAATATAATATTTTTGGGACCTTAATTTTTGTTTTGATAAATAGGTGAGAATCTTGTAAAATAAGAAAAATAAAAAAAAATCTTTACTGTAGTTTCAGGCAAGGTGCTCAGTATTTAGTAAAAAGAAACACTATTCATAAATAAAATTATTTTTTGGATAAAATCTGAAATGCTTGTAAATTACCAAATATAATTTAAAAAATAAATATAAATTTCTTTCATTTACATCTTGCAGCTATGCTGGACGAGCCGTGTCTGCTTCAACAGCTACAGGAAGTAAACAAGCTCACAAGAAGGAGCAAGAAAGAGTTGTCTCTGTTGCCTTGGGCTTATAAAGAAGAAAATTTTGTTCTGTGATAAAGACTGTACTCTATTAAAATGCCTGGATTTTGTATACAAATTAGGTGCAATTTTGCACTTCAAGACCTTTTAAAATAATTTAAAAGCTGAATTTTTTTTTTAATTTTCGCAATTTTATTTATTTTAAATCTAAAGATCAAAAATGAGTTTGCCTTTTAAACCTAGTAAAATTATTCCCTTCTTTTTAAAGTGAAAAAAAAAAATTATTACTCTTAGAGCTAAAAGATTGTAGAAAACGGAAGTCCTAGAAACTTAATTTGTGCTTAGTACTTCTACATTATTACAGCACTATTTATTAGTAATTCTTTACTGAAAAGAAACTGGGAAATATGAAAATAAAATTATATTTTGGAACATTGATTTTGTTTTCTTGTCTTTTTATTTAGTACTTTACATACTAAAAAGAGGGGCAAAATGGTACTGGTTCAGTTGTTGATAAAAGTTGACATGACGCTTTTTAGACCTACGATACGTTGAAACTCTATTTATGTTGTTTTATTCAATTTAGAATACATGTTTTACCGTTAATTCGTTTGTTTTTTTTAAACAATATAATTATAATGAAATCAAAAATTAATTATTATTTTAAACTTTTCTATTGTTTTATATATGTATTTTTTAAAGTGAATTCTAACTGATTAAAGAAGTTAATTTAACTATGGTCCATAAAAAATAACTATATGAAAACTGCTCAAAATACGCAAAAATTGTGAAAGAATCTCACTAAGTGTTTTTGAAATGAAACTGCACTATCAGTAAAAGCTTTTAATAATTAAAGTATGTAGTACCTGGGATAATATTGTATTTTGTTGCAAGTCTGAAATTTTAACGCTAAGAAATATCTTAGACAGGGTTCCCGTGGCCTTGAAAAGTACTTCAATTTCATTTTGATTTTCAAGGGCCCCTAGAAGTACTTGAAAATGATATTAAATCCTTGAAAAATTCGAAATGACCTTGAAAAGTATCGAAAACTCAGGAAAACAGCCCTATTTCCAGTATTTCTATGTTTAACTTTTTGACGCGCGTAAGTGTGAGAGAATGACTTCCCCGTCTTTCAGATGATGACACGTACTGTTTGATTTTAGGATTTTATGTATGTTTGGCCGATTTTAGGAATTTTAAATATTGGGAACTGCGCCAAATTCTGACAAAATCTCGATACTTATTCAGGCGATTTTAATATCAATCATCGATCCTCGTATTAGACTTATTTAAAAATTATGTATTGCAGGGATGAAAGACTTCCGCGAGAAAGCGGAAATCCGCATTTTTTTCCCCAATTTTGAAAATTTCCGACCGTGTTCCAAAAACTAAAATTTTTGGGAAGTCCTATTGGAGAAACCCAAGCCGCCCGAACGATAGTCGGATTACCGCGACTTCTGCTATAGAGTGGAAAGGAGTCTAAGCGTTTCGTTTCGAGCACCGATATTTTTTTTTTTTTTTTTTTGTTTGACTGATTTTTGGAATTTTAAATATTAGGAACTGTACCGGAATTTGCCAAAATCGGGATTTTTAATCAAACGATTTTAATATCAATCATCGATTTTTGTATTTAACTGATTTAAAACTTACGTGTTGCAATTTTTTTACGCGATTTAAAAATCGTACTAGCAATTCCTATTCACTCAATTTCAAAATCCAATATCGCGATTTGTATTTAAGCGTTTTTAAAACCCAATATCGCGATTTGTATTCTCGTGAGTTTAAAATCCAACGTCGCGATTCGTATTCACGCATTTTGAAATCCAATTTTGCGATTCGTTATCACGCAGTTGTAATATCAGATATCGTTTTTCGTATTTGTACGCTATTTAAAAAGAACTCACTGCGATTCGTATTCACGTGATCTAAAAATTATGTATCGTGATTCTTATTTACGCTATTTAAAAATTCAATATCGCAATTTGTATTTTCGTGTTTTTAAAATCCATCAGCTCGATTCATATTCACGGGATTTTAAAATCCAAAATCGCGACTCATATTCACGCGATTTTAAAATCCAATATCGCGACTCATATTCACGCGATTTTAAAATCCAATATCTTTATTTGTATTCACGCGATTTTAAAATCCAATATCGTGATTTGTGTTTTCGTGTTTTTGAAATCCAAAATCGCGATTCATATTCACGCGATTTTAAAATCCAAAATCGCGATTCATATTCACGCGATTTTAAATTCCAATATCGTGATTCATATTCACGCGATTTTAAAATCCAATATCGTGATTTGTATTTTCGGGTTTTTAAAATCCAACTGCACGATTCATATTCACGCGGTTTTAAAATCCAATAGCATGATTCATATTCACGCGATTTTGAAGTCCAAAATCGCGATTCATATTCTCGCGATTTTAAAATCCAATTTCGTGATTCATATTCACGCGATTTTGAAATCCAAAATCGCGATTCATATTCATGCGATTTTAAAATCGAATATCAAGATTCATATTCACACGATTTTAAAACCCAATATCGCGATTCTTGAAAGTTGCTTTTATAAATCTCAGTATCATATAGAGCACCCCCCCTCCTCCTAGTGACCTGCGTTGTAAAGGTTCAGCTTTTTTTATTTTTGTCCACTTTAATGCCTGGTGTTGCAATTCGTTTTCGCGTGATTCAAAAATCGCACTCGCAATTCCCATTAAAGCAATTCAAAAATCTAATGTCGCGATTTGTACTTAAGCGGTTTTTTAGCGCAATTACTTTTTTCGCGAGTTTAAAATCCAATGTCGCTATTCGTATTCACGCATTTTGCGATATCAAACATCGATGTTGTAATATCAAACATCGATTTTCGTATTTATACTCGATTTGAAAACTACTCGTTGCAGTTCATATTCACGTGACCATGTCAAGTGCGTATGATCGATGCTACTGAAAAAAAGTTAATTCAAGTATGAGTGGTTAATTAAAAAAAGTCAAAGTGACCAAAATTGTTACTAAGAATCTATCAGAAGGTATTGAGGTGAAAGTTGGCAACTGTTTCAATTTAAAATGGTTGACTGGTAATAAATTTAAAATGATAATCAAGCCGCAACATCCAATAATTGATTAATTTTCTTAAATAGAAAAGTGGTCGAAATTTCAAAATTATATTTAAGAACAATTTAAATTTCACTGTCTAAATGCTTCTGCCACTTTAAATATTAAATAAAAGTCTCCCCACAGAGTTGTTTTTAAATATCTGATAGATATCACAGTATTATATAGAACATTCCCCCCTACCCCGTCTTCTGCCCAAATCTTTGCTTATTCAGAGGTTGTATACCTAGCTTAAAATAAGCCTTAATACAAAATTCAAACCTGATGTTTTTATGCATCATGAATTTTATTCTCAACTTGATGCCAATCACCCTTGTTTTTTTTTATTTTTTACTTAGATCACTTTCCGAAATCAAGAGAGAGCAATGGAAGTCTTATTTTTCAGTACTGCTATTATCGACTAACATTTATCGTCAAAAAATTTTAGTTTAAAATGTTAAATTTTAGTCTATCTTTAATTAAAATTTAAGTCCTTGAGAATTTTATAATAAGTCTTAAAAAGTCCTTGAAAAGTACTTGAATTTTATTTTTATGGTAGAGCATGAACCCTGTTAGAGTATTGAAATTGAATATGCTAGATAAATAATTATGTTTCTAAAAATTTTGTTGTGAATAAAAAAAGTATTTGAGGCTTAAAATTTAAAAGTCAATTTATCTGCCAAAGTTTACTTATGTAGTACTAAATTACCATCATAAATTTTAGATGTATGTATAAAAATTAAAAATATTTTAGTTTTTTAACCCAAGCTATCTAATTTCACTCATTCATTATTTTTATATGTTGATTAAAAATATATTTTGCAATGTAACTTCCTGAGACTCCTGTCGTTAACTTATTTACAGGGCTTCAAGTGCTGCGCATATTGCGCATTTTGCTCCAAATCGGTATATTTGCGCATTACTGCGCAGAAACGACATTTTATGTTAAATTTGCGTCGAATCTGCACCAAAAATGTTTTGGGGACCAACTAAACATTGCCAAATTTTAATAGCAAAAGAAAATTTTTCCTCTTGTTGATTTCATCGTTATTGATGTACCGTCGTCTTCGTCAATGGAAAGCTAATGGCCTTCTTGCGCCATTCTATTTATAGATTAGTACCATGATCCTTGAATTAACTAGGGGACCATCCACTAAGTACATAATTTCATGTTGATCCTCAGAACAGTCAAGAATCACAAAGCTTCATAACCTCAAACTTTCTATCTCTGTTTTATTCATGTAATTAGATAAAGATAAGATTAAATAAGGATAAGAACTAATTGAGTTTCATAACTTAAATTTTTTATCTGAGGGACCATCCACTAATTGCAGATTGTTTTTAAACAATTATTTTACTTTGTTACTTTTTAAAAAAAAAAATTTTTTTTTTTACTTATTGCATTTTATTATTGTATTATTACCTTCAAAATTTTCAGTGCTCTTATTTTGTTTTAGGAAATAACTTAATAATATTTAGAGGCAAGATTTTAAATAAGTATGAAGAGAGGGGTTTTCAATATTTTAAATGCAGCAAAAAATCTTATGTTTTTCAGATTTGTCATTCAAAAATACTTTAATTCATCTCTTAATGATTTGATTTAAAGCAACTGATATAAAAAATTTTAATTATCACAGATTTGCTAAATATTATGAGTGTAGGGACAATATAATAATTTACTTCTGAAAAATTTTTTTTAGCTTCAATACTCATTGTATTTGCATTTAAAAATTATTTAATTTTTTTTAATCATTTCATTAATGCAGTACTTTATAAGTAACCAATTTTAATAAAAATTTATTAGGGGCCATTCACTAATTTACATTTGTAATATAAATTTATTAAAGTTTTCTTAATTTGCTTAATTCTTTACATATTTTTATAAATTTGGTATGATCAATATTAATCTTGTTAATGTTGTGTTGAATATACTATTACAAATAACATTTATTTAAATTTTAATAAAATTACACTCCATAACCTTAAATAATAGTTAAATTAATTAGAGTTTTGAATTACCTTTTACAGAATTAAATAAAGTAATTATTAATTTAAAAAATAGTATGAGCCACTCAATGTTGAATTTATTAAATTTTTTTTTAATATTTCGGCAATATTAAATAAATTTTTAGGTCTTTTCCACACTGAAACACCATTGATTCACTTGCTGTATGATGAAATGGTGTTCCTAGTTAAAGCATTGTTAGGGCGTTTTTTTAAAGAGTTTTGGTTTTCATGTTTGTCAGGAAAGGACTTAAAATCATTGGATGTACAAAACGCAGAAATTGGGCAAAATTCAAATTTAATAGATGTTGGACTAGATACCACAAAGGTGATGACATCCTTATCTTCTTCAGAAAAAAAATTTTGTATTTAGGTGTCAGATCTTTTTACTTGGCATGCACAAAACATTTATTAAAAGCATTGCCTCTAAAAAATAGGTTACTGTGCCCTCTTAAAGTGTTGCATCCTGTAATGAGAATGGAAGAAACTTCTATTAAGTCAATAAGATATCTGGCAACAGTAACCCCATCCATTATAAAACCTGGAAAGGCATCTTTGTTACTAGATGAAGGGGGCAAGGTTACATGGGGAACCAGAAGGTTATTCTTCTGACTCAAATGAATATGCACAAATTGATGTGTTTTGGAAAAACTATTTTGTGAAGAAAGATAATTTGGGAAATATCAAATATCCTCTTATAACAAAGCTCTATTGTGCGTACCACATGGGAATGCCGATGTTGAAAGAGGTTGAAGTGTGAACAAAAAGCTACTTGACAATAAGGCAAGTTTAAATTTGCATAGTGTTAATGGTTTGAGAGAAGTTGTGTCACATATCAACAAAATAGGGGTTTAAATAACTTTTAAGTTGACAAAGATATGATTAAAGTGGCTCGTGCAGCATTTAAAAATTATTCTGCTCGACTAGAGGTTGAGAAAAAAGAAAGCAAAAAACACTGAAACTGAGGAAAGCAGATTGAAAGCTGCTGAAATTGATTTGCAAAAAAAATTGAAGGCTTCTCAAGATCTCTTAGCCGCAGCTGAAAAAATATTAAAGATGGGTAAAATAATAAAGATATGTCGATTATAGAAAGCGGACGGATCCTCTTATCTGAGGCTAAGTCGAGGATAGCAGAATATTTAACAGCATTGGAAGGTACCAAAAAGAAACTTAATTTGTTAATGCAGGGACCTTCAAAAAAGTGTAAAAAATAAGATATGTTATTAATGGACAAAATAAAAAATTCTTGTTATTAAATTCTTTTAATTCTATTTATTAAATATGCTCCAAAATTGCTTGGGATTATTATCATAACTACGGCAAGGCCAAGTGCCGCCAATATTTTGGCGACCTATTTGGATAGGTCGCCAAGGGGTAGGAGGAAAAAGAGAAAACCGATCATGACATCACAACGGAAAGGGGGAAGATGGGGGAAAGAAAAGGCGCTCTCTAAGAGGAGAGGACCAAAAAAGAACGGTGTTACCGTCGTGATATCAGGAACGGGGAGGAAATTGAAATAACAGGTACAGAAGATAGAAAAAAAAATCGCATGCAAAATGTAAACATAGTTCAAGAGTGAAAAATCTGGGTTTTAAAGAAGGTAGTGTATAGCGTGAGGATGCCTGTGAATCCTCAGGAAACAGGATGATCCCTCAAGGCATGTTTTCAAGCATGCGCAGTATACTAATCATAATGAGTAACGCCTCCTCCCTGTCCTTCTTACAGACGTCTACAGAACAGAAAATGGCGCGCTCATTTCCAGAATCAAAGCTCATTTCAAATCAAAGCTTATCAAGAAATAATAAAAGATTATTAAAAGGGTATGTAATTATATTTTATTCGAAGTATTGATTTTCTGCCTTTTCATTAGAAATATGTATTTCCTTAATTGTTGAATGATCATCTTTTTTAATTAATTAATGAACGTTGAATATAAAGCTTTGCAAGAATCTATGTTCAGTTTCTTTCCTATTTTCTTTATTTGATGTTAAATGTACAATGTAATGACTGGTGATTAAGACGTTAAAATGCAAAAATTGCGAACAGAAATCCGAATAAATTATTTATAGTTTGTAAGTGCAAATATATTTATACAATCCTTAGTATTTAACGATCATTCAATGTAAAGAAAAGGCAGCATTTCATGTATTGAATAAAATATATTTACTGCTCATAATAAGATCTCTTTTGTTCACTCGTTTTTCATTGACTCAAGAGTCTTCACATGATTATTTAATAAAAAATACGAAAGAAATATTTCATAATCATAACAAAATGTGACCCAAGCATACTCGTGATACAATTGGTGTGACTAATATAAAGCATGTTTCCTTAATTAGACTAAGCAATAATGTAAAATTTGAGGCACTTAATTATTGAGTGTAGGTAAATTTTCTGTCATATTTGAAGGGAGTATGAGTTCATGACAAAGTAATGAATTTAAAAAGTTTGGGCCAATATTTTTAACTTCAATGCGAAATAGAATAGACTTGATTAAAATCATCGACAAAATAAGGAAATTTTTGCATTAAATTGACTAACATAATTCAAATTAATTAGCACATAATTTTTGTATTCTTTTCCCAAACTCAATGTATTTAATTACAAATTTACACAAATCATTTTAAAAATTTCTTATATTTCAATAACGCCTCTGTAGATGGCACCACCACTATCTTTCTATCTAAACTTTTTTTTAACTGATGCTTCCCTTCCCTTCACCAACCTTTTGAGAAAGGATACGCATGAACGAAAAACTTACAAAATAGGCTGTTTACTCGACAGCTGGTAGCAATAAATTATGAAAGATAAGATGATTGAGAGGATCCTAAATATTTCAGATTAGAGTTAAGAAAAATTAAACTTATAAGCATTCAAAAATGAAAAGTATTTAGGTGCACCTAAAAAAAGCAATCACAGGACGTAGCATAAATAATTTATGTAGTTTCATTATAAATATGTTTTGTGATAAAAATTGTTTAAGATTTTTGCCCTATTGTTCAAGTAAACAGCTGAGTTTGAAAATTGAAATGAAATACATGAACAGTAAGAATAATTAATAAGTTCGAAAATAGGTACAACAGTTACAGTTGAAATATCAATATTAAGTTTTTTTGTGATAATAATGTTGTTCGACTAACACATTTATTCTTTAAACTAGATTGTATTTAATAATTATTTGCATTTTTTCCACGTTTTATTCATTAAAAGTGATTAATTCTTACACAGTTGAAAATTCAAATGTAACGTAATCTTAAAAAAAAAAAAAAAAAAAAAACCAATACAAATTTTACAATTTGTTTTCAACTTCAGAAATTCCATTTCCATCCATCTGTGCACATGCCACATTTATATCAAAAATAATTTTTCCATTAAGTTTTGTTTTACTGATCAAAAAAAATTCCTATTGTCCATATTTTCTTGCTTCTCAATTACATTCATTATTTTAAAGTTTTGATGTGAAAAAATTCAAAATTGATATACTTTTCTAACAGGTATTTTTGTAATGGAAATGTTTACATCCTGGCTTAAAGACTGAGAATTAATATTATTTGATTATGTTTTAGACTTAGGTGCGCCCCCCCCCCACAGCAAAAATTATAAATGCACTCAATCTTAGACTAAACACAATTTTTTGAAAAATATATTATATGAGACAAGAACACTGTGAAGAGATAATCGGGAATTTATAGTCATTCATTTTATTTTTAATTTATAATCATTCATTTTATTCTAATTTATAAAAATTTATAGAATTTAATTTAAATTATTTTTATATGAATTAGCAAAGAATTAATAATCGCGATGAAAAGGCGAAATTTAGAAAAGTACATTGTTACTGAGTAACAACATTGAATTCATCTATAGTAGAGTGCACTACCATTCTGAATGAAGGGCTATGTTCCAAGTATTTGAATAGATTAGATATAATTTTAATGTAAACATAAGTGTTTTACACACAGCTCTTTTCATCAGTCACTAAGTGATAAATTTCTATTAAATTAAATTCTTTTAAATAATTATAATTCTTTTTTATTATCTTAATTCATTCAACTAATTCTTTCTTTTTTATCAGTTAGCTTTGTAATATATTTGCATAAAATTAAATTCTCTTAAGCATTAACAACTGAAGAAAACCAAAATAATACTCTCATAAATAAAAATATTTCCTTTTTATCAAAAATAAATGAATAAATAGATAGATTTATCGAAAAATATAAAGATGGGGAAAAAGTGACGGTTTTATATCACATCAAGTAACATAAAAGTATAATTTAAAATCAGTTAACTGTAATGTTCTTGAATGAAAGTAAAAAATAAAGAGATAAATATTTTTTGAGAACATAACTGCAAAGTAAATATTTTAAGTAAAGAAATCGTATGGGGTAATTTAAATTTTAAAATAAAATTTTAAAAAAAAACACGCATAATTGCTCAAAATAAGATTTAATATTAATTTAGGATTAAGTTCTATATATTCTTAACCTTAGGACATTGCTAATTAGTGAATTATAAGAGATTTCATGAATATTAAATCATAAAAGTTTTTTCTTCTTATTTTTTTAAACTACCAAAAATTAGAAATTAAGCTCAAAAAATTAAAAACGCATTAAATCCTTCAGTCGAATTTTGCGTTTTGTAATAATGTTATTGTATTGAAAAAATCAAAAAAGGGAAATAATGGCTATTTTAAAAGAAGAAAAAAAGATTGTAAAATAACATGCTGGATGGACGATGAAATCGGCAGTAGTAAAACACATCAAAATTAATGATTAAAATGCCTCGAAAGTTGCAAGTCGTTTTATTGCCGGATTAAAAATAACAGGATTTTTGAAACCCTGTGGAGAAGCCTAGCAATAACAGTTGAAAGAACAATAAAAAATCTCTTAGATTTTTGATGAATTTGGCACAAATCAAGTGCATATTCGCGATTTAGTGTCGTGTTAATATATATTAAAAGTATGGTATTTTCAAAACCATGAGAAAATGCGTATTGCCGAAAACAAGCAATGGAAAAATAGCCTGTTTTTACGATAAGACTGACATAAATAACGTACTTCAAAAGTACTTCCGATAAAACGCGATCGAAAATAACTTGAATTAACTTTGAAATGGACTGAAATAAAGAGCTTTAAAAGCATTACTAAAATTCGAAATTCACGCATTAATTCTGCCGAGGTAAAATTATCGGGATTTTAAAAACTATGAAAATTTGTAGTAAAAAACAACGAAAAGAGCTATAAAAAAACTACAATGATTTAGATTTGGCGCGTTCTAAGACTCATTTGCAATTTAAAATTCCTAATCTTTTTTTCTTCCTTTTTTTGTGAAAAAAATGTATAGTTTTTATTTTATTCATGTTTTTATTTTATTTATATGTTTAAGAAAGACCGCAGGCCGTAGAAGGCTCATCAATATAGATGAAATTTATTAATTCCGGAATCGTGCGTCCTTTAAACCTCGTGTATTCTCCCCCCCCCCTCGCACCGCGGTGGTAGATGAGGTGTTATTAGTTAAAATAATTAGTATTTATATTTAAGAACATTTGTTATTTTATTTCATTTACTGAAGTGTGTATTTGCATAAAACAAAAACGGTGGTTTATTTTTTTAAAGATTTGACAGCTGCAAAGAAAATGCCATTTAGAATGCTTTAGAACATACAAGAGCATTTCATGTACTTTTATTTCTTCTTCTTTTTTAAATTCTCTTTGGCGCCTGGGGTCCCAGGCAATCAGGGGGGGGGGATTAGCTCTTGAAAATTTGAGTTCCAATTAATTGTATTAAAACAAAAATCTACGAAGAAACACATTGCCTTGTAAATCTTTTAAAATAAATATATTATACTGAATAAATAGTATATATTTTTTTTCTTTTTTCAAATTGTGATACTCAAAAAGTGACCGGAAACCAAATTCTCTACATTTCAATGAGGTGTTTAGGCACTCAACTTTCATTTCCTTTTCAATTTGCTCCCCTCTTTTCCTTTGATTGTTCGCACTTCCAAAAACATCATGAAGTCCCAGGGGCGCCCTTGGGCAAGTAAAAGGAACACGGACCATAAATTTTACTAGTCTAAAAGGCTATTTATAGAAAAGCGTGTCTAATTAAAAGAGTTTTATTCGATTGGTTTCTGTTAGTTGATTTAAGACTGTTGGCATCGTTTTTAGCTATAATCTACATCCATGTTAGTTTATGGGAGAAGTAATTTTCACTTTTTCTCAAAAACTTATTACCGTCTGACATCTTAATATACGTATCATATTAAAAGATCTCATTAAAACTTAATCACCTAATGTTTCAAATTATTTTAAATTGTTATTATAAATTTTCAGAGCAATATCCATGATGTGTTTATGAAGTTATTTTTTTAGCTGTTCATGAACTTGAAAAAAAAACATAACACAAAAAAACATAAATGCATAATTGATTTCTGTTGCCTACAATAAGAAAAAAAAAAAAAACTTCTGTGACTGAAAATTACCACATGAGCACTTAGGGTGCCTTGGGTGAAGTAACTTTGGGATATCTAATTTATAGTTTTAAAATCAACTAAAATACATTCAATTCTAGAGCATAGCAAATTTTTTTAATATCAAATATAGACAAAAATTTTAAAAACATCCCTAGAGATTTCTGATAGAAATTATTTGTGAAAAAAATTTTTAGAAGGGGAATAAAAAAAATCTGAAATCAATTCTTTAGCTATACTATATAGAAATTTCTAGCTAGAACTTATAATAGTCTAGCTATATTAAGTTCTAGTTATAACAGTTATAACTCAGATTCGCTGATTATTATAAAAAATGGGGACTTAATGAGATATTTAATTCTTTTGCAGTGTTATTTTATGTATTTTTATGAAATATTTTCTTTAACATTTCTTGCAACGTAAATCATTTTAACGATAAATTTTACAATATAATAATTACTTATTTTAGTTTGGGCATTTTAATTTATCGTTTTAGTTATGTTCTAATATATTAAATGACATTAAAAATATTAAATAATGCATGAGATAATTTTAAACTATTTTGTAACAATATATTGATCAATATTTTACTTTATTCTAAATTTAATATTTGTTTTAGTTTAATTTTTATGAAATTTATTTTGCTTATAAAGTTTACTTTAGCTATAGAACGAATAGTTCAAAATTCTCAATCATGTATAAAAAAAACTACTCTTGACGTTTACTTATTCACACTTTTTGCTTCGCTATATAGGGGCTATCTGAAGACGTTAGATACATTTTTCGATCTAGTTTTTCATGCTTAATTGCATGAGATAAAATTCAAGTGTGTGGCATAATTGGTTTCAAAGCTGTAAGAAGTTTCTTTTAAATAAATATACTTTATAAAAAGAAACGCATTTTAAATATTAGTCCATTAGAATAAGCAAGAAAAAATGCATTGGGAACAATATTTATAATTAAATACGATTAGGAATAAGCAATGCAAAATGCATGAATAAATACTTAAAACCCTCTATTCGATTCCTGTTACATATCTCATTCTATTCAACACACATAGGAGGGGACATCCTTTTTTTTTTCTTAGAAAACTGTTAGTTTATTTTAAGTATTTATGCATATACGTATGCATACGCATTCATATTTGTATGTATACACATGTATACATATTTATGGATACGTAATATGTTTACGAACGTAATATTTATACGTATGTATATTTATATATAAATGTGTTTATAAAACTTAAAGTAGACAAACAGTTTTCTAGAAACAAAAAGTGTGTAAAAATTTCTTAAAAAAAAAAAGTCGATAGATAATGCCCTTTTACAATTAATATTTTCGGAGATATCAATAGTTCCTTCTCAATGTAAATATTTTTTAACTTTTAAATAACTATTTTTCAAAATAATTTAAAATCAAAGATCAGGAACAGATAAATTCTAAAAAAGAAAAAGCGAAACGAATGACGCCAACCGTTACCAAAAATTTTAATTAAATAGCATTACATAAGCTGAAACGTAATTTGCCTTTTTCAGGCAGACACTGCAATTGTCTATCCATCGACGTTGATCATTTATGTTTTGACGTATAATGCGGTTTTCGGAATTTTATGTTATGCAATATTTAATTTAATTATGAGCATACGATTATTTTAAGAAATTTCATATTTAAAATTTTTTATAGTATTTAATTTTTTAATATTTTAGAATTTATACAAGCAGAAATTCAAATTTGAACCATTCGAATTCGTGGCTTCAAAAATTCATCATTTTACAGCTAATATTTTCACGTTCAAAGCAAATAAAAAAATAAATTTAGAGTTAAAATAACTCTTATAAAACTTATTCCCGCATCAATAACACTTTCAGAATATTCCTGATATATTTCACTAAAATGGGCAAATTTTCCTTTTTACTATACCCTTGTTTCTCTACGGGGGCGGTGGGAGTATGCTGAGGGGCAGGGAACTTGTTTTGGGCTGTAGGGGGGCGTTGGATATGTTATGGGCGGTAGGGGGGCAATGAGCATGGTTAGTCATTCAAATTTAGTTTTAAAACTCCCAAATAAAATTATTAAATTAAGATTAATTTAATAAGTAAAATAAATCTTAAATTAATATTAAATGAAAAAATAAGAATATTCGATACATCATTTGCACCAGCAATAAGACGAACTTGTACGACACCTTTTCTCCGTTTCGAAACAGTATTGCACAGCGCATGAGTCATTTATTTTTGCCTCTGACTTTTTCAAACCATTTGGCGTATGGTTCTAACTCATTTAAGCCGTTTGGCGAAAATTTGATTCATAAATTTCTTTTTTCTGGGAACGGCTTATTTATTTTGAATAAAAATTTTTTTTTTTTTTTTTTTTTTTTTTTTTTTTTTTTTTTTTTACTATCGAGCAATAAATTTGCGGTTTTATTTTCATCAAATTTAGACTGGCACAGACCTTCGAGAGTTACATATTCATTAGATCTATTTTTAGATTTTAGTGCGGGGTGACTACTGTGTTCTGAACTATTGGACGGATAGGCGTCAATTTAATATTAATATTCGCTTAATAACTTTAAATCGAAAGTGCTATGCTGTTTAGTTTTTTTTTTAGAGTAAAATCATTATTAGAACGAGAGGAAATTATTATTATTTTTTTAAAATTCGAGTGTATTCCATTTTTGCTTTATTAGGATCCTCAAAAATATTAGGGGGGTTATTAATTCACAATTAAAATTTTGGCAGACAGCTGCCGTTACTGTTATCGGATTTTCTAAGACTGTCTCCTATAGCTCTGACTCATTCAAGCCATTTGGCGAAATTGAAGTGCATGCTCTTTTAGTAAGAATGTTTGATTTGATCAGTATTTCTTATGATCGTTTTCATTTACTCCTTTCAGTTTTTTCCCAGGTTTCAATTCGATTTCATTATTTCTTTGGCCAGGTACGTGTGTGAATTAGTTTTTCATAGTATATTATTGATTAATTTTAAGAAATAGTTATTTTTTTTTTCATCGTTTGCATTTTGTTGCCGCCAACAATGTCATTTAACAAAAAGAAGTGTCGTCAATACAATGCCACTTACTGGAAGTTTGGATTTGTTTAATCACCGTCGAACTCTCAACTACCTATGTGTTTACTTTGTAACAAAGTTTTATCGAATGAGGCCATGAAACCCTCTCGTTTGCAGGAGCATTTGCAAAAAATTCACCCTGACAAACAGAATAAAGACTTGTCATTTTTAAAGAACATCAAGGACAAGTTTCTGAAGACACCTTCGGTCTCGGGCTTACTAGCAGGGTTGGGTTTTTGCCGTCAAAAACTGGTTTTTGACATGACAGTGGTAAAAACCGTGTTTTTACCGGTAAAAACTGTCAAAAACCTACTGTTTTCTTTTATTTATGGCATATGGTGGACAATATATTATTTTCACATAATTGCCTTTATAAATTAATGTTGTAAATGATTGTTATTGATTTTGCAACTACATACACGTATTCTTATGGAAGGATATACATTCATACAGAAATATTGTAATATACTTAGTGATACTTACTTTTATCATTATAGCTTGATTTGCAAAGGATTCAAAATATTGCACTTCTTAATTGTTAGAAATAAACAAACAAACAAAAAAGCTTGGAACTATTAATAAATTCAGGAACTAAAATGAAGAATTTAAAATTTGGCATTTTTTAAATATTAGAAATAAGCTAAACAAAACTTCTAACTACTAACAAACTCTATGTCAAGAATTACTGCTATTTTGTCAAGTTAAAAACTTTTATTCAGTTGAAAAAGCACATTAAACAAAACTTAATTACAAACAAAATTATATGTTCAGTAGTCGGGGCAGTGGCGTAGCGAGCTTAACTCGCGCCCGGGGCACAATACCCTTTTAGCGCCCCCCCATTCGAAAACCATATAATATTATATGTAAAATATATATGTTTTATATATAGGCGACTTGAATTATAGCAAATTAATAAATAAAGTCATAGACTCAAGCCAGGCTTTAAATTTGAGACAAAAAATGTAGTTGAGAGAGCAAGACTAGATTTTGAAATGTATATGATCATCTAGAATTAGTTCAAAAGATACCTATTATTTATTTTACATATTTGTGAAGAAATATTTTAAAAACACGCAGTTTTTAAACAATAAAAAAGTAAATATTAAGGAGATACATATATTTAATAATCATATGATTATAATACATTAATAAAACTATTACTATGTCTAAATTTTCCGTGCTTTTGATGAAGCAAATGTATCAATAATATCATCAAAATTGATCATATAAAATTTTTCTCTTTCCACACTTAAAAATGCTAGGTCACTTAGGCGATCTGTCAAAATTAGTTTTGATTTTCTGAATGAACGTTCGCAGCTAGCAATTGATACTGAGATAGTCAGGAGTATTTCAAATGCCGCTCTCAGATTTGGAAAAACATCTTCTTCATTCGAGATTGATTATAAAAGTAAGAAATTCTAATGGAGTTTTAGGTTTAATTTCTTTTCTACTGCGGAGTAACATTTTGCTGTCACATACTTTGATAAAAAGTTCTATTACATTGAAATCTGTATTATAAAATTCACCCAGATTTTTAAAAAAAATTTTCGAGATCGTTATCAACATTATCCTTGTTTAATAAATTTTCAACGTCTAGTAGAAATCCAAATTTGAAATTAAGGTCACTTAATCGTGTACACATTTCTTGTTGGAGACGATCAAGAGTGCTTTTCATAACGCGAGAAATTTCACTTTCTGCGGAAAGACCACCATGGCCAATTCTCCAGGCACGTATTGTTGTATCCATATCCCATTTTTCACAAAGATACTCTGCTTTTTCTATCACCTCTTTACAGAGCTTGTCTCAAATTTCGGCTAGTTCAGTCGCTAATGATTCAAGATCATGGAGTACTTCTCTAAAATTCATTCTAGGATCTTGTAATCTGAGCTGCACACGATCAATCCTTCTTAAGATTTCATACCAGAAATGAAGTAAAGTTATGAAACTAAAGGTTAGTATATTTTGCAACAGAATTATAGCTTCACTTCTGTTGTCACTTGTAGTGGTAGTGTGCTCTGCTAACTTTTCTATTAGCTCTTTTATATTCTCTAGCCCATAGATGATAACGATAACTGCCTGTATTCTAGCGCTCCATTGCGTTTCAGATGTGTGACCTGCCATCACGGCAGCATTATCGTAACATTGTGATCTGCAGTTTGTTAATGAAATTTCATCGTAATTTAATTTCTCTAAAATTGTATTTTCGATCGAGGCTGCATCTTTAGCATGTATTTCAATAAAACTCAAAAAAGATTCTTTGATGGAAACTTTTTTATTGATAAAATCAGCATCTACATACCTAGCGACTTGGGACATTTGTTCTCGATGAGAGATATCAGGAGTTGAATCAAACAAAAGTCTATAAAATTTATTTCTTTTGATATCGTTTGTTAGTTGATTTCGAACTGTAGATGCCAGAAGATGAATGAATTGATTTTGAATCTGTGGTGACAAATATGAGAACAACAAATTTTTCTGTTAACGAATTTTTTCATACTCTATTCACGTAATAATAGAAGCGTCGAGTAGATGTAGTAAGTAATCTTACTTGATTTATTACTTACCAAGAATGCCTTGAACTTGAAAGGTAGTAACATAGTGAAATGTGCAATATAATTTATGCCGACATTAAACTTATATGTAATATTTAATAACATTTCATTTTTATTCTAAGCAGAGCGCGATGACAAGGACGTGAATTAAATATTGAAATATATTTAATATGAATATGAATTTAATATAATATTTAATATGAATTAGATATTAAATATTATGAATAATATTTATGAATTAACATTTATTATATTACACTGGCACTAATTTAAATATATTTTCCAGAAATCAATTATAATAAAAAGGAAATTATCCAGCAATTTTTTGTTTTGCGGACCATTTGGCGCCCCTTTGTGAGTAGCGCCCGGGGCATGATGCCCCCCCCTTGCCCACCCCTCGCTACGCCACTGAGTCGGGGTCACTGTGCCGAAGCTTACGATAGCAAGTGACTAATTTTGCACATTTTTCATTGCCCAGTCGATTTCTGAGTTTAGTATGAATGAGTCTGAAATTCAAGAATAATGAGGATTCGAGATCATTGAGGATAATGATAACAAAAGGTTAGTGCAATGGTTGCAAGGAAACTCTAAAAGGATTTCCCAGGCTTTTTCATGTCTCATTTCTGTGTAAAATATTGAAAACAAAAATGATAAGAAAAGTTTTTTTTTGATGAGGCTTTCTTTTTATGTTTACATGTGTTTCTCACAGCAATATTTTATGAATGAAAGTAATCAATCTCGACATTCTTCAGTAACGTAATATGCCAAACAAAATGATGCTTGGAAATGTTGAAAATTTTGATTAGTATCCTAATATTTTACTTCAAATAGTATGTTTTGATATAATCATGTTGGGGAAAATGCAGAAATATGTTCTTAAATATCTTTTAGCAACTTTGTTTTAAATTTTATTGCCAAAAAAATGAATTAATTTTAAATTATAAGCAGTTAAACCCAAATAAAAATACAGTTTTATCCAAACTATGGGTTTTTGACAGAGGGGTTTTTGACATGACGGTAAAAACCATGGTAATAACCGGTAAAAACCGTCATGTGTCAAAAATTTGCCAACCCTGCTTACTAGCAACCTCGTCCCAAAAATGCGACGATGATCTGATAGCCTCTTATAATATATCAAAATTAATTGCCAAATCTGGCCAAGGGTCATACCATAGGCGAAGAGTTGATACTTCCATCTATTAAGGAAGTCTTAGAAACAGTTTTACATCATCCAGCCGCATCTAATGTAATAAAAAATATCCCATTAAGCAACGATACAGTGCGGCGACGAATTGATGAGATGGCGGAAGACGTTGAGGATTCCTTATGCAAACTTTTGATATCGAATGAATTTTCCCTGCAAGTTGATGAATCAACTTTGCCAAGTAATGAGGCTTTATTGTTGGCGTATGTCCGGTTTGTTGAGAAAGGAGATTTTTTTCTAGATAGGCTCTTTGCACGAAGCTTGATTATAGATACCAAAGGAGAATCTATTTTTAACACTGTCAAAGATTATTTTAAAGAGAAAAACATTACTTTTACGAATATTATGTCTGTTGCCACTGATGGAGCTCCAGCAATGGTGGGTTTATCGCCTTTTTGAAGAGGGAGGTACCAGATATTTTAGCTGTTCACTGCGTGATTCACAGACAGCATTTAGTTGGAAAAAATCTCAGTGACCGCTTGCATCAGTCACTGCAAAACGTTATCTCTGCTGTGAACAAAATTCGCAGTAATGCTCTTAACGATCGATTATTCAGACAGCTATGACCTGTCTGCCTGTCTCAATAGGTTTTGAAATCTTTTCGACTCTGTGCTTGAGTTCCTGGAAGACAAAGATGTAGCTCTGAGAGACAGATTGCTAGAATTTAAGATAGACGTTGCCTACATGACGGATTTATTTGCAAAATTTAATGGTGTTAATTTAAAATTTCAAGGCAACGAACTCAATTTGATCACTTCAAAATCAGTTATTTCTGCCTTTCTAAAAAAACTCATTTTGTGGAAGCAGAATTTTGGTAGGAATGAGTTTAGCCAATTTCCGATCTTATCGGATCTTAAAAAGAATGGTGAAATTTCCTCTGGTGATATACAGGAATATTGTCAACATCTTGAGTCTTTTTACATGGGCTTTTCTAATCGTTTTAAAGATGTGTTGACCCTGGAAGTCCCTCAATGGGTTATGAACCCTTACGTGAATATTGAAGCAGCAGAGGTTCATATTCAGGAGGAATTGGTCGAACTTTCAACTCATGAAACTTTGAAAGCTAGCTTCCAGAATGGTGATCGTCTCACAGAATTTTGGCTTCAAGATAACATAAGTCGTCTCTACCCTGGACTGTGCTGTGACGGATCTAGTCACAAAAAAGAGAAATCGACTCGAAATCGTGCAACGAGGGGACTTGCGTCTTCACCTCACTGAAAATATTGAACCGAATGTTAAGAAACTAGCTCTGAACCATCAAGCAAAATCATCCCACTGACATAGTTACTTGATTGCTTGGTTGATACCACGTTTCAGTGTAAAAAATTATTTTTGATGTTTTTTTAATTATCTAATTAAGTTTAAATAACTCTTTTTAGCATAGATTTCTTTGTTTGTTTTCTCATTACCGTATTTATTTTGATTATAATAAATAGATTACCTGTCGGGAGAAAAGTATCGAGTTAACGTTCACACTATTTTTTTAAAAAAAGCCAAACAATGTTAACGCGTAAGAATATTGCTTAAAAATGTTACCTCTTATAATTCAGCTCACCCTATGCTCCAAATAACTGAATTTTCACAAAAGGGGCGTTTAAACTTTCTTTTTGCTCCTTATGGGGGCGGCAGCGTTACAAAGGTTGAGAACCTATGTACTATACCATAGTTTATTGCTTTTGACATGAAGAAGAGTTAGACATTCCTCTATGGGCTGTCGCGCCACTGAGTTCAGTTTTTAGTACATCGTGTAACATATCATGTAAACAAGAAAAAGAAAAAAAACCGAGAGCAATATTATTTTTTACCAGATAACGGCCTAATTGCGAGGACATTATGGTCATGGATATAGATCCATAATGTTCGTTGCGACTCAGTCTTCATATTTCCCTTCTACAAAACAAGCATGAATTTAATGATGGAGCCTAAGTGGAGTAATAGTTATTTAAAAAAGCAGTTAATAAGTAAAATTATATGCAATTTTTTAAGTAATAGTAATTACTGAAAAATAATAGAGTAATAGTTAATCACAATTTAATTAAAAAGCAATAGTTAGTAGTTATTTAAAATTTTTATAGAAATATTTAAGGTTGTCAGGAAAAAAGGCGAATGTAATACTACATTATAAAACATCCCTTTCTGTGACCTTGCTTTTTATTGATCATAAAATGAAAATAGTGGAGATAATGATCATGAGAGTAATAATTTTCTCGCTTTTTCGCTGCATTAATTTGAATTTATTCAACCCCTAACTGAAAATACTGTGGAATGACTCTTCCAGGTGACAATACTGAATACAAACAATATCTTTGCTGTGCAATCAATATTTTGCTTACACCATAATTAACAAGCATTTTAGCTGACTAATTTATTGCGCTTATTCACATACTTTAAAAGAGCTAAATAAAAAAACTTTTTTAATACAGTTTCAATAAACGTTTTTTTGTTATATAAACATTGCTGTTCTATATTTAAATTTGCAGATTTCATTTACAATAGGAATTTTAAATTACATTTGAACAAACCAGTTATTAAAGAATAATAATGAAATTGAAAAAAAATATTTTGCTGGAACTTTCCAAAGATATCATTTAATTTTGTAAGCAATACAAAATAGATAACAAAAGAAACACAGAAATGCAAAAGAGATAATATTCCACGGCAGATAACAGTCAGGTGAAGAGTAGAAGGTTAAACCCTTTGACGCAGAATTTTCATTCAAAATATTTTTTATTATTTCGTAATAATTAAAGTCAAAATAAGTACAAAACTTAAAATTTTGAATTATAATAATTTATTGTTATGAAATAGAGAAAACTAAATGTAGATAAGGATACAAGTGTCCATTGCGAAGCATGGACTGACGGCGCACTTCCAAACAATGCCTTTCCAAATTTGCACTTATTTGTAATCATTTAAACATAAGGGAACATAAGTAATTCAACATGTAAATTTCTTTAATTTTCAAAATTAATTATTGATAAATTTTTGAATGTAAATAAAAAAACATTTTTTCAAACTACTTTTTTTTGGATTTTAATAGAAATATATTTCCGATAATCTAACAGATTTTTTTAGTAACTATTAGACGGTTTCTTATGTATTTAAAAAATTAAAAAACCATGTTTCTATTAGTAATTAAACTGTCTGAAAAAATATATAAAAGGGACGTCGCTCTTTCCTTTAAACTGTGTGCATCTTTGACGACAAATGAAGAATCATAACTTAAAAACCAACAAAAAACATATTTATAACAAGATAACATGCTAGCAATTAAGTAACAAAAGATTAGCTGTAAACATCTATTAGTAAAGTCTTTATAAGGGAACATAAGTGAAGTCTGGATCGGTGAGGCAGCGCCGCTGTTCGACTGTCGTCATTGATTTCTTCAGAGCCGTTTTTATGTTTTTCGGGGCCCTGGGCCTGTCGTTATTTGGAAATCCTTTATGATTAATTTTAGTATAAAAATTTTTTAGCTTAAATCATTTTTAAAAAATTATTTTACTTTAAGGTTGAAAAATAAATACATTATTATAAAAGCGTTAATACATAATTAGTATTGAAAGTTTAAGGTAACAGTACTTTTCATGGTTTTTGAGAGTCTTCTGTCACATCATTAAAATTCATTTCCTGCCAGACATCATATTCAATGCTCATGATTGACAAATAATTAAATCTTTTTTAAATCAAAAAAAAAAAAAAAGAAGTGTATGAAGAAGAAAATATAAAGGGATAATAGCTCAATGCCCTGAAACCTTTTGTTTTCGAAGCACTACTCAAGTATTTCGTTCAAGCACTTTTTTCACATTGAAAATGAAAATTTAAAAACTAATTGTACTACTGAACTCCAAATTATCTTTTTCAGTTAAAAGTAGAGAGAGAGTGAGAAAGAGAAGCTAGATGATTTTTCGTGGGAAAATTAAAAAAAAAAAAAAATGAAGAATTTGAATCAAGATTGAAGCTTTAATTTTTTATAAAGGATAGGTTGGGATAGAATTTTTGTTGTTTACAATACAAAATTACTTCATAATTTTCTTACAAAAACTAGTTTTTCATTCACCTGTTATACCATCTATTTACATGGAAGTATTTGTTTAAAATTTTTTTTTAGTGTTTCAGTCTCATAATTCATTCATTATTATTCTTTGAATTTACACTAGGGAGAATTTCATTTAACAATAATAATAATATATTTTCTAAGCAAACAATGTCATCGTAAAGGAATTTTTTTTATTTAATAATAATATATTTATTAGTAGCTATGAATTTTGATTTCATAAATGAATTTTTGCAATATAAATTTAGAATTATCGTTAATATTTTTTTATTCGCTAAATTTAAAAATTTTAAATTTATAATTACATATTCATAATAATTATTTTAATTGTACAAATAATAATTTTTTATTATTTCTATATAAAAGAAAAATATCAATTTACTAATTTCGTTTTTTAAACTTGCTTCTCAAAAAACAGGTGTGGTCAATACATTTAAGAAAACAAGTATTATTAGAAACACATAATTCAAATTTTCTGTCATATAAAAATTTTAATTTTTTAAAAATAAAAAGGAACATAAAGTATATGTTCTAGTATGTATGTATAGAAAGAAACATTTGTATTGTTCTACTGTTGTTGGCTGGCATACAAAAATCCCCTTTCCAAGAATTGTATAGCTGGTGCAGTAATTGAGTAAAACAAACCACCCCTTTATAAATCAAGTTTCGAGTCCCCTTCTACAAGAACGTATTAATTCAATCATTTGCCACATGCCTTGGGCCAGGCCCATCCTTAAAAACGGCTCTGGATTTGTTAATAATGACGGAAAGTGGCGTCGGCTGGCATCACTACAGCTTCGCCAGCGCCAGAGGGTTAATGATTTCTCTCTTGATGGGGAATTAGGGAAACAGAGAGCATCTCTGAATTATCCATATTTCAAGCTAGAACCATATTTCAAGTTTCAATATTATATGTGCAGTTGATTTTTATATATATAAAAAAATAATAAATAAATAAAACGTTATAATATAAATTTTTTTTAACAGTTTGAAATACGTTTTACTGTTAAAGTTACAATGAGTACTATAGATAATGAAAAGAGTAAGCAAAACATTTATCCAAAGTTCCTAAATCTGATTTTTTTCTCAGTTTGCATTATTATAATAGTAAAAAGTAAAATTATGGAAATAAAATCACTATAGACTATTTTAAGAAATTTTTTTTGTGACTCATCGAATTTCAGTAGAAGAAAGAATGCAAAAAAAAAAAAAACGAAAAAATAATAATAATAATAATGAATAAATAATAAATGAAAGTACTACGTGCAACATCAAATGTTTTCAATTGGAGAAAATTGTGAAATATTTTCTTAAATAAAATAAACAAACGTTTTAACTCTACGATGAATATTTATGATACACTGATGTGAAACAAACATTTGCTGTGGGTGGAATAATTCTCATGCATGTTAATTAAAAAAGTATAACAAACATAAAGAATAATTTTATTAATAAAAGGTTCATTTTCCAGTTAATGATCCTTTACATCATTATCTATTAATTTTATAACCAAAAGATAATATGCTAGTGCTTTTATTAATGAAAAATCATAGCAAAAATCTAAGGACAGAAACATGTGAAATGAGACATCTTAAAAATTTAGATACAAAAAGTACGAGAAATCATTCTTATATCCTTGCTAAGTGTTCCGAAAGGAGTAAGAGGGAAAAACGGAGAGAAAAAAAAGAAGAAAAAACTATTCCCACTAATTTAGGTGCATCCGTCAAACATCCCCTCCCCTCCCACTAGATTTGACAGTCCAGACAAAAAGTAAAATTCCAATGTATTTCAGTGCCATCTTTTGGCGATATACGTCTCCACTAACCAAAAAGAAACTATTATTATTTATTTTAAATAACTGGTGCAGCCATCTATTAACAGAATAAAAAATATATAATCCACACTAGCAAAGACTCTGTTTTATGATTTAATTCAACTAAATCTTTATATTGTAACATATTTTGTTATCAACTGAATGATAGAGTATAAAAACAAAATATGAAATGAAATTGATAAATTTGAGTAAAAAACAAATGCATTATGAAGATTGAAACATTTTTAAGTACTTGAATTAAAATTTCAAATGTCTCTTAAGAAGTTATATTTTTAAATTAAGGTAAAATTAAAAGGTATTTCTTTTCAATATTTATTTGGATTTTTTGTTTTCGGAATGCTTTTAGTAATAAAGAATGGGAACGTCACCTTAATTGTAATAGCAATAAAAAAAAATTGAAGTTTAAAGTAGAAATTTTAAAGACATCAATTTGCATATTTTAAAGTTTTATGAAGTAAAATTAATGAAAAAAAACCCCTATATTTTTATATATAAAAATTTAATTTCAAACGAATTTTTGGGAATAAGAAATAAACTCTGAAAATTTAATGTTTTTTATAAGAAAATAAAGTATTTTTTTATAACAGTGAGTAGAAGTTCATTATTGCTTAAATAATATATTGCTTTGATGAAATGTTTTTTTATTTATTTTTCTTATGTCATTTATGGCAATCTTATGAATATTCTATTGAGTCAATGAGTGAACAAAAGGGAACACAGTATTATGAGTAGTAAATATATTTTATTCTATATATTTATTGCTGCCTTTTCTCTATACATTATTAAATGCTCGTTAAATACTATTACAAAGGATTGCATAAACATATTTAAATTTAAAAATCATTCTCTATTCGGGTTTCCTCTGGTAATCCACCAGTCATTGCACATTTTGACATCAAATAAAGATTTTCGTTAGTCAAATATTTTAAAGAAATGATCATTCAACTCTTAAGGAGGTATAAATTTCTAGTGAAAAGGCAGATAATAAATATTTTGAATAAAGTATAGTCACATACCCTTTATGTAATCCTTGATTAGTTTTGGATAAATTTGAAGTAGTCACATTTTTGAAATGCCATTTCTCGCCATTTTCTATCGCGTAGTCATTTGACTAGGAAGGACAGGGAGGAGGCGTTACTCATTATGATTAGTATACTGCGCATGCTTGAAAACATGCCTTGAGGGATCATCCTGTTTCCTGAGGATTCACAGGCATCCTCACGCTATACACTACCAAACAAGGATAACGAAGTAGAAAATCAAAGATAAACATAAATAAACACTTACTTATGGAAACTATATTCAAGTAGGCTAATCCATTTTAAAATTGTTAAGTTTTAACTGTTAATTCGAAATGGAAAGTTTGGCAAACGTAATAATTTTTATATTTATTGCATATTAAATACTATGCTTTTAAGGTAACGTTTTCAATGAAACAAAACTATTTTTTTCTTTAAATAACTAATTGAATTAAACTTTCTCGGAGAAATTTCTAATTAAACTTCAATTTATGGTTATCGATTTCTAAACAAAATAATTATTATATTAAAACTGAATGCATAATACTTTTTCTTCCAGTATTTAAACATTATAATACTCTATACAATTTAGATCTTATTTAAACAAATTAAGCAAAGTAAATGGTGTTTTTTTTTTAAACATAAATTTTAAGCAAAATCATACTAACTTTAAATTTATATTTACTTTTTAAAAAAAAACAATAATTAGTAAAAAATAAAGATGCATTACGTCTAAATTATACACTATAAAATTTTTAAAATACAGGGAAAAAAACTTACTTCATTTACGAATAAACATCGAGTCGAAAGAGAAGGGGGAAAATAAACATTAACTTTTTAATAATCTTAAATTAACAAATCTTAATTAACAAATCTTAAATTAACAAAAAAAAGGAGTTTGAAATTAAGAAATAAAATTATATTTATTACAAATTAGACAATTTTAATAAATTATTAATTCAAATAAAAACTCTTACAAAAAAAACAGTTTGCAAAACTTTCCACTCAGCCATATTGAAAGACAGAAGTGCGCGCTTTTCTATCGAACCAATCAAAACGTTAGTTTTGGCGTGTTAGGCGGGAAACTTGCCAAAGCATCACAAGATCTTTTTCTTAGAAGGCATTCCTCTCACAGCTGCTCTGGGGAAAAAATTCATCAAGGTCAAAGTTCATCTTCCAGAAAGGACCGTGAAATTATCACGCCGCCTTCAATGGGACTTTGAGGAAAGGAAATTTATTACCATTGCAATACTGAAGTTATGCTTTCATGACTGAAAAAATATTCCTTATAAGCTAAATTTTTTATGACTTAAATTATTTCGTAATAGTAACTTCCATTAATAATTAGGGTGAATAAAATTCAAAATAAATTACATTTTTTTAGAATAAGAGCATTCAATCAAGTAAAAAAGTATGTATTACGACAGCGATTCCCAAATTTTTTTCGATTATGAAACCCTGTATGATCCAACTTTTTTCGACGGAACTCCGATTTTGTAAATGTAATAATTTTACGCATGTAACAATTTAAAACGCCTTATGTAAACATTTAATGCATTGATATCCACGAACTAATTTTCAGAGGCACTAAATAGTTTAAAAATTATTGAACTCCTAATAATTAACATTTCAACATATTTTTTGCTCAAATAATTTCTCGGTATTAACTTCTGTTTCGAATTCTATAAATAACACTTATAGTCTTCAATTAATTATTAAAAAGAAGTTTTATCTAGTGTCAACAGAAAAGGGTTAATGGGTTCAATCATTTAATCTTTTTTTCATGGTTTTTCAGAAATCTAGATTCTGATATTTTATTAATACTTCAGCCTCGGGGGGGGGGGGGTGCCAGGAAGGAACTGCCATGTAATAAATCAATTATATGCATTTGCCTTCAATAAAATTGACCCAACCTAATATTTATTTCTGAGTTCAAAAATTGATCTCAGAAATAAATATTGGGTAGAGTCAATAAGGTTCATATAATAAACTAGTTTTAAAGTCCTGCTTTCACGAATTCGCCTCTCCCCTTCTATGACTTCTCATTTATTAATTCCATATAGCTGATTACGACCTTAAAGGTTTTTAACAAAAAGGATGGAAATAGTGCACTTAATCGTCGTTGAAGATTTATATATTTGCTTACCAATCTGCAGTGGACGTTAACACATCTTAATTACATATTAACTGAAACTGAAAAATAAAATTAAAAAAATTTCTTTTTTATTATTCACTTTCGAATAAGGTTCCTTAGCTTAAGAAATTTTAAATTGTTACTTTTATACATGTAATATAAAAGAAATATGATAAAAAGTCATTAAGAGTGGTGAAATACGATTCCTCTAAATTTTTCTCATCAATCCCACAATTTCAATTGAAAAATTCTGATGTCGGTGAAAATCTTCTTGTTTTTCGCATTTGATAAGTTATTTATTTTCTGGTTGTCTTTCTTTGAAGATTGAAGTCTTTCGAATTTTCTATTTTGAAGAATTCAAATAATAAAATCAATAATACAGAAAGTTACATTAAGATTGAGAAGAAGGACACATCCATAAAATATTATTAAAAAAAAATTAATTTCTGACATAATAAACTTTTTTCGGGAAATTTTATTATTCGTGCTTACATAAAACTGAAGCATAACGGAATAAAATTATCTATTGGTAGCGATGCAATGTGTTCAATTTCTCTCCGGTTGAGTTCCCTTACCGTCAGGCTAACAATGGACGGTTTTTCTCTTCTCCCACGAATACGCGTTAGTTTTAACTACAAAAGTCTTCACGAAATCGAATTTGGTCGACTTGATAAGGTTGCTGGGCTTGACTTAGGAATCCTCTTATCTTCTAGGTGTAGTTGAAAATGACAAGGTTTAACATTAACAGCTGCAAATGTTTTAGGTAGCTCCCATCGTCCATCATAAGTTACGTCTGTAGTTTATACATATATACACCTAGATTTTTTTTTTCTGTTTAGTTTTGAATAACTGGACCCAGCTAAGTTTTAGGACCCGCTACGTATTATTAGCATTTAATTATTATCATATTATTAGCCTAATTATTAGCATTTATTTATGATGTGCTTAAACTTCAGATGTAGCCAATAATTCCAAAACTCATAGCTTTTCCAAAATGAAAAATACTGAAGCTGAATAGATTTTCCCGAATCGACAAATTGTTTGGTTATTTGCGGAACAGATCAAAATACCGTGTTTTTTATTATTATCAAATCAGTAAATAATTCTTTTCTTAGCAAGTCGACTCCAGAAGTTGATTTTCTTAGATAAAAATATTTAAATAGTCAGGGCTGATTGTGCTCCGGAAAAAAATCCGGATTTTTCGCTAACAGAGTGATCTTCGATCTCCGGAAGTTTCCGGAGATCGAAGGTCTAGACCAGTGATTCTCAACCACTGTGCCGCCAAATTTTTAAAATGTGTCGCCAAATATTAGAAATGATACAATAAAAATTAAAATGCTTTTTTTATTACGAGTAAAGTTTAAATTAAAGAAAAGTGTATATTATGTATAATATCATATATATATATATATATATATATGTATAATATCATATATATATATATATATATATATATATATATATATATATATATATATATATATATATATATATATATATATATATATATATATATAATATTATATATGTATATACTTTTACAATTTTTCCGGGCTTTAACAGCTTGAAAATCTTTGTCATCGATTGTCTTGTCTCTGACAATCTCAAAATAAGTTAAAATAAGAAGGAAGCATTTAAATTTAAATTGTCTGTGGCAATTTCAAAAAATGTTGAAATAAGTAGAAAATTTAATGACCATTAAAATTATTAATTAACAAAAGAAAGAAAACTAAATATGACTTTCAAACGGAAATAAAAGCTAATCATTAAAGTAAGCTATGCAATTAATAGTTATTAAAAGTGAATTAGCAAAGGATAACTAACAAAAAAACATGCTAACAATTAATTAGCAAAAAAACTAGTTAACAAGAAATCACACAAAGATAGCAATGTAGAAAAACTAACAGTTAATAACTATAGAAAACAAGTTAACAATTAATAACTAGCAAAAAAATAAATAACTGTTACCAACTAATACAAAATTAGTCGAAAGAAATAATTATCTCTTAATAAACGTGCTTTTGTTGTACATATTATTTTATTTCACATTCAAAATTATTATCACTAACTATTTAACACAGTGTATTATAGGTAAGTAAACAACTTTTAAACTAATTTTTTTTTTATTGTGTGCCGGCAAATTTCGAAATCGTTAAAATTGTGCCGCCACAAAAGAAAGGTTGAGAATCACTGGTCTAGACGTTTCAAAAAATCATTGATCACAGAAGTTTCCGGAAATCAAATTTTCAAAGGTGGAACTTAAAAACACAGTTTTTTTCATTTGTTTGTAAGGGAGAGCCAGAGAGATACTTTATAAGCTTATATTCATGATAAATATTCATTTTTTATCAGTAAATAGTTGTTACAATCATAAACTCCAGAAAAACATATTTGTAAATTTTAATTACTTCTCATGGTCATCATAGGTATGTGTAAATGGTATAGGTATGTGTAAAATTTTAAATATAACTCTTAAATATAAATAAAAATTTTAAATATAAAAGTAAACTCAGAAATGCTGAGAAAAAGTAAAAAAAACCTTGTTTACATTTGTTTCAATTTACGCTTTTTCTTTTTTTTTCTTTTTTTATTTTCTTTTTTAAACTCACGACATTTTTTGGAATTTTGACTTGGGCTCACAATTACCCCCGAATAGCATTCATTACATCCTGCTTCACTTGTAATCTTTATTTTGTCACACTTTATTAACGTCATTTTTTGATCAACGTATCTACACGCTCTGTAAGATAGCCTATTTCGAAACTTCTGTGCTTATGATATTAAACTATACATGTATGATTTAAATTAATCTTAGCAAGTGTTATTTTTATAACCATAAGTTTAATGACTACAATGAAGATTTATAACATAATTTACCCAATTGTAAAAATATAATATTCTGTATATTGTATATACCAGTTATATAAGTCGACCCGCTATATTTTTGATTGCGCACTTGTAATTTTTGGTATGTCAGGGGTATAAGTTGACTGCTGAAAAAACCAAATAAGAAAATTTTTAAAACGAAAAAATATGAAAAAAAATTTATTTTAAGTCTATAAAGACTATTAAGTCTAAAAAAAAAGAACTATTAAGTCTAGTATCTGCAAAATTTTCTTTAGTTAAAAATATTCCACATTGTACTCACTCGCATTTATGTTATATAAAATGAATTGTAATTACTGTAAAATCTAATAAAAAATGTGGAATTTCGAATTCTTTGGATGAGGGTGGAGAAAATTTTGTGTGGAACTCAGTAGTTTAAATTTGAAGCTTTATGGTATTTTTTTAAAAGTTTTTCATTGTATTATATTTTTTTAAATAACTTCTCTTATTTAAATTTTTCTATCTGAAAGTAATTTAAAGTACGGTTTTTGAAGAAAAAAAAACTTTATAAGTAAAATTTATTGCAAGCATATTAAGAATAGTGTTGTAAAGGGCAAATTGATACAGAGTTATTCATATCTATCTCATTGAGTGAAATGCATCGATATTTCATGATCAACGAATGTCCGACTTTATTACTGGTGCATAAGTGCCTGATTTACGTCAAATTTTGAAGGTATGAAAAGCCTTATTTCTTTTATTATTATTTCTTCTATTATTTATATTTTTTCAACCTTATTTTTATTATTATTATTTCCACCATACAACTAAGAATTTTCTATTAAATGATTATTATTAAATTTTATATTAAATGAAACTCTTAAAAAAAAAAAAAAAAAAAACTGGAAATAATGAATGAGTGATAGCTAAAATTTTTCAAGACTACTGAAAAATGCTTAAATTTATCTTTCACTCGTAAACTCGATTCTTGAGTTATTTTTTCCAATATATATTTCCTTTAAATTAAATATTTTTAACTGCTTAAAATATCTAGTTTTATCTCACATTTGCGACCACTTTGAAAAATTTTCCAGATCGTGGGAACCCTGCAGCAAGTAAGATAAAATTTCATGCGTTTTTCTCAACTTTTTAATTTTTTAACTTTAAGCAACTTTAAAATAGTTATTGACTAACATAAAGGAAGTGAGAGATAAGTGTGCGAAAGATTTTAATAATAAAAAAAATTGGGAAAAAATGCTAATTACAGTTAACCGTCTTAATAGAGTATACTACAAATAAATTTCTTAGTATAAAAAAGTCAATTTTTTTATCAATTATATTTTTTAGATATTTTAACTCTTCTTTCTTCTCAATATAAAGTTTATTCTATTAATAATTTATGCTTTCTCCAAAAATAAATTTAAAAAACCCATATAGGAATTTTTAATACACTTTTTTACAATTAATCGTTTTATATATTTAGTTTGTCTTTAAAACAGTTTTTCATATTTTTCGAACCATAGTTGTAGAGTTGGTAGTTGAAATTTTCGACTCCAACTTTTTCAGAAAGCCAATCACCGACCTATAATATATTGGAATTTTCATTTAATCTTAGATTCAAGACATGCATTTGTAAAAAATATTAATGCACAGTCACGCATAACAAATAAATGTCTTAAACCAAGCTGATTCTGTAATAAATATTGAAGGAAACTAACCATGATACATTAAATTTAATTTTTACCTTTAGAACTTAGCTTAATAAATTTGACTTAAGAATTTTATGAGCTGAATGATACCTTATTTGTTAAATATTTAATTAAATAATTTATAAATATGTATTATTTGCTATAAAAATTGGTGAAATGTTAACATGGATTGACATGAAATCATAATTATAAATACATTTTTAATTATAAAAGTGTATTAGGATGTAATTATTTAAAAAGTAAGTAATTTTACAAAAAAAAAATTATTTTTAATTATGCGTCAATGATATAAAACTATCAATCTAAAAGATATTCGTTTAACTTTATTATTTGTAATGTATTTATGCTTTTAGAAATAATTACAGCTCCATAGACAATATTAATTTTAAAATAATCAAAATCAGGAATTAAAGTTTGTAAAAATACGAAATAGTTTTGAAAGATCGCCTTGAAAGTGAAAATAGAATGAATTACAAAGAATAATAAAAGTAACAGAAACATTTAAGTTCCCTCACCCCCTTTTTTTTTATCTCAAAGGTGATTTATATTTTCGCAATTAATATTATTCATTTTCATTTAATCATAACGTTTTGCTGTTTCCAGGAAATCAATAGCTAGATTGTCCCTCAGTCTCAATAGCTTTATGTGTGCTTTTTTAATATTTTAGTAAAAAAAAAATAGGCTCAAAAACGTTTAAAGATTATAAATTAATTTTGTAATAAGTAATAATTTAAACGATTGTAGTAAGATTAATAAAAGTAATATTTCTATCCTCATGATTATAAACATTCCTCTAAATCATTTTCATAATCGGAGTTGGGCTAATTTTTTTACAATTCCGATTTATAGACATGATTATTTTGAATGCAGAATTTATTGAAAAGTTAGGAAAAGGTTATTTAGTTTATTTTATTTGAGTCAGATTACAAATTCTCTCTACGACCTAGCTCTTATTTGATTTTTGTATTTATAAACTTTAAAAAAAGCTTTTTTTTCTTCTTTTTTAAATTTTTGCAACTAATTTTGCTCTATTTGAAGATTTAATTGTTTACACCAATTAAATATTTTTCCTTGAACAAATTTCAATAATCTACACTGCGGTCTGTAAGATATTAATAAATGCAACTAAATAAATGAACAAAAAAAAATGATTATTTTGAGGATTTTAAATTTGAAATTTTTTTTTCTTCCAATTGTCATGTTTCCAAAGAATCACCCATATAACTGTCTAATATTAACATTTCAAGTTACTTATGCTTGCATATAAATCAAATGCCTTTAGTCTGAATCTATTGTCTGCAACTGGATCGCAATATTATTAGGCATGCTTAATTTTTAGTGGGATGATAAGTGGTTATGAAGAAAGTTTCAAATAAAAAATTTATGATAGAATTTTTAAATAAAAATGAAAGCTTAATGCAAGCATTACTTTTTATAAGCATTTATGGAGAAAAAGAAATTTGCTAAAGCTATCTAAATTATAGGAAATTTTGCCATTTATAATGGACATTTTAAAGGAATTATTAAATATATTGTGAGAAATGGTGTATTATATTTATATAGTATTTGACTATTTCAAAACCAAATCTTATCAATGAACACACAAAGAATACCTCCCATCCATTAATCATATGGTACTTGCGAACCTAATCCCTGCACCATGACGAAAGTGCTACAGCGGATGTTAGCAATAAAGCCCTGACCTTGGAATTTATGGTTGTTGGTTGATAATAGATAACTAAAAGTTCGATGTAGATTGTTAAAAATTAAATTTATAAGTGTTATATAAGATTACAAATGAGATGAGCTAAATTATAATCATTAAGATATATAACCTGAGTTTCATGTCAAAATTACTGATTTAAATAAATTGCAAGTTGCATTTTATTTGATAATAAAAAATACTATTTTCGACTATTCGAAATATTTGTAAACATAGCATAATTTCTCTTATTGTTTATTATACTTTGCTTAGTTCAAGCCTCTCTTTACAAACTATTTAAAGTAAACCCCCCTCCCTCTCTCTCTTTCTATTTTTAAATTGAAAATAATACAGAGATGAATGTGCTCCGGAAAAAATCCGGGTTTCCAGATGTTTCGCTATTTGCGATCAGGAAATCCACAGTCCAGAAGTTTACAGAAATCATCGATCACATTTATGTATAAAAATTCTTGTATATTTTATTTAAAAATATTAGAACTAGAATTTATTCTTGGCATCTCTTTCATTTGTAAATATTTTTTCTGGTAGAATAATAAATGTGATTAGAGATAAAAGTAAACTAAATACATAATTATTAATTTAAATTATGCTGCATATAATTTATGTTGACTTTCACGTTGTGAAAATATCAATGATTTAAATTTATAAAGATATTAATTTTTTGAAATGCGTCATTAATGATTTTACTCAGGAAATTTTCAGGATTTTTTAATTGGGCTCACAATTACCCCTGATAATAAGAATAGGGGTGGAAAATAAGACACTACTCGTAAGTGGAATAAAACAAAATTTTTTATTTGTCATGCTGCTCGAGAATATTTCAAATAAGAAGTTAAGAAATTCTGTAGAATATTAGCTATTAGTTGTGGTGCAGCTACATTTTCTTACAACTCTGAAATCAAGAAATTGATCCTCTTTTGTATTCTTAGCTGTTGCAATCGAAAATCTTCTGTTATAAATAATGTTGCTTGCTAGTTGAAGGCATCACATATGATTGTGATTTTTGGAACTTACAATAACGCTGTATGGCTAGATTAAAACAAGAGAAAAACAAGCTTAATTTCCCGATACATAGATATTAAATAATTTTTTATATATATTAAATTGGATTTTTACTTACTGTATTGTAGATTTAATAAGATAGCTTATCCATATATTTTTAATGTTTATTAACACATCATTGTTCATTTTAATTGATAGTTTATAACAGCAAAGATATATTTCATTAATAAAAACTAGTAGGACAAAATATTACTCGTACTAAGATGCAGTTTCCGTGTTTTGAGAGGCACATGTAAGATATGCAATTTAATCACTGCAGGAGCAAATAATTTAATACACGATTTAAAACGCAAAATCATACTCTTTTTTCTTACTAAACATTCCTTCAGATTTTTGACTTTATAGCTTGAGACGAATAACAAAACATTTCTAACAGTGTTATTGATAAAGATGTTGCGCCATAAATACTAAATAAAAAGACTCATTCTTGTATTGATATCTTTGTTAATGAATATATTCGGACTTCTCTTTTTGAATTAAAATTTGCCTGGTTTTTGGGAAAGTACTGCATAATTTTCTCAGATTTTTTTGTCCACTCTTTTTGGAAAGCTTATTACGTGTAATATAATAAATTATAACTACAGTGGATACGCAATGCATACGAATCGTCAGACGTAATTTTCATCCTAGAGCCTTTGATACATCAGATACTGTTCAAGCAATTTTCAGTTCGCTTCTATGTAATAAAATAATAATAAATTTGAACTCATTGAACTTCATAGCTTCGAATTTGGAAAAATCATTTTAGCACATTATTTTACCCAATATCAGATTTCTAAAAATGCAAAAAAGGAAAAATTACGTTAAAAATACACCAGGGAATAAAAATCTTAAAAACATATTTAATATCATAATAAACAAATATCTCTCTAAGAAATGGGTAAATAAAAAATGTTTTATGAAAATAAATAAACTTACCTTCCTCTCTCCTTTGTCATTGTCTACAAATGAGAAAAAACTGTTTCTCCCCCCTCTCTATTATAAAATAGCGGCTGACTTTGAAGATTTTATTTATTTATTTATTTTAACGAAAAAAACATCTTAAAATTTCCTTTAAAGAAATGTAAGGTCAAGAGGAATTTAAAAAAAGTTACACAAGTGAATGAAATGTTTCTTATGAAACTCGTCTCTTAAAGAAAAGATTAATATGTCATTAAATATTATTGTTTGAAGTTTTTGATTATTGGAATATGTCTCACAAAAGTGGGATAATAATTTATTTTATTTTGTTAAAAAATCTTTAATGTTACGAGATGTTTAAAATATGACTTTTAACATTATTGAAAAGAAGGCTCATTCGTTTTTACGGGACGTGGTGTAACGCATGATACTTGTCGCCTCTAACACATGATATATGAAATTGAAAAAAAAAATTAGAGATAGTAATAATTTCTGTTATATATGTCAGGAACAATGATAATTACCATTACCATATTAGCGACTTGGTTACATTTAAAACGAAACATGGAACTCAATGCGTTTTTTTATTTTTATTTATTTATTCATTTTAAATATTACGACAGTTTCAGAATTGAAAATATTCATTAAATGATTCGGGGATTTTTTTGCAAATTTTTATAAGATCATGTGTTAGAATTTTCATAAGATCATGTGTTTTGTGCTTTTATAAGATCATGTAACACAAATATTAAAACACAAAATTCTCTTTGCAATATTTAGTAATAATTTTAATTAAATCTTTCGATTTTAGTTCTAATCTTAAACTCTAAGCTGGAATTTAATTTTAAAATTTTATGACTGGGAAGAGCATTGACCTGATGTCGTATTCTGATGCATTGATTGTATTGACTTGTTTGGAGTTCTCTCAGAAATGTTTTTTATTTTCAATTTCTTAGTAAAAAAAAAAAAAAAAAATAATTAAATAGATAAATGAAATATTTTTTTTACTGATTTGATTTAAATTTTAACAAAATCTTTTTATCGCGTTTAAAGTTATAGTTTTTTTTAAAATTAAACTCCAAATTTATAATTGAAATACGTGCAATGGAAACTAGTATTACTAGTACTAGTATTATACTTTTGCGAACAACTTTTTTTCAAGTTTAAGTGTTGTTTATTATGATGAAAGTTGAGATTGTTGACAATGTAATTTTCTCTATAAATCAACTACAGATATTTCTTAAGATGCAAGCATTCATGATGGATAAAACAAATCAATTAGGTTAAAAATAGCATAAATGCTAAAGAACAAATAAAAGCAGCAAAAGTTCTCTTAGAGCCCTAAAATGTAAATTACATTTTACTTTTATATATACTAAAGTGCAGGTTGGTATAATCAAACTGAAGAAACAAAGAAACACTGTATTGACTTATGTCAAGACACTGTAACTAATTTTGTAATACATGTTTATTTAAGTTTTTAAAACTATATACTAAAATATCTGAAATATATTTCTTATTAACAAAATAGTTCACTGTTGCCTTCTAAGGATAAATTATTTTAAATGTATAATTTGCTTTTGTAGATCCATTTACTAAGATATTCTCCAATTAATTATTTTTTATGTAAAAATATTGATTTTTCTGTGAAGATTTTCTTATTATTTATTTTGAATCTACCATTCCTTTTTTTTCTTATACTATTATATAATATCTTATTTAGTAATGTTATAAGAAATCGCTCTCTTTTTTAGTCGTATAATTATGAAATAAGACTTGGTTCTTGTACTTTATCACTTTTGAAATTGCATTTAAAGAAAACAATGTTAAAGTAAAGTGCTGCGTATGATAATGAAATATATATAAATATTTTTTTAAAACTTTTGAAACTGTAAACAAATGAATAAAATAATAAGGTTAAAGTAAAGCACTTTAAATGTATTAATTGCTTTCTCAGGTCTATTCCTTGAGATCTATTTTAATTTATTATTTGCGTAAAAGTATCGATTCCTTTGTGAATAATTTCTTATATATATTTCCAATTGAATTCTGATTAAATGTTTAATTTGACTGTACTGTTTATTTTGAATGTATAAAGTGTTTCCTTAACTCATTTCTCAAATCTATCATAGTTCATTATTAGCGTAATAATATGTATTTCATTGTGAAGAATTTTTATTATGCATTTGGAATAAGAAAATTTAATCTATTCTTTTCGTCCTAATTACGCATCTGAAATGCTGAATTTAGCGATAAAAGCAATAAGTAATGTATTGCAATAAAAATACATTATAAAATTTCGTTACATTTGAAATTGCAAACTTTTAAGGTAATTGCCATAAGATCTTCATCCTAATTAAAAAATAGGTTAAAGTAAAACATTTAAATGTCTAAGCTTTCTTAGAAACGTTTTCCTCAGATCCATCTTAAATGCATTTTGTATTGAAAAATGCATAGTTCATTTAAATCTTCATCCTATTGAAAAATGAATAAAATGTTTAAATCAAATATGAATTATATTTCAGAAACAAAGAAAAGAAACTGTGGTGCATTATAAGACTTTTTAAAATTATTATTCAAATGTTATCTCATTAATTTTGAGTCAAACAGATTTTTTTTTTAAAAAAAGAATAAAAGGATTAATAACTTTATATAAGACGTTTGCAAAACGTGTGTTTTATCTTTAGGAACTGACACCGTACGTTATTCAAGAACTAATATTTTGTATACGTTATTTAAGAACAAGAAATCGGAACCGGTTACTTAATAACTGATATATCTTAACCGATAAGTTCTAAGGAGTAGTCAGGGAATTTGAGCCAATGAGAAGGAAGAGGCGTAAACGTCATGATTCGAGGAAAACTGGTTCCCTCCGCCAGAAACGTTATCTTCCTTCCTCGGCGACTCTTCGCCAACTTGCCGTAGTTATGATAATATCCCCAATTGCTTTTTTGTTGCTCCAAAACCATGTTTTGCCACTTGAAGCCCTGCTTATAGTTTTTTGAATATAATATCATGATTTAATGATTATAAATATGATTTAATGACTATAAATCACAAAAATTACTTAATCATAGCAAAATTTCTCATCTGCTTATTTAGCCTGTTTTCTTCAATTTTCTAATAAGATGCATAAATACTTAACTTACAAACTGAGTAATTAATCGCTTTGTGACAAGATATAACAATGATCATAGATCATATCACATAATGTAGCAATTGTCTTGTCACACTGTAAATTCATTAAGTTTTATTATTCACAATTTTTTGCTTTACATTACACCATGTTTCGTCATAGTTTTTATTTCCTAATTTTGTATACAACTTTATGATGTGAATCTACATCTCTGTCAAATTGTGCATTTGAGTGAACTCTTTTTAATACAGTTTCAAATAGTTATATCAGTGCCATGTGTTGTCATATCTATTTTAAAGGCCAAATATTTTATTTTTATGATCATTGTCACACACGATGACATATAATATCTAAACTTGTCAGTCTTCTTTAAATACATTAGTCTTTGCCTTTAGTCGCCCATCAAAATAACGCTTAAGTTGCATTCATGAGACGAAGTAGACAATTTATTTTGCTCAAATGGTTGTAATTTCTTTTAAAATTAACTGTATTTGGTACTTACAAGAACAAACACACTGTTGCTTATATACAGTAAGCATAATTATGAAATTCATTAGAAAAAATCAATTTAAGTTAAAATGTAGGCTGTGTGAATTAGTTATAATTTGTTGGATAAGAATGGACAACTTTTCATTTTGTGATTTGGCTAGATAAACTTCTAAGCGAACTTAAAATTACCATGTAAATATTTGCTTCTCTGTTCTAAATGTGAAAAATATTACGGTTCTAAAGCCTGCAAAGAGGTTTTTAATTTTCTCAAACATACACAAAGCAGAGCTCATTACTTAGTAAAACCAGTTGAACATCTTTTTTCTGGCTTCAAAAATCTTTACAATGTGAGGCAAATATTTAAAGTGAAAACGAAACAATTAAAATACTCCATCTTTCTATCATGCATTAAGAGCACACAAAAACCAGTTTCTCTATTTTTTTTTTATGGTTTACTTTTTTAGTGACTCAAAAACACTCCTGATTTTTTTTATATATATATATATATGTCGAAACACGTGATACTTAACATAATGTGAAAAATCTTGAAATATGGTAGCCAAAAGCCGATTTTTATTTTTTAATTACGAGAAACAAAACACACCCTCTTGAATTTTATGTTTAAAAGTATGATATTTATGGAGAACTTAATTACTACAAACCACTTTCAATTTTTTTTAATTTAAAGTGGCACCAAAAAACGGATGAAAAAAAATTTACTATCGTTTTGAAAATATGAGCCGTTTCGCAGTGCTCGTTAAGACACGGTTACTAGCAGATCACCGAAGCCCAACAACACTGGCTGCGGGTGGTTGAACACTTGGATTAGTCTGCGTAGGGACCGAGGGTGTGCGGTATTGGTCCTCATTAAACTGTTCTACCCTAAAGTAAGTAAACGGGGTGCCATCCCTTCCGCAGAGGATCAGAATTGTGATGGTATGCTTTCGGATCATCCTCAGGGATGTTTCCCAGACCGACGCCAATAGCCCATTGTGTAGCTCTAGTGTGACGTAAATGAACTACAACAATTAGCCACTTTTTCTAGTTGCGCCATTTACCTAAATGTTACGCTCTTATATCTATTATTAAAACTAATTAATTAAAATCACCTGCTGCTGATTGAACTTGTGTGAATTGCAAGCAGTAAAAACGGTCCCTTAAACTGTTATTCTAGGTTAACGAAGTTACAGAGTAGTAGAAATAGGCAATCAAATGACATTTATTGAAGCAGAGTTCAATGAAGTGAAAAGAACTCATGAAAAAAAATGTAAATAAACAAAAGGAAATCTTAAAAGTTACGAAACGAATTGAAATTTATTCTGAAATATTAAACATTTCAATAGCAAGAATGTTTTCAATTGTGAAAACTCACTTACAAAAAAAGTATTTTACTATGCTCATATTTCAGTCTTCTCTGTTAAAAGTTTATGTAGCTTTTTGTGTTGTGATTTAAATGTCTTTTTAGGAAGACTAATTGAGCAATGTATTTTTGTTTTTAAAAAAATGAGTACTTAATATGATAGTTCAATGATTTCACGAGATCAATGTATTCCAAGTTTTTTTTCTGTATCAATGCAATTGAAATAAGTTTAATAAATTAATCAATGGTATGGGGATAAAAGATTGTCGGGTAGACTATATTTGAGGGTGCCCCTTGATTCTCGCCAAGTTGTGATCGCGGTTGATCGCCAGCTTGGGCGATTTTGAAACCCAATCGTGATCCTGATTAGTTTAGATTTTAGCGTTATTTTTAAATGTTCAACGGTACATGTAATTTCAGAGGTCCGTTAGTTCTGCGTTGGATACCGGCTGATAACGTTACTTTTGAATCTAGTCAATAAGATCGAAGGCATGTGGGCAGTCATAAAAAGGGATTTAAGAAAAAAATGTCACTGCTAGTCCGGTATTACAGACGCCATTTTCGATTCGTATTTCGTCGAATTTATGTGGCGATCGAAGTACACAGATTCTATTCATGATAAATTTAGACAGTATCTAACTGTTATTAGATAATTCTGTGCACCTAAATCTGAGAATATTCAAGCTTAGTGAAGAAGTGAGTTGTTTTTTTCCTTTTCTTTCTGCGCCTACTCCATTAATTTTTTTTTCGATTCAAAATCCTTTTTATTGGGTTTATTAATTTGGCTTATATTGGGTTCATTGCAAGTTTTGGCCGATGTTTCGTTGAAATTTTCCAATGTTTTATTGAAATATCATTATGTTTTGGCCGACATTTCGGATACCACGGTGTTCCGCGCAAACAGGAATAGTGCCAAACAGAAGTCACCAATTTTGCCAAGGGGCACCCTCAAGTATATTTTTCCCAAGATTGTCTATTATTAGCAGGGGTCTGTCCAGACATTTTGTGAAAGGTCCGTTTTTCGCGAAATTGTGAAAAAATTACTCACATTCTTTCAACCAGGGTCCGCTTTTATGAATTTGTGCAAATAGGGTCCGTTATTGCAAAAAAAAACTTTTTCAAGGAGTTTTTAAATTGTAAAGACATACAAGATTATGTCTAGCACTGTAAAATTATAATTTAAAAAAATTAAATTTTAAAAAATAAGCAACAATTGCTGCTTCTAAATTAGAGATGCAACATACAGATATTTGGTATTTAGCCTATACTGCTGAACGCAAAATATTCATTTCAGACGAATAATGGAAGAATCACCTGCCGAAGACAAAACTTAATTCGTTTACATCCATCTTTCTTGTTTTCTGCCCAGGAAAGGGTTTATTCGATTAACAAAATAATAATGAAGATAAAGAAATTTGTGAAGGGTCCGATTAAAAGAAAAATCATTTTGTGAAGGGTCCGTTTTTAAGTTAAAATATTTTGTGAAGGGTCCGTTTTTATGAAAAGATATTTTGTGAAGGGTCCGTTAACGGACCCAAATTTCTTCTAAACAGACCCCTGATTAGGGTCAGATGTACTTACATTTCAAGGTTTGTTAGATCAATTTTACAGAGTATCATTTCGTATGTAATCATATTTACTGGATGATAATCTCTCTAGCTGATAAGAAATAACGATGCAATAGAAATGAGGAAACTATGCTAAATATGATGAAAATTGGTTGAGCCAAATATTCTGAAGGAGAAGACATTTTCTACAAAAAATAACTATAATTTAAAATTAATAATAATAATAATTAAAACATACCAAAGTTTCGAAGGAAAAAGCTAATTTTAATAGAAAAAATTTGACTAATTTTTATCATTTGTCAAATATGATTAACTTTAAAAAAGTATTTCTCATGATATGAGATTTAAAAAAAAATAGTGTGTTACTCAATAGATTTTCAACAAACACCTCTCATTCTCTTTGGACATTTCACAAAACAATAGTATGAGCTTTATAATCTTACATTAATTAAATGATAAATGTCCTGAGTCATATCCTTATCTGAAGCACTGCAACTAAATTATCATTATGACATTTCTTCAATTTGAATAAATTTTAGACTTAATTGTGAAAATTAGCGAAAATTTTATACTATGCCATTTAAAGGGACCAAAATTTTAAAATCGTAATCTTGAATCAGTAATTTATTAAAGAGGCATGGAAACATGCCAAAAATATCTTAGTTTTTTTTTTTTAATTATGAGGTTTTTTAGCTTTATTAATACATTAAATTCTCACTTTTTTACCAGTTTTTAAAGAACATGCATTAATAGAATTCATTTTGTGCATTGGGTTAGATTATGGGATCTTTTCTCAGTAATCTAAAGAATTTCGTATACGAGGCGTTACAATTAAATAATAGGACGTCTTAAAAATCAGCTTTATTGAAAATATTTTACACATACCTATAAGTCCCCTTCAACTTACTCCCATTCCTTTTCAATACATTGTTGCATATGCGTTTTCCATTGTTCAAGCAATGTTGTAGACCTTCAGTAAATCTGCCGTTTTTACCTTCAACTCTTCCGCACCCTTAAAATGTATTTTCTTCAAAACACTTAATTTTCAAAGCACTTAATTTTCAAAAACTGTTCGAGCACAGTAATATATTTGTCTGCCAAGAACTGTTTCATGGAGAACGCAATGTGTGCCGAGGCATCATCTTGGTGGAAAACCCACAATCACCACAGATCTGGCTTTTCCTTCCTCACTCTTTCTCTAAACTTTATTGGTGCCTAAATATAGTACTGCTGGTTTAGTGTTTGGCCTTGAAGTACCCATCCAGTCATGATGATATTATGAATAGCGCAAAAGGAATGAATAGTTTAGACTTCCTCATTTATGCTTTTTGGTCCTTGTTAATTTGTTTTAGGTTCATACTGCAAAATTCATGTTTTGTCACATGTGATGACTTTTTCAATCAGTTCAAGATCTTCTGAAAAGCTTTCAATGATGTCAAAGCAAATGTTTTCCATGTTCCTTTATTGCTCACATGTCAGGTTTTTTGGTACCAGTTTTGCATAAGCTTTCGTCAAATGCAAATCCTCTGTAAAAAAATTTCTTATTGTCTGCCTGTCAATGCTCATAATATCTCACACCATCCGACCACTCCAACCTCAGTTTTCATGTATAATGTCACTCATATTCTTAATGTTTTCATCAGTTCTTGATGTCGCATGACAACCAGAATGTTCATTGTCATAAACAACCTGCCGACCTTCTAAAAACAGTTTGCACCATTTAGAAAAATTTTTATATGACAATTAATTATCTCAAAATCATTTAACAATTTAAAACATTCAGTTGCAACTTTTTTAATTTCACAAGGATTTTAAAAATAATGCGCTGCTCAAATTTTTAGCTGATCTTGATTGCAACACTTCAACACAATGTTTTACTCAAAAATAAAGACAAACTAAACTAGATAGACTACTAGATACAAACACCATGCCACCTACTATTCCAAACCACCTGCACCAAAAGCATCAAGTTCACCTACATTCTATTCACAAACCTCCACGCTAAGGCTAACAGCTAAGGTGTCTATAGCGTGGTTATTTAATTGTCACACCTCGTATTTAAACACAATTTTGATTTTTTAAAATACTCCTCTTTCAAAGGGACCTCTGCCCTATACAGCTATTCAATGAAAAATCTATTACTAACTGGATGTATATTTAATGATTACGTTTAAAACAATCTTTCAATGTAAGTAGGCAATTTTTGAAGTTTGTTTTAAAGTTTGAAAAAAAAAGTAATTTATGAAATAACCAATATTTCAAATTTTAATATTACTTTGTAGCAGTACTTTATTTACTTTGCGCAAGAGCTACACAATTCGCTATTTGTTGCATTCCGAGAAACATAGTTGTGTCAGAATACATGCTATCACAATTTTGATCCTCTGCCATACCCTCCAACTTATGAGGATTTTGAAAATAATTCTTTCTAGTGGTAGCGAACCAAAGTAGAAATTTTTAAAGCAAATGGATCTCTCATAAAACTTTTATCAGAACTTAAGAATCTAGCCCTTAGGCCTGCATTTTTATAAGTCATAGTGGACAAGTTACGCTAAAATTAATTTTTTTAAAATATTAAGGCATTAATTTTGCTACCGTCTGAAAAGAAGATTTCTGAAACTACGGAAATTCCGTAGCAGTTGGAGGGTATGCTCTGCAGAGGGGATAACTTCCCTACTTTGGTATCCTGACGATCAGCATGTGATTATTATTTCAGAAGATTATCTTTATCAAAAAATAGGTTGGCAATTTTTGAAAAACATATTTATACATTTTTTTAATTTTATAGTTTAAGAGAATTTGTGTCTCTAAGAAAGCTGCTTAAGACTGCCATTAGGTCTTCAGGGGATTTTTGTCAATTCTAGAGTAGTAATGTATTGATCTCACTGTAAAGCAAGATATGGGAATTCGTTTTGTTTCATTATTAGATGAACAATCGTACTTAAGCTAACATTCTCAGCACAATAGTTTTATTTTATTTTTAGCGCATTACAATTTTTGTACTTTGCATTTTCAATAAAATATATCTTACCCATGTCTTGATTTTATTTCAGTTTGTATAAAACCAGTAATTTGTGGACTTTAAGCAAAGCTGAGTTCCAGATCAAACCTTTAAATCAATGGACCTGGAGAAATTACAATATAAGTTAGTAGTAATTATTCTTATTGTTTTTAAAAAAATTTGTCAGTAACCAAATGTAATATAAAAAAAAAACAGTCCCAGGAAGAAAATATTCTGTTGTTAGTAATATTAATCACTAAGTGGGTGATAAATGTAGAAAAATTTCCTTTGCTAAATAATACAGCAATACTTATTTCTAAACACTGTATAATATGTATACAATAATGTATCGTCGAGCTGACGCTCGAAACATTTATTTCCTTTGTTGTTAGTTGATAATTCAACTCTCCTTAATTCAAAGTTTAACCTTAAATGTTAATTTTATGAACAAATGTAGACAGTATGTATTGTATATATTTCGCAGAATATTACTTATTCTAAATTAGAAAAATATATATACATATACAAAAAATAATGTGATTATCAAGGCACATTGGACATTTATGATGCCTTTGTTATTAGGCACCTAAGACTCTTTACTCTGGATTGTTTTATATGTTTTGTTAAATTGAATGTCATAATTTTAAAATTGTTTATTCATTTGATTTCTCTTTTAAGGAAAATCCCTTTTTATACAAACACAAGATACACCAAACCCTAACAGTCTGAAATTTATGCCTGGAATTCCAGTGATGGAGTCTGGAACTTTTGATGCACCAAATTCATCTGTAGCCAACAAATCCCCATTTGCTCGTCAGTTGTTTCAGATTGAAGGAGTATCTTCAGTATTTTTTGGTCCAGATTTTATAACTGTGTCTAAAGTAATGAAAATCCTGTTAAATGCTTCTTTCATATTATAATGACCCATCTGTTAAGTGAATATTATACCATTTGAAAAACTCTTTATTTTCTTTTTCATCTTCATTTTAAATTTAGATACAAATAAGTTCAGATGAACCATAAGGTATCGAATGCTGAAAAAATTATTTCAAAATACAGTCGGACCTCTATTTAACGAAGTCACTAAAACCTGATAAAAAGTTTGCTGTATGGAAAATTCGTTAAATAAAAAATCACCATTTGAAATACTTATGCAACTCAAAACAGGTTTTAAATTCATTAACACTAGACAGAATTAAAATAGTAATTGATACACCTTTGTATTGTAAATTATTATCTACTATCGAATTGTTTCAACTGATTTTAACATTTCATCATATGAAGGTTTGGTGATTTCTTCATCCTTTCCATCTTCATCTTCTTTGTCTTCCTCACAATTTATTTCTGTATTGTTTTTATTTTTCACGCTGTCCAAAATATCCGAATCAGCTAATGTTTCTGTGGTTGCAGCTTCAGAATCAATAAAAAGAAAATTACTAATCAGTACATCGTCATTAATTTAATTATTCTCTCTTAGCTGTAACCACATTTTTTTTTTAAAGTCCTTCTAAAGGAGTATCATCCTCGTCTACCGTACTTTCCAAATTTTCCGAGCTGACTAAGAATCCAGCTTTAGCAAAACTGTTACGAATAGTATGATCTGCAACATCATAGTTCCATGCCTTAGAAATTTCTGCCATGCTTTCTCGTGAATTGATTTTTGGCATGGATTCCTGTATGAAATGCAAACAAAAAGGGAAAGGGGTTTTACTGCTTTCTCTAAAAGTTAAGTGGTTGCAAAAATCAATTCAAGGTCATTTTCCATATTCATTAACAAGTTTTAAATGTTCTGAAAATAGAAGAAATGGGGAAAGTGGATCTCAAAGAAAATTTCGTTAAATAAAAAAATTCTCTTCTCTATTTAGAAGTTATTTTATGAAGAAATTTCCAAAATGTTCTTAATTCCTCGAAAAAAATTGCAAAATAGAGAAATTCGTCAACTGGAAGTTTGTTAAGTGGAAGTCTGAATGTATAAGCAAATTATGCCAGGATTACTTTCCCACTGCATAATTTTGATATAAATTGTTTGTATTTTGATATTTGTAAGCATTTAAAACTTAGTGGTTTATTCTAAATTCCATTGAACTCACTTTTTTCTATACAACAAATTTTATATTACTAATGGAGGTGAAGAAGAATTAGCTATAACAAAGCGTCCTTTTAAATTTTTTGAATTGATTCTATCATCTCTTTTTAACAAATATTTTGAAACAGTTTTGTTACAAAACTACTATTAAGATAATAAGAGTAATGTATGTAATTGTATGTACCTTTTGAATGAAGTTGACTAACAAGTGCATGTTTCCACTCTAGCGTTTAAAAATTTTGGAACTTTCAAAATAGTTTGTTAATCATATTTTTCCAAATTCTATCATAATTTTATAAATTCAATATCACAATTCAGTAAAATTTTAATAATTTGAGGCAATGTAAATAAATAGAATGAATTATGCTTCGTTCTATGATATAAAATTGTAAAAATAGCAAATAAAAGCAAGGAATGAACCTCTATTAAAAAATTCCTGGTTTTTATTGCCATCTTTAATATGAAAATATATATGAAAATTAAACTTTAATACTACAACTGATGGTAGGGAAAAATTTGGACAATTTGGAAGGAGGAAAAATTTTGCTTCAATTTTTTAAACAATAAAATCCTCCAATATTTAGAGCAGACCATTAATGCTCTATACACTTCCAGATTAAATTATGATAGCATGTTGGGTTATATTATTGTTTAATCAATGGTACAAAAAACAAATCATGATAAAGAGGAAAAAAATAAGTGGGATACTTTTTTTTTTCCAACTATTTTTTTGTGTAACAATGGAGAAAAGAATTCATATCTTTTTAGTTTCAATGTTCAAACGAGCACTTAAAATAAATTACATTTTAATATTAATATTTGAATTTATTTTGTTATTAAATTTATTTAAGGAAATATATATAAAAAATTGACAAATAAATTAAATATGGAATTAATCTTGGAATTAAAATTTTTTTTTGATAATCAAGAAAGGAAAAACTGATTCTGAGTAAATGTAAATATGAATTTCAAGTTTTAGAACAAATATGTGCTTAAGTTGTTAATTTAAACTGAGTGAAATCATATCAAGTTATTATAAATTTAAGTTTTGCACTTTTGAATAATAGAAATTTGACTTCATAATAAAAAGTGCTTGTTTTTGTTTTTTAACGATAAGCATAGCAAGAATGTGAATGTAAATTGCCATGTATTCTTAGTAATTAGTTTAATTGACATCTGGTCAACTTTAGTGTGATACAGTTATGATATATATGTGTTAATGAACCATAAGAAGTGTGATTTGCAATTCAGACTATTTTTCATATGGAATCATAATAAGAATTCATATCTAATCTAATGAAATATTTTAAAATTTTGTTTTTATAGAAGCAATAATTAAATATTTATTAGAAAATTTATAATTAATTAGAATGGAAATTAGTTTTTTGAAAAAACAGAAATAAAACTATCAATTAGGTTATAAGAACTTGTGAAACTTATTCTTAAAATGAAGAATTCATAATTTATGTGTCCATAAAAGGGATAATGTCTCGTTACGAAATCATATAATGCTTCTTTCTATTCTAAAATATTACTTATACAGATGTTGTTTATGATCATTAAGGTATATTAATGTTTACTTGTTATAAAACTGTTGTATAAAAATTTATTGTTTTACTTAATAGACTGAATATTTGATTTGTAGGCTGATGACGATATTGAATGGAAAGTATTGAAGCCTCAAATATTTGCTACCATAATGGACTTCTTTGCAACTGGTCTTCCTGTAGTTACTGGTGAACAAGAAGCTTCTGATACTGGTACATTTCATTACTTATTTGCATAAAAATGCATTCAAAAGTTATTCTTTGTCCCTTTATTATCTTTCTTGATTTGTTTTTGAGAAATAAATAAACATTATTACAAATCAACCACTATTTTAAAATTAAATGTAAGGGCAAAACTAAATTAAGAGGTTGCATGTTATATAAAGTCCCCTAAACATGTCATCAAAACTTGAAAAAGAACTTTTTTTTACATGTTTGTGCAAAAATGAAACATATAATAAATGCCTCAGAGATAGCTTAATGTTTCTTTATAGTAGGTATTACCTTCCTGTTAAAATATCATTAGAAAAAAACTGGATAACTTTCATAATAAAAATTTCATGCTTATTTTTATATTAGTTTCCAAAAACCTTTAAAAAATACTTCAAAATTATTACATTAGGTTCCAAGATTTGAGAATTTTTCTTTAATTACAAAATTTTTCTTTATCCTTTGATATTTAAATTTTTTGTTAAGAAAAATGTCTTTAACCAAAACATGTTCATAATAGATGTAGTTTACATGATTATTGAAAAATGACAAATGTAAGTAATTTATTAACATTAGAGAAATAACGGAGATGTTAGTTTTTTTCCTTCAGAGAAAAGTTTTAAAAACCAGCTACAATTTAGCTTTATTAAAGATGAAATTGTGTGCTAGAATTCAATTTTTTTCTTCTTTTACTTTGATTCTATTATATTTATATTTTTTTAATCATTATATCGAATTTAATGTACTTTATTTTTAAGACAAACTGATATTGTTCATTTCACTCTGAGAAATTGGCTTTTAAAATGTGGCCTTTAAAATTTGAGATAATTACCTGCAGATTTTTTCTTAAAAGGTTACATATCCCTAGTTATTGATTTTAAATATCATATAATTTTAAACATATTTTATGATTAATTTTAGTGTTAAAAAGGCTCTAATCTATACTTTAGAAAATTATATATCTCAAGATAGGTTATTGACATAAAAAAAAAAGACATTTGATTGCTTAGTATATTTTAAAATTTACTGATTTCAAATTCTTTAAACTTCTGGTTTTTAAATGTGTTATAAAATGTGCATATTATTTCTTTAGCTTTTGATCCAGATGATGATGAAACTGTGCAAATGATTAAAGAACTGTTAGAGACTCGAATACGTCCAGTAGTTCAAGAGGATGGGGGTGATATCATTTATATGGTATTTGTCTCTTATACATATATATATATATATTTTAAACTCTCATTTTCTGAAACATTGCTATACTTATTAAAATTCTAATCATTTATAAAAAAAATTCAACTTAGGAAAGAGAGCATTGCGTGCAATATACTTGAACTAATTAGTGCTTTAACTCTTAAACTATGATAGTAATTAACAATTTTCCACATATTTTAAAATAAATAATTTTTTTTTTTGCTTGCAAATCCTTTGTATGTAATTTCTTTACATATTTCTACCATATAATTTTAAGTTAAAATTACAAAATAAATAACTTATAAATTCACATTTTAAATTTAACTTACTATTTAATTTATGTTGACGAATGAATTTTGATGTGTAGAACAATATTTTTTTTAAACCTAAGAATAAATTTTTAAAATACAAAAGAAATTTTCTAAGAAATGTATTGTTACATAATTTTACAAGAAACTGAATGAAAACTAACTTAAAAGTAAGCACATTATCAATATAATGTAAATTTGTAGAACTAAACTAAAAAAAGCCATTTGAAAGGCTTTTAAAGAACATATTAATCATTCTTCTAATTCTATCAGCGTGCCAGCCTAGTACATGCCAGAGCCATCCCAACAAATCTGCCTCATTCAGATTCAAAGTTTCTCCATCTATTGATATTCATGGTTAACAAATCTTTTTCCACAGAACTGATCCATCTGGTGTTTGGTTTTCACCTTTTTTGGTTGCCTATAAACTTTCCAAAAGTCAGTTTCTTAACTGGGCCACCATCATCCTATCTATAGATGTGACCAAGCCATCTCACTCTATTGCATTTAACAACTGAAATTATGTTTGGTTGATTAAATTTTATCTATAACTCATAATTGTACTGAATCCTGCAAACATCGTTTTCTTTAACAGCTCCAAAGATATTTGATTATTTTTATCTGAATCATTGTATGTACTAAACATTTTTTAATGGCTACTTTATAATAATCTACTTTTCAATCATTTCTAATCACAATAGGGTTTTGAAGATGGAATAGTTAAGTTGAAAATGCAAGGTGCCTGCACTAGTTGTCCAAGTTCTGTAGTTACTCTGAAAAGTGGAGTTGAAAACATGTTGCAGTTTTACATACCAGAGGTGAAAGGAGTTCTTCAAGTAAGTTAATTAAACAATAAAAGCTTTATATTATTTTTTTTAAAAAATACTTTATTTTTAATAATTCTGTACAAGTTATCCCTAGATCAATGTCAAGCACAAACAAAACCACACATACTAACTATTCTACCTTCATCTAGAGACCCATTGCTGGCTGATTTGTTTTTAAAACAAATAAATTAACAAAGTTATGAATTAAATCTGCTAAAATCTAGGATATATTTTAATATTTGATTTCAAGTTAAAATTTTTTAGTAATATTATATATATCAAGTCACAAAATTTCAAATTGTCGTTGGCAACCAAATATTAAGGTTAAATACTAAAATTTAATTAATATTAATTAATAATAATTATTGGAGCATATGAAGTTTGATCTTGTTTCTTTCAGCTTTCATGATGATAAACTTTACTGTATTTAATCATTCTGTTTATAATTTGTAGAATCTTGGAATTAGAAGAAAAAAATTGTTTTTACTGTCAAAATGTGGCAATCAATTGTAAAATATGATAATTATCAGTTGCTTAGTTACTCATTGAATACATTTTTAGTACTACTTCAGTGAATCGATAATAATCTGTCAATAAAAGGAATAGCTTTCGTAAAGTGTATTCTAGAAATAGTGCATATTTAGATCTGTATCTATTATAGAGCTATCAACAAATATGATTTGCATGAAGTTTAATGAAAACAGAGTAATTCAAAACAATCTTTAAAAAACATTTTCAATAGAATTATAGCACAGAAAATTTTAGAATACAGAAACTTCAGCAAGAAGTTTATCTATAATTCTGAAATACTATTCAAATTACAATAATTTTTTCCTTCGAGTTTTAACTAAATACTTCATTCAAAATATATTAATTAAAAATGCTTATAAGACTTATTTTGATGCAGGTAACAGATGAAGTAGATGCAATAGCTGAAATAGAATTCAAAAAGTTAGAAGAAAAACTAGAAAAAACAGATAAATAGCTTTATTTTTCAACAATTCTGTAAATAGATGTACATTATATTTAAATAAAGTTGATATTTATTTCACTGTTTAATATAATTTTGTGATTACAATAAATAAAAAAAAACTGTCCTAGTTGACATATTTGTATATGAATAAAGTTTATTGGTGTAAGTAATAGAACATAGAGATGCCAACATTTAATAAAACTTTTGTTTAATATTAAATGAAAATTCAAAATGATATTTAATGCATCCAAGTTGTCATCCATACAACATTTAAAGAAATGAAAAAATTTCTAATTTTTTTATTACTTTGATATGGTACAAAATACTTAGATACAAGTTTTGTTTCTTATCAAATTTGGAAAAGAAATATAAGTTATAATTGCATGAAAGTCAGAACAAAAATCATATATGTTGTATATTTTCAAATGAAATGAATTTTGAGAAAATTGTCAAAGAAATAAAGAGTGCAGTGCAAAAATAACAATGAACTTTATTAGAATATTCTGGAATTGAGAACTATGTATAATGTTTTCATAAAGCAATATGAAATATTAAAAACAGATATTTTTAAAATACATAAGAGTTAATATCCATGAAAGCAAAATAAATGAGATTCATTTGAACATTCTGATTCAATGCTGTTTACTTATTATGATATCATTAGGTTCACTCGACGATTAAAAACATTCAGTACAAAAAAATATATTTACACACGAAAAATGCAAGAAGCTCATTAAAACAAATTTATGGTATAAAAGTACTGGTAACAATAAGTATATGGATTTATTTGTTGCATTTTCAAAGTTCTGAATGCTTCTGAAGAATACGGCCGGTCAGGTCCTTTTGGATCTTTTCAACCTGAAATTATAATGTTTTATTTTAAAGTTAAACAATAGAAACTCAGTTAATGTATAAAAACATTTATATTAATTCAGATTTTCAAATTATAAAAAATAAAATAAGTTACTACTTCACAGTTTGACAGAATTACATACTATTTTGGATCAATGAAAATAAACACTGCTCTACAAGTTAGAACTTTTTTTTTTTTTTTCATTAGACTAGTAAATGTGCACCCATAATTTTGGGAAGCTAAATTCAGTGTAAATTACGTTAATTCACAACGCGTTTTCTAGATATATAGAGATGATAAAGTATAGGCAATGGGTGTACAAAGTTGACTAACTTACAATGTTGCTGGTCATAAAATGATAGAGTTTTAACTCCCTTGACCATCATAAACTGTCATCGAGGTATTTAATTTTTAAAAAAAAAATTAAATTATGCTTGTTAACAACTCATTTTATTGCCATTTTAGCTTTGAAAAGAGAAAAGTGTGAAATAATTCTCTGTAAAACACCTTAAAATCTTAAGATGATAGATGATTTTATTATGCTATTTCAAAATCTACCCAAAAAATACATAAGAAATTTTACATTACAAACCAGATATAAAATGGTTCTTGAGTAGTTTAATTTAATAAAAACAAAATGCGAAAATAAATTTATTTTAATGTTATATTGTTTGTTTGTTTTTTTAATAAAATCTATAGTTATTGTAATCAAATTTTAGTTATTATGTTTAAGATATTGTTTAGTATGAGTCATGAATTCTTTTCAAAATTAGATATTTTATTGCTTTTTTTTTTTTGTAAATAAAAAAAAAATTTAAAAAGTTAAACATTTATAGAAACTGTTATAATTGCTTTGTTCTAATTAATCTTAAACAGAATACCAATATTTCCTTTGTGCATTTTCAATATATATTATTTATATGTGCTGATCTATCTAGCAGAATTACAGCACATTTTTACATTTTAAAAATTATGTTTCATAAAAATATAGAAGATAAATTACTTTGTAGCCATAATCTTTTAACTTCTTTTTTCTCTTGGCTGCAATTTCCACAACATCATTATCATCGTCGAGTTCAAGAGCTGTCAGTGTCTTCAGTTTTTTTATTCTATGTTCAAAATGATGTAGTTCATTCTGAAAGAGTTATATAGTGTGTGTGTTTGATTAAAAATTCCCACAAAATTGAAAATTATGCGTGCTTTCAAAATTATAATTCATGTAGAAAATTCATGTTCAAAATTCATGTAGAATTTCAAATTTTATACTAAGTATTGTATTTACAATAGTTTTATGCAATTTAAATGTTTTTTTTTTATAAAGCACATAAATTTATATTTTTCAACCAAATTTTAAATAGAATAAGCATGAAATGTTCATTCTTATTTAAAATTGAAATTTGGATCTGCAAAAATGGAAATTTGCTCAATTTACAGCAACACACAAAATAAAATACTGATTTATGACAATACACTTGTTAATGTTTTGCATTCTAAATTGATATCAATCATACTCATTTGCAAAGTTACAATAATACATTTAGCAAACACAGTAAAATTTGCATTATTTACACTACACTGAGACAATAAATTACAGTTGGTCAAGGTTTCCACTCAATTTTAGAAATAAAATTCCCTTACTTTACAAGGAAATTTTCAACAATATTCCAGATAACATCTTCGCTATACACAGTAATAATTCATCAGAAATATAATTCTTTTCATTCTATACGCAATTAAATTTACTTTTTGATAGAAAATGTTTGAAATATTATATTTAAAACACTTTAGGTAGATTTTAGAATATAACACTATGTAAATTATATACAAATGCAATGCTTTGAAGAAAAAATTTTAAATTCAGTGAAACATAATTTATTTATAGAATCTCATTAGTAAAGTAAACCAGACGTCATAGACCTTACTTACGATTAAGAAATAAAACTAATTTATACAAAAAGCTCAATTTTAACTAACATAGCATTATTGAAATGCATTATATTTAAGAAGAAATTTGAAACAAAATGATTAATATTTATAATTTTGGTTAATCTAAAAAGCACAATTTTTACAAGAAATAATAAAAATAGATGTTAAACTTATTTACTTTGAACCTCATAGGCTGCTTATTGTTACTGTGTATTTTGAAATAGCTATTTTCCAGATTTATTGCAAAATTTTTCCAGGTTTCAACCAAAACCAGCATTATTCCTTGAAAATTTCCGAACTTGCCCCTCCCTCAAATGAAATTCTCTGACAATTGCAGGTTTTTTTGACCTATTGGAAACCTGTATTAAAATTAAACTCTGACTGCTCAATTTGTAAACCAAAATCGCTTAAAAAAATAATATTTTTTTTGCATACTTTAAATTTATATATTGGAGTTATATCTAAATAGACATTTTTTCTTTCTCGAAAATATTTTTTAAATAGATTTTTATTATGAGAAACTAAACTCAGTGGCACGACAGCCCATAGAGGGCCAAGGCCTACTGTGCCCATATCATTTTTTTTTACCTTGGGCTCGGGGTGCAGGAGCAGACGTTCCGGTTAGGTGGTAAGGCGAACGCGAAAACCCCAGTGTTAAGCTCCCAAGCATGATTGGTACTCATTTATCGACCCACTGAAGGGATAAGGGATGAAAGGCTGAGTCAACCTTGCCCGGTCCGAGGATCAAACCCTGTGGCACGGGAGCGCCAAGGCTACCACTCAGCTACCAGGTGTCATGAGAAACTAAGCTGTGAGATAAACCAACGCTTTGCATTTTTAATGCAAGTTTATTGAATCATGATCAGATTCATCACCATCTGAGGAGCAGTCCGAAAAATCTATATCACTATCAAAACTAAAATCATTCTCAGAATCTGATAAATAATCAAGAATATTACTTAGATTAGATAGCCCTAGACTTATATTAGATACTTTTGATTAGAAGAAGGGGACAAACATAGTTAAACTAGAGCAATAAATACCAAGTACCTACAAATGCCGCAATTTAATGAAAGTGTTATGACATCTGTTGGTCAAAACCTAAGTTAAAAGTTTAATACCTGTAAATAATTTATATCATTGGTTAAGCGGTGAAAAGACAGGGTGTGCTCCTCAGTAAAGAAAGAAAAACGCACGTGAAAGTCGTGGGATGGGCTAATTTTGTTACATTTGAATTGCTCGTGGAAATCGAGAGATAAACAGACAGAGGAGTAATAACATAATTTAAATGTACTAAAAACGCTGTTTCATTTCAGTTTTAGCTTCATTAACAAAATACATATAATAAATACTTTTTGAATAATAAATTAAGTACCTTTAAACTTTCAAGTTCTTGCTGAGAGAAGCTAGCATTTTTTGCCATCTCCCATAAACTATTCACTTGAGGCTCTTCAAATTCTGTTTTCCTTATATCGGGCATTATTCGTGTGTTTAGGAAATCATAGCCTACTTTGAGTTCAATGTGCTTGTCTTTTAATACCTGATGAGGGTTATCAGTTTTCCACACTTTTTCACTCACTTCTGCATGCAGAACATGCTCTACTGCATTCCCATGATTTTCTAAAATATATACAAGTGTAATTTTGTAGGACAAAATGAATATCAAGGAAATTAAGAATAGTTCACTTTAATGACAATGCACTCAAATGCTCTAGACCAGTGATTCTCAACCTTTTTTTTGTTGCGGCACACTTTTAACGATTTCGAAATTTGACGGCACACAATGAAAAAATTTAGATTAAAAGTTGGTTAATTACCTATTTTACACTGTGTTAAATAGTTTGTGATCATAATTTTGAATGTGAAATAAAATATGCACTACAAAAGCACATTTATTAAGGAATTCATTATTTCTTTGGACCCATTTTTTTATAAGTTAGTAACAGTTATTTATTTTTTTGCTAGTTATTAATTGTTAGCTTGTTTTCTATAGTTATTAACTGTTATTTTTGTGATTTCTTGTTAACTAGTTTTTTTGCTAATTATTAATTGTTTGCTTAATTTTTGTTAGTTGTCCTTTATTAATTTGCGTTTTATATATTTGTTTTTTTAGTTATCCTTTGTTAATTTGTTTATTAATTGTACAGCTTACTTTAATGATTAGCTCTTACAACATTTTTTAAAATTGTGTGTCATATACAATTTAAATACTTCCATCTTATTTTAAGATTGTCAGAGACAATACAATCGCCGAAAAAGATTTTCACTCGGTTAAAACGTGGAAAAATTATACAAAGTATATATATATGTATATATACATTTTTCTTTAATTTGAACTTTACTCATAATTAAAAAAAAGCATTATAATTTTTATAGTATCATTTCTAATGTTTGGCGCCACATTTTAAGAATTTGGCGGCACAGTGGTTGAGAATCACTGCTCTAGACATTGATCATTCGATTTAGAGTTTATTTTATTTTATTATTTACGAGGGTTGTAAATTAAATAGTGGCAACTTAACCTTGAAACTCACAAAAGGGCGGGCATGCGCAAATAGGATACGGGAGCGGTGAGGTGGCGCTGTTGTCGATGTGTAGAGTGCAAAAAACAGTCCATCTGCTTAGAAGGTAGTTGTTGTTAGGCGTTAAAGTGAGGAGTTCCGTTTCCATCACTCTAAAGCATGTTTTCAAAAGGTGATCAGCGGTCGTGGCTTAAAATTGAGGTTGTCTATGGCAAAAATGCAACAGAATACTCTCGAGGATTAGAGGAAGCCTGTGGCGAAAATGCTTTACCGTATAGGACAGTAGCACGATGGGTTCAAGCATCTGGTTTTTTTCGTCATTAAGCCTTTTGAAAACATGCTTTACAGCGATGGAAACGAAACTCTTCACTTTAACGCCACACAACAACTACCCATCTAAGCAGATTGACTGTTTTTTGCACTCTACACATCGACAACAGAGCCACCTCACCGCTCCCATATCCTATTTGCGCATGCCCGCCTTTCTGTGAGTTTCAAGGTTAAGTTGCCACTATTTAATTTACAACCCTCATATTTTGCTGTTTTTCAGTGAACAGTTTTTCAGTGAAGTCTAATGCTGGCAATACTCAAAAATTTTCCTAACTTTATACCTATATTTTTCATGAAATGACATGGTAAGCAACTAATCAGAATAAAAAAAAAAGCAAAAGTGGTGGGAAAAAAAGTCTTAAAAAATGTATTCACTTTTAATAAGTTGTGATGGCTTGGTGGTTAAAGCATTGAACTGATATTGTGTAAAATTGAGGATCGATCCCCTTACAGCTCACCCAGCTTCAGATTCTCTGGAAAGTAAAGAAAGCCTAAGCACAATCATGCCCTTAGACATGAAATTGTGAAGCCTTAACCTCTATGACCCCTTGGCTCACAACGATCTGTTGCAGAAATATTATTTTTTTTTAAATAAGAATACAATGTATTCTTATTTTAGTTACATTAGCATAACTTAATCTTTCCCACAGAACATGACATTACATTTCCACAACAGGCAATTTTTCACACCAGAAATTTTATCTCAGAAAAGTGATACTCACAAGTCCGCACTAAATCTCTGAATATTTTAGTTTAATCATCATGAGGATAATTTTTTCTCCCCAAATCAGAACTTTTCTATTGTCATATGATAATTAACAATTATGCATTTATATGACTCACAAGATCAAAATTTAGAGCATAATAGCTTGAAGCAAAAAGAAGAAACTTGAAAGTTAAAGTGGATAGAGGTATGAAATAAAATAAAAAAAACATATGGAATATTGTATCTCTTAAGAAATATTTTTTGAATACAATTATGTATTTTAATATTATTTCATTTCTTTTCAAATATTTAATACAGTAATTTTAATCTTTTATCTTCTCCCGCAACTCTGAATAAATTAAGTTGACTATAACTCATTTGCACATTTAAGAAAATATTTGTAAAAAATCATGATATAAAAACATAAAATTATTGAATTAAGTTAAAACTTTATTGATAATAATACAATTTAATTTGATTCAAATAAATTTATTTGGATAAACCGCACATTAAAACTATTTTAAAATAATTACATATTTTACTTTGTTTCAACATAAATCACTAAAATCAAGAACAAAATATGAGCCTCAAAAACATATTAGAAAAAAGTATAAGAGAAACAACAAGATTTAGATGGAAAAATATTAAAGAAAAATAAACAAAAGAAAAGGAAATATAATACCATCAGAAGATTTAGTATGGAGCTGATTAAGAAGTTGATAATATTGATCTATCTTATCTTGATGATGCTGAAATTCTTCTTTTAAAGTTTTCAATTCTTCCGCTTTCAGGAGAAAGAAAAATTGAAACTTTTAAAATAAATTCATGCTTAAAACTTAAAGATATTAATCATTACATAAAAACAAAATAATTAATAAAAACCAGAATATGTTTAATATATTTGTAGACTATAAATAGATGATTAACCAGCTGAGTCATATCATAATTAACTTGACCTAATAATTAATCAATATCACAATTAACCGGAGTTATTATGAATTGCATTATGCATTATGACTAATATTTTCAAAAAGTGACAGATGTTATAGCCATTATCAAATAGCTATTAAAATTATAATAATTTTTTCTATTTAATTACAATTTTTTGAAGACAAAGTTTAAACATTATAATCACATTTATCATTTCCTTTTTAAGATTCTTTTATAGATAATACATTCTTTTCTAAGAATCGTTTTTAGATAATATCAGCTCTCAATCATTCACCAACTGTGACCCCTGACATCACTAAGTGTGGCAGTTAATGCCACACTAATGGGCATTAACTACCACACTTAATGGTGTGTGGACAGTTGGCAGCTGTCTGAGATTCATCCTAAGTGATGATTTGAAAGAATATTGGTTCATGCTTGCATTACTCTACACATATTACAATCTATGCATTTTAAAATTAGTCCTCAATACAGGGGTAGCAGCAAAGTTTTTTAAAATTTTAGGGTAATTTTAGGAACTTTTTTCAAAAAGTTTTAGGTAAATTTTAGGGGTAATATATGATTTTGCTAGGATAAAAACAGAACACACGGTAGTTTATTACATAACAGAAGATTATTACAATTCATCCACACATATCATAAATAATTGCAAGCCATAAAATAAAGCTCTGAAATTTATTAAGTTAAGAATGAAATCTCTAAAGTGTAAAAATGAAATTTCAACTTTACATATTACCTATCAGAAATTAAGTGCATAATTCAGGAACAGGCAAAAGTGAGAATAAATCAAGAGAAAAAATAAATTAACACCAACTTGAATTTTTATTTAATTTTTACCTTCTTAATCAAAACTTTATTATTACCCTTTACCTTACTTTATTAAGAAAAACTATTGTGTGATATTATTAGATTTCAAATCAGCAATTTATATTAGAAGTTAGAGAAAAACAAATGAATCATGATCATTTTTCTAATATATTCTTGATATGATTGTTGAGATTCTTTTACTGCCCTCAATAGTGTTGTGGTGATCTTCAACACTCCTCCATAATTTCGAATGGTATCTTTGATTAGTCTAAGAGACATAATAGTATTCTCATGGTGACTCACATCAAGCATTGCTTTATTTATCGAAAAACCTATCTCAGGATCAGAATTCCCATGTGGCAAAATTAAAACAGTTTTAATTAATGTAGTTAAATTATTATATTTTAGATTATTGCTTTTTTATTTATATTTAGCCTATAACTCTAATTTTTTAGGAACACCAACAAAATTTTATCAGATTTTTAGGAATTTTAGGGTTTGCACATAGTTTTAGGAATTTTATGAATTTTAGGGGGAATGCGACCCCTGTCAATATTAAAAAAATAAGTGGGGAAATAAAGTAAAAGAAAAAACGACAAATATAGTGCAGTGTAAACTTACATGCAAAACCTTGTTTTTCAGCTTTCAACCACAGCTTATTCAGTTTCTTATCTCTAAAGACATTTTTATAATAGACTCCATTAGACATTTCTTCAACAACAGGTTTGGAAATCAAAGCTGCATCCTGTAGAACTTTGAAGTCATCCTGCAGATTATATTTTTCTAAAATAGCTAAAAGAAAATATAAAATCTTTAAGCCTATTAGACATTTCATTATTGTCTAAAGCTAAAATATGTTTAATAGTTTTCTTTTAAAAGTTTACTACCAAGGGTGTTAATAAGGTGCACTTGCACACACTTCGAAATAAAATACATTTAAAAGTATATTATGCTTTTTAATGTTATTTTATAAATAATGCTTGCTATTACATAAGCTGAGAGCAAAAGTTGCATTTTGTAATTACATTGCATGCTCTTTCCTAGAAAGGTTGAACTGTTGTAGAATTACTCTTAGATATATAGTGCGGCTTTCAAGAGAACTCCTCCAGACACCCGTCTCACGTTGTGGCGGGTACTATGGTTACGAGGTAAGATCACTTCGAATAGGGGTGTGGGGTGAATAGTTTTGTCTTAATCTTAGCGTAGGTCATCGAGAGTAAACCAATCGACACCCTCTTTCCTCCATTTCTCCCCCATTAGAAATGCAGAGATACCAACTGCTCCGGACACGCCAAAATAATTTACAAAAACGGCAATTAATTACAAAGCAAATTTTGAAAATATTTGACTATTTTTGCTTTTGAAAAGGTACAGCAGGACATAAGAACTATAAAGTGGTGAATGATATAAGCCTACGAATTATTTAGAAATAGTGGTGGATAAAAATCCATTAAATTGAATTTATTAAACCAAGAATTACAATTGATAAACTACCACTTTAAAATATATATTTGCTGTCCGGAGCAAGTTGGCATCTCTGTAAATGTACTCTCACCTGTTACCATAGCAGCAAACAGCCCCAGACTTTCAGTCTGGAGGAGTTCTCCTCAAAGTCGCACTATATTTTGCTCATCAGGAGCAAAATATCAACAAAATAAATAAATAATAATAAAAAATATAAATTTAGAAAAAAGAAGAACCCTAGAACTTATTTTTCTTTTTGTAGTAATACCATAATATTTGATTTAAAGAATTTAAATAAAGCATAAATTATAGATCTTTTTTTTTTCTTCCTACATTTGAAAAATTTTATAACATTAAAAATTTAAATTTTTATTATTAACTGTAGGATTAGTGCTTCAATATAGAAATTGTTTGTGTAAACTTATGATGAACACATGTAATCCCCCTTTTTTTACATTGATTTACCTAGGGTATAATCAGTAAGGCATCCTAAGAAGACTAATCATATCAATAAAATGTACTAACTCAGAGTCAACATTGTTAATCTTACTTAAAACAATTGATTAAATGAGAAAATGGAAAAAATTTTAAATAATAATTTAATAAATATTACCAGAGAAGCTTTTAACAATTAAGCTCTCTTTTAATCCGCTCTTATCTAAGCCTTCACTTTTTTGTTTCTTCCAAGCTAATTCTTCTTTATCTTGAAATTTGAGATCAGTGTATAAAGATTTTAGCTTCTCAGGAGGTAATTTCTAAAATAAAAATACATTTTAGGTATAACAGATCAAACTTGGGAGGGAGTTGATGGAAAATTATTATGCCAGGTAAGATTTAAACAAATCAAAAAATTAAGAGCTACAACCTTTTGATCTGTAACAGGCTATAGTGCTCAAGAAGAAAGTCTGTCACTTCTAAATTAAATGTTATTAAATTTATTCCATTTTAAAACATTGTAGTGCCTACTTAAAACTAGACATTTAGCTTTTAAAAAATAAAAAATTTAAGCTAACTCAATAAAAATATATATAAGCATAATGAATAAAATTAACAACACAGCTACATTTTTGTAAATAAAACTTGTCTTTTGGTAGACTGGGGGGAAAAAAAAGATCCTGTAAAAAAAGGTACTGGTAAAATGGGTCTCTGGAAAAAAAAAGGTAATGGTAAAAAAGTTACCTCAACAGGGGAAATGTGTAGCGAAATATACTATATTTTTTACAGGTCTATTTTTAAAGCATAAATGAAAACACTCTTTTAAAAAAAATATCTATACTAATTGTGTCACATAAATTAGAAAGAAATTTATTAATCTATAATTCTTTTCACTCAACTACAAATTATTTAGCATAAATATATATGAAAAAGAAATCTATTTTTATTGACGCCTCTACTTTTGTCATTTTCCACCTCCCTTTTTTAATTTTTTAAAAAGGGAAATGTTTTAATTCCCTTTATTAAAAGCCCTCACTAGGATTTGGTGAGGTGCAGTCAAAACATGGGCAAAATTGGGCCTTTAAATATTCACTTTCTACATGTATCAGATGGCCACAAAAAAATATTTATTTTTATCAAGTAAACAGTATGTTTAAAATTTATTTTGCATACATTGTCAAGGGTCTGTTTAGAAGAGATTTGGGTCCGTTAACGGACCCTACACAAAATATCTTTACATAAAAACGGACCCTTCACAAATTTGTTTATCTTCATTATTGTTTTGTTAATCGAATAAATCTTTCCCAGGGGGAGGGAGAAAGACAGATGTAAACGAACTAGGTTTTGTCTTCGGCAGACGCTTCTTCCCTTACTCGTCCGAAATGAATATTCTGCATTCAGCACTATAGGCTAAATACCAAATATTTGTATGTTGCATCTCTAATTTAGTACAAGCAATTGCTGTTTATTTTTTAAAAAATTTTTTCATTATGATTTTACAGTGTTGAGCATAATCTTGTATCTTTTTACAATTTAAACTCTTTAATTTACACTCCTTGAAAAAGCTTTTTGCAATAACAGGACCTTATTTGCACAAATTCACGAAAGCAGGACCCTGGTTGAAAGAATGTGACTTAACGTTTATTCTATATTCACAAATTATGAGTAATTTTTTCACAATTTTACAAAAACGGACCTTTCACAAAATGTCTGGACAGACCCCTGATAGTTAAATTAAGAGAATTTGGGCAAATCAATCTCACGTAATTCAATGTTCTGCAAGCATTGAAATAATTTATATAAAAAGCAAGGTTATAGCATTCTTTGCATTAGTTCTTTATAGGGGTATGACAAAGAAAAAAGTATATAAATCATTATTAATCACCAATACGAAATCGTGCACAAAACAGAAACTCAGATGTCATCACAGTTAAAAAAGTTAGTAATTGCCAACATTTTTTCAACCATGTCATAAGTTTTATATATAAAAATATGCATACATATATACAATAAAAATGCATATATACATAACACTTAAATAAACGAAGAATTTTCTAAAAATAAAATCTACGCCCCCTCACGCTACGTCTATGGCCTGGAAGACTTGACCATTATTTTGTCTTATATTGAAAATCAAAATTGACCAATTAATTAAATAACAGTTTTATCTGTTAAATTATTTAGAGATATTTCTATATTGTGACCTGGTGTGCCAACTACAATTACCAAGGTTCCATATGGATTTTAAACTAATTTTAATTTAGTTAATTTTTTAAAAAAAACATGTAGATATTTGCCTGGGGCAGTCTACGTTTCGAGTTGGTCACTTTCTGTGATGTTTTCTTTACCTTCTCACGGGCCGCTGCCAGGAAGTTGATCCTCTTTAGGAATGTTTTTTTTTAATTTCTGGTCAACCACTGATGAAATTGCCAAGAATCTACGATTATTCCATCGCTGATCATGATATGGAACTATTACCTTAATTACAGAGGACGCCTTCGAATTATACATTTCCTATAGTAAGAGATACTGACATCGCTAAGATGCCAAATAGATTTTAAACTTGCAAATTTTTATGCAGATGTTTGCCAGGGGGTGGCTACTAGTTATACCTTTCGAGTTGGTCCCTTTCAGTTTTTTTAGTTTATTGCGGGCCACTGCCCGGAAGTTTCCAAGACTTGGCAATTATTCTGCCACAGACCACAATACGGAAATCTCCCCAATTAAAGGTCGTTAGGAGTCTGAATCAACAATTTCAATAAAAGCAAAGTCATTTTTAATTGTATAATTTTTTTTTTTATTTGCAGAAACATCAAATCCGTCTATGTAAATAAATCACAAAATATGAGAAAACATAATAATTCCTTTTAACATAAAATATCTTATTAAAATAACAAAACTGCAGAGAAAAAACAATACACATTTCTTACTCACTTTGGAGGCTTTTTCCCACATTAAATTTATTTTTTGAATTCTAAATGGTTTATCTATTGTTTGCAGTTTATCATAATCGGGTACGTTAGCTTTTTTAGAATGTTTACTACAGCAGCTTAATATAAATAGAGTAAAAAAAATAATAACACGAGTCAAAGACATTTTGAGCTCATAAAACTATGACTAAGACAAATAAAGTTGAAGGGATTTTTTTTTCTTTTTTAAATTTCTGGTCAACCACTGTTGAAGTTGCCAAGACTCGGTAATTATGCCATCGCTGATTACGATAAGAAACTATTTCCTTATTTACAGACGACGCCTTCTAATTATACATTTCCTGTAGTAAGAGATTCTGACATTGATACGAACTACTTAGTAATTGGCTTTAAATTATTACCGGCATCGCAGAAAAAATTAAACGTCGTTCGGAGTCTCAATCGGCAATTTTAATAAAATCAAAGTCATTTTCCGTAGTAAATTTTTTTTTATTTGCAGAGACATCAAATCCGTTTATGTAAATAAATCACAAATTATGAGAAAACATAATAATTCCTTTTAGCATAAAATATCTCATTAAAATAACAAAACTGCAGAGAAAAAACAATACGCATTTCTTACTCACTTTAGAGGCTTTTTCCCAGATTAAATTTATTTTTTGAATTCTAAATGGTTTATCTTTTGTTTGCAGTTTATCATAATCGGGTACGTTAGCTTTTTTAGAATATTTACTACAATAGCTTAATATGAACAGAGTAAAAAAAATAATAACACGAGTCAAAGACATTTTAAGCTCATAAAAGTATGACTAAGACAAATAAAGTTAGCCTATAAATTCCCAAGATGTATAATATAAAGGTGAATAAACATCAGTCACTTCGTCTCAAATTTCTCTCTTGAGCAGCAGACAAGCAGACAGCAACAAATAATAATAGCTAAAGTTACAGTGAGATTCAGAAATAAAAACATGCCTCAAAGAAAAACTGAAATAATACTAATAAAATTGAATTATAAGCATAAAAGCATATAAAAAATGCTTTAAAAATATTTAAATAATATTAAATCACATATAGCACTTAATTTACAATTTTAATTTCAAAAAAGAAAACTACATGACGTAATTTTGTATTATCCTATGGCAATAGCGGTAGCGTGCTTCACATTTCGCTTGTTTTTTGTGTGTATATTTGTTATTGTGCGTCGTGGTTCTAGGATTGCAAGAGTCGTTTTGTAATTATACTTTGTTGATGATTTAAAGTTTTTACTCGTTGTTATTTTTTTATATATATTTTTGTAAATACATTGAAGATGATGAATAATAATTCCCCTCAAAGGAAAACTAGCAATACTCGAGAAATCCCTGGTAGAGTGGTAATTAATGATCCGTCTCAATTACCTATAGACTACTCTTCTACACCTGGTGGGAGCATTTTTTCCACTACTCCAGGGGGTTTGTATTCATATTTTTTTTAAAAAATATTATTTATGTTTAAAATTTTAATAGCTTAGTTTTGGCATTATAAGTTGTGGTCCATTTAAAGACATATGTTTTGTTTTGATTGAAGCATGTGACTTTGTTTTGGTATGCGTCAGATGTTTACGGAAAAAAAGGATTACGGCGCCGATACCTATACGTGATAAGCATATGCAACGGTGGAAATCTTAACATATGTATGATGAAAATTGAATACCTGTTTAGAAACTAAAATTGCAATTCTTCTCTATCTGGCTATGTTTCGCTTTTCGCGATTCCTTAGGTTTCGGTATCTAATGGTGGCAATCCGTTGACGATTTTAGAATTTCTCACTAGCAACATTTTTTCTAAATGGTAAAAAGTATACTGTAAATTATAGTTTTCGATGCGAGATTTTACAAAAAGGTTTTTATATACAGAAATCATAAAATCGTCTGAACCTAGAATGAATGTTAACTGTGTTTTGATTAACAAGTTTCCCTTGGTTTTAATATCCAAGTGTGGCAATCCCTGAACGCTATTAGAATTAAAATAGAATTTCTTATTAACAACATTTCTTCGGAAGTATTCTTATTTAATGCAAATTAATTGCTTGCAATTTATAGAACTAAATAAATATTTTAAAGTACTGAATACAAAAGTTGTTTTAGAAATGTTAACTTCATAAGTTTAAATAACCTAGTCAATTTGTCTTTGCTTTAAAGATATTAACTCAAGTCTTAATTCTGTTTTTCTTTCTTAATTATAAACCTTGAACTTTACTAAATATCCTTATATATAAATTAAGTCAATGAATTATTCTCTTCAAGTCAACTAAAATGATAAAAAAAAAGGATGTTTCTGTTTTTTCTATTGTAAAACAAGTTATTTATTCAAGACATAGTTAGTTAATATCTTTATTACATTATCTTATAAGTTAAAAGTATTTTTTGAAATTTTAAAATAATATCATAGAATTTTTAAAACTATGAAATTTTATTCCTTCAATGTTAGCTTTAACCACCTTCAAATAAACAGAAATAATAAATAAAAACATTATTTCCTATATTTAGTGAATTTTTTGGTCTTGAAATAGAATTTTTATTTGCAGGAATAACTCAGAATTTGTATCATAACCTCATTCATAGTGATTTGAAAAGTTTCAGATAAATAGTGTTTTTATGTGGGTAGAAACAGTGGACATGTTCTAGAACAGTGGACATGTTCTAGAACATGTCCACTGTTTCTAGAACATGTCCACTGTTTCTAGAATATCTCCACTGATCTAGAACATGTCCTGATAAATAGGGAAATAAATTCCAGAATGGGATAAAGTTCTTCAATATGTTACTGAGAGGAGAAAGAAAAAAAAAGCTTAAAATGATATTACTTTATTTAAATTTATGATGTAAATTAAATTTTCTTAAAGTATTTTAATCTCCTCAGATGAGATCCTGTATAAATGTAGATTGATATTTTAATTTTATTTTTGGGTATAAACTTTAAAAGTAAATGTCCTCTATTTTCTCCTTTACCTACTGTAAGAAAAGTGCTAAGTTTCTGAGGGATTGATTCTTATGTTTTTAAAGACTAGTTATAAAAGATATTTTTGTTTCCCTTTGTTATCTGAAGTAGTTGAGTTGTGGAATTGATACTTAAATAAATAAATTGAAATTATTATTTATAACATGATAATAATTAACTTCACTTAAGCAAAAATTTGTAATAATATTAGTATTTTTTAATATTAAGTGTAACTGCTTTGTTTTTCTTTTCTAGTACCTTCTCCCATCTGAATTGCAAATAATTTGAAATTTCTGACACTTTTATAATTCATTCTGTTAAAAAAAATTTATCTTGTAAATATATTTTCTGTAAATTTTTATTTTAACATCAATTTTATAGTGACTTGAAATTTGTTTAACAATTGTATCTCAGCTTGTACTCACGGTCATTGATCAAAAAATCCAGCTCACCTGATTGTCATGGTGCGCAATGTTTTAATATTTTAAATAGTTTTTTTTTTTTTTTGGACTAATATACAAAAATGTTTTGATTACAGCAGATAAGTAAATGTTATGACAGTTTTTTCTATGACAACACCCAATAAATTATTCTTAAGTCAACTATTCTTATTCAATCAGATGATGCAATTATTTATAGTAGATTCTGCATTTTGAACTTTTCTAATTTAATTTATTAAAAAAAAGAGAGAAAATTCTTCTAATTAAGTTATTTGAATAAATCTGAGAAATATTGTATCATTGCTAGTTATTTTGCCGGTACTCATACTTAACAAGTTAAGAAAATATTTAATCAGTTCGAGAAAAAGAAGTTTAAAAAATGCTAAATTGTGCACTAGTTTATGCCATAAAGAATATAAATTATTAAAACCATCTATTTTAGCCACCCTTTTATAAGCCCTTTATGTCTTAATTTGTTTTTGTTATTTCCTTCACCAAAATATTATAATCAGTCTTAATCCTAATTCTCTTTTATTATGCTCTGGTCATTATTTATCTTTTTTATCTATGAAATGTTATCTAGGATTCTAATTATCTTTTTATCTATGAATTTATGTTAATAAACAAAATCATATGCTTATAAATAATAGATAAATAAAAGATAATTTAGATAATAGATGAGATAAAATTGCACCTAAAATCCTTAGTTTTTTTTTTTTTTTTTTTTTTTTTTTTTTGAAATTATAATTTTTTTTTGGTGTGACAACTGTTTTTTTTTTTTTTTTCCATTTATTATTAATTATTTAATTGTGATTTAAATGCTATTTATAAGACTATTGTAGATGCTATTTGCATATTATTGGTGCCGATTCTATTTTTCTTATTATACTCTATATTTTAAGAGTGGGTTTTATATTAGTTAGTTATTTTATTAAAAAGTTAAAATAGACAGGAATTAAGATTAATGAGATCCTGTTAAAAGTGTTTTTTCCCCCTTGGTATAAATATGTTGGTATTCAAATAATAAAAAAATTAGATCTAGCTTATTTATTAGGTAAAATATTATCCTTGAGAATATTTTGCCCTAGACTAGGGATTCACAACCTTTTTGAATGAAGGGCCACTTTTGCATAGCAGGTAGATTAACGAAGGGCAGCACACATATTTAGTCATGTTTGCGGCAAATATGATAATTTTAATGTAAACATTAGTGCTGTAAGCACTAAATATTTTTATTAGTAAACTTAACATATTTGCAGAAAATGAAATACTTTTAATTATTTGAATTTATTTAAAATAAAAAAAACATACTTTTTTTAGAAAAAACTTTTTTCCATTTTTCACAATAATTAATTTATCGAATATATATAGATGTAAATACTTACCAAAAAAGGAGCTTACAAAATGAAAGTGCAAAAAATATATGCATTTTATAGATTAGTATAAATTTGAATTAAATATTTTAATTAAAGAAAATTCACAATGTTTAAACAAAAACCAAATTAAAATTAATGTTATTATTGCGTTCAGAAATTCCCAAGGGCCACATGTTGTGCACTCCTACCCTAGACCCTCGATAATATTTTAAAAGAGTTTGTGGTGAAGAATTAAAAATAAATTTATTTTGTGCAAGCTCTGGAGAAAAAAAATTTTCATTTTATTTTTATAAGATTTTGGCATAATAATTTTTAGATACTTTTTAATAGTTAATTTTCTTTTTCCTATATATTAATATATTATATTATATATTATGTATTAAAATTTGATTGAGCAAATAAATTAAAAAATTTAAATTATGTATTTATTTCAAAATTTGTATAAAATTTGTGCATTGATGTTAACAATGTACTCTCTTCTATAGGTACTAGAATTTTTTATGATAGAGCATTTTTAATGCAAATGCGGAATTCTCCAATCGCTCGAACTCCTCCAAAGAATTTGCCGAATATTCCTGGCATTACTAGTCCTAATCATAAGAAACCAAAGGAAAATGGCACTGTGGAGCGCATTGAGGAAAAGAATGGTAAAGAAAATTACAAATTCTTATCCTTGTATTTTTATTTTATTTGAGATAGGAATTAGAAGTTTATGCTTTTATTTTTATTCTGCTGCAGAACATTCAACTAGCCATTCTGTACTTCACAGAATTTCAAGCTTAAAAGGTTTAAGATTGTTTCACATCTAATAATATATGGAAATGATAATGATTCTGAATTAATAATGAGACAATATTTCTTCATTATTAATATATTATAATTGAGTCTTTGTTATTTCATGCTTTCATTATAAATGGCTTGCATTTTAAGGAAATTTTTTTCTTCAGAAATAAAGCATGAACCCTGATAATATTTTTTCTTCTTTTTTAATTGTTTTTTAAAACTGTTGTACTTTGCAATATATTCCAGGATATTGCAGAATAACCACATTAGCAAAAGATTTTGTGCATTTTTTTCAAATTGTTTGAGAAAAAATAAAACTTAAAATTCTTGAATTTGTAAAGATCTGTGGTGTCTGGATTTGTGATTTGTGGCAATCTGGATTTTTTGATGTGGTGTATTAGAGAATAATTCACTAATTAATTTTAGCTAAGTTTATTAAATGGAAATGGGTTTCTTAAAATTAAATGCTATATTTTTAAATTCTTGATCTATTGTGATATACATATCCTCTTGTTCCATTTGTTTTTCATTTCATGAAGTAGCATTTAAATAAATAATAATAAAAAAATATTGAAAATTAATAAATTTACACACAAATAAACTTCTTAATGCTTTTTTCAAACATGTTTTTTTTTTCTTATGTGGAGCAGACTGTGTAATGGTCAGGAATCTGACCTCTCATCAGAAAGGTCTTGAGTTCTAATTCCAGACAAAGTGTGGATTTTCTTTTATTCTCTGTTCCATACTGTAGGAGCAATGTTAGCCCACCTAATATGATGCCCCTGAAGGGGTGAGCAACAAATGTACCTTATTGATACCTAAACAATGTGCGTCAATCTGGTGGGCATTGGAAAGAAAAGATGTTTTTTATTTCTACGTGATTATAATTTTTTTCATGTTTACAATCATATGCCAAGAAAGAGAATGCATCTAACTTTTCATCCATTCTCACATAAAGTGGTTTTCGATCTTAACTATTTAGCTATTATTAGATTCAGTAGTTATTTATCATAGTTTCGAGGTGTTTCCATTCTTTCTGGTTTAAATAATTTGCAGTCCCAAGTTTGCATAGTTCACTTTGTATAATGATGCTGGAAATATTTATTAAGGGGAGCCATTATGGAACAGCCTATCGATATAAAAACTGTTACTTCAGTACAAAATAAAATTTAAATGAATCAGCCAGAAAGAATCTATATTTGGTTTGTCTAATTTAACAATATTTTTTTATTCTGTTTCATTGTTTGTTTTTTTGTCCTTTTTTTATTTTGTTTGCTGTGGCATTTGAAACCAAGAATTTTTACCATTCATCAGTAGTGAGGCAGTATATTTCTTCTGTGAGGGGATGAGTAACCGGTGATTTGTTTGCAGTTTTCTCCAAGGACATGTTAAAGCTCACTTGAAGTATAGACATTTTTTTAGAATTCAGACAAAAAAATGTCAATTTTTTTAATTGTAAATTTAATTACACAAATATTAAGAGAAAAACTATCATCTTCAAGGGACTATATCCCTTCATTTATGAAATGTGAGAAGGCTAAAGCCCCCTAAGTTTGGCTGTCCTTGCAGTAGATTAGCTTGATTGTCCTAAGTCATCTTTTTTGTGAAATCAGTTTTTGCAGTGCTCTCTAAAAATGAATAACATTAATATGGAGCGATGGTAAGTTATCTGATTTTGCTTCGAAATTAATCAACTAAAACTTCAGGAAAAAAAAACACTTTTTTTTTTTAATGAGCCCACGTGTTTTGGTGGCCTAAGTAATTTTCTGAAGATAATTTCGGATCTCGAATTTTCAGGCCCATCATAGCAATTAGAATGATTGAAGAACATTGGAATTTATATCCCACCACTTATCATTGTGGTTTTGAATTTAATTTGAACTGCAAAAAGATCATGCCTGTGAGACCAATCAAACATGAAGAATGGCAAAGGGTCTTTTCACTCTGAAATGTCAATAAATGTGTTTTTGGATAGCAAACATGTTCCTGGGGCTGCTTAATTTCTTCTCTGAAGATTCATCTCCCATCATGTGATTTTGGGACGCTTGGAAGGCTTTAACCGACAATTTTTAGAGCTATTCCAATGTCCGTGTTTCTGCACTTCTATTAAGAATATCGATTAGGAAGAACTGTCACCTATGATGTATGGTTTCCCGAGAGAATTATTTTGAGAGAGGAAATATTAAGTTTTAATTATATTTGAATAAAGAATATTATTACTTAATTTATGCACCCCTTATGTTACATGTAATTCACATACATTGTTGAAAAGAATCTTTTGTGGGTGAATAAGAATTTTTTTTAAGTGGAGAGAAAGGGTTGAAAAGTTGTATTATGATTTAATATTCCCTAGTGAACATTAAGTTATAATATAACTTTAAAATATTACTGATAAAGTTTTTCAGAAGTGTGTTATCAGGGGTCTGTCTAGGTTTTTCTGAGAGGTACCTATTTTGTGAAAATTTAGACATAATTTGTGAAAAATTATATTAAAGAATCAACACAAAAATATGGATTTATCGTTTCTTAAGGGATACAAAAATGAAATTTTAGGAAAAAGTATTTTGTGAAGCTACCGTTTTTCCTAAAATTGAATTTGTGAAACTACCGTTTTTCCTAAAGTTGCATTTGTGAAGGTACCGCTAAACGGTAGTAAATTCGGCCTGGACAGACCCCTGGTTATAGAACTCGGGAAAAACTATGTCAGTAATATTTAAATTGAATAAATTTGATTTTTTTTTTTTCATCATTTTATTCATTAAACTTAAAAATTATTTAGTTCAACTTTGCAGTATCATAATATCTTGACAAATGTTTTAAATTTTTTTATACCTTTTTTCTTTTCTTTTTAAGTTAGAAAGGTGTAGTTATAGTATATAAAAAAAGAAATAACCCCCTTTAGTTCCAATTTTTAGAAGCAGGCTTTGCTTCATCCAAAAACTTGTTTTCTCATATTATTCAAAATGCATATAAGAGAAATTTCAGTGCAATTTTACCAAAGTGGGGGCTCAACATTTGAAGAATTAAGGTGTTTTACTACCACTCTGTATAGAAAGAATAAAAAGTTTGAAAAGGAGGAAGAAATAAAAGCCTGCGATCAAGAATGTTAAGTTCTATAATGTCATACATAGGGGGGGGGGGTGTGTAAGTGCTTTAGAATAGATTTCAAGAAAAGCTGCATGATAACTGTTTTCTTCATGTTGCTGTCAACTCTAAAATAAAATTTCAATATGCAGCTTATACAAATATACCAAATACATATAAATATTGATTTTGAATTTTTTGCTTAATTCTTCAATTTTTCTATTGCACAGCAGTATAGTATACACTTAACAACTTTGACGCTGGTTGCATAGTTATTATTTTTTTCACAGAAACGAGTGATCCTATAAATTGATCCAAATTGATTCATTAAAAGAAAATTTTCTGAATGTTCTGTTACTCTCACACTAACCATGACTTATTTTTTCCTCCTGAAATTTCAAAAATCCAATAATTTTCCTTCAATACCTTACTATAATTGCTACTAAGTCAAAGAATTTTATGGTGCTCTATGATTGTATTTCCTACTGGTGCTATACTTTGATATATAAATACACAATTAAAGAGTAACCTTTTTTAAACAACTTTGTTTCTGACAAAATATTCTTTATTATTATTGGAGCCAAATTTTATTAAAAAAATTTATATTCAAATTCAAAAATTAGAAGCATGTCTTTATATCAATTAATTTGCTTGCCACTTTTTATTAGTTTATCTGAATCAGGATAGAATTGCATATTGTAATAAACCATTAATATAAAAAAAATTACTAAAGCTTGTTTTATCTTATACAATGTATTTATTTCAGAAAACCATGAGGATGCCCTCTTTACAATGGATGTGTAACGCTCCAACTTAAAAAGCTTAGACCTTGGGTTTTCCGTGCCATTGTTATCTCTGTTACATTCTAAAAAGCCATCTTATGTTTGTAAGGAAGACCAGTCTTGTGTTTAGGATCACTATACTCAACCAAGCTGAGATCTGCCAAATTTGTTATACTTGATATGTTTTTTGTTAAAGCAAAACGTTTTGCGTTAACTTCTGTACCTCTTACAGCCCAGTCATAAACTGGGTGGTTTTGTTACTTGCAGAATTGTTATAAGTCAGTTTTTTTGACTTGATGATATGTTTTGTATTTGAACCACCATGATATTTTTCTCTCTCTTTTTTTTTTTTTTTTTTTAGTCTATAAATGGATGTTATGATATACTTACGATTTGTTTTTGTTGCATGGCCAAGGTTAGCAAATGTGAAGGAGATTGCTTTTTATAGTAATAAAAAGTCATTATTTTCTGGTTCGATATCTCTGGATTTCTTTTTTAAATTGAATACACTTCTACACTGTTAACTCTGTTTTTTTTCTGCATAATTGCTCGAATTTTGTAAATAAATAAAATGAACGTGACAAAATTTAAAATTGTTAATCTTTAATGTATTAAGTACTTAAATTGAAATTCCACTGCTTTAGGCCAACGTAGAGTTCGTTCGAATTTACCGATATCTAAGGAACTTGATATGCACGTTATGTGGTGGGAAAAAATATCTAATGAAAAGTTCATTCTAATTATTACTGGCCAAGGTAAAGAAAAAATGATCCAAAAACGTAAATCATAACATATTCTTCATATTTGTTTTTCGCGAACAACTGTTCAAAATGAAATATAGCGAGTTTAGCAGGAATTAACATAGTCCTTGTTGAGTGTCAGTATAACACGATGTGTTACATATGTACGCAGACATTCGATTCTCGGAACTGTTTATTCGTGTACTTCCGCTGATCAGTAATTTATAATCTAAAATTTAGATTTTGTTGTCTATGTAATCTCGTTAATGAGTTATTTGTTCTCCCTTTAGCAGCACCCGTTTTTTCTTTTTTTTTTCTTCCAACTTATCGTTCACGCACAATAACGATGTTTTTTATGTATATATATTAAAGAAAAACGAAACTTCAAGAAGAAAAATTCCATAACTTCAGATGAAATAAATGGACTACCGAGGCAATTTATTTTTTTCAATACTTAAATTTTAATGAGTAACAATTTTGTTGCGAATTCCGATTTGTTACTGAAAAATTATTTAATCAATGGGATATATTTGCACCTTTTTTTATCTTGCACCATTTAGACCGAATTAATTTTTAATATGATATTGTGGCATGGAAATTCCAAATCGCGCATTTCAATAATCCCTTTTCACCGCGCTCGATCATCTTTGTTTTTCCAATTGCAGTAAACGAAATTCATTTTCTCGTGGTTTTTGAAATTCGTTATTATGACAAGCAACATTTGAGCAATCCCTTTTTGGTGCTCTCGATTTGCGTCGACGTTATCGTAAATCTTTTCTGTACTCGTCGGCTATTATTACTACGAATTTTCTCAGTGTTTTTTTTTTAAAGAAAAAAAAATCACTATATTTTCAATATTATTACGACACGCACAATTCAAATCGTGCATTTGTTAATCTCTTTTTAACGTAGTTTTTTGAATTCTAATATTTTCATACGATATTATTAAGAAACGAGAAATTCGAATTCCACATTTGAATAAATATTTTTTTCGCTCGCCCGATTTGCACTAAAACTATGCAACTCGCCGATTTTTTTTTTTTTTTTTTTTGCAGTTATTGCTGCTTTTTAAAATCCCGATATTTTTATGATGCTGAAAATTCAAATTGCACACCTGAGTATTCCTTTTTTAACGTGATAATTCTATCGTTTTATAAATCTTTCCGGCAGTTATCACGACTAATTTTCGCCTATTTTTTTTATATTTCGATATTTTTGATGGGATATTATAATCACTACACTTGAATAATATTAATTTTCGTATAAAATTGGCAGCTTTTTAAATATCTTATGCACAAAAAAATATTAAGTATTTAAAAAAAATTCAGATATTTTATTCTATCAGTCACATGTTTGTATACATTTAATTTAATTTGAGAGTCGCTTTTCTCCTTTTCTTTGCAGCAAACATTTAATTCTCTAATCTCTTCAAATTTAGTATCTTTCTCAGATTTTCCTCTGTAATGACATAATGTAGAATCACTACAGTCCATTGTGGGCTCAACAGTTTTACTACTAACGGCATGGTTGTGGTTAGCCTTACGCACAGGCCGCTTCTATTTTTCAGATATGCTGGTATCTGTCGATCTGAAGCTGGATGGTCTTCAGGACGTCACTGGGGATCGAACCCCGGTTCTTCATTGTGGCAGTTTAGTGCCTTTACCACTTGAGCCATCGTGGCTCGGTTTTATAGTGACGAAAGGTTTTTTTAAACAACTCCGAAATGCGTTATCTTCCTTTCTCATACATGAAAAACTCAATCTATAGGTAAAAATATGAACTATTTTTTTCCATTGCATATTAAATGACATATATGCAAAGAACTGAAATGAATGAATGACCCACTGAAATGATAACTTAATCCAGAGGTCGCCAAAGTGGTCTATATAGACCCCCAGGGGTCTATTTAACAAAAGCGGGGGTCGATCCGAATCGGAAGGGTCGATTGTGGGTCGAGAAAAAAAAAACAGTTCTCAATACGCAAATCACACAAACCTAATTAAGTATGTAAAATTTGTGAATTTTTTTTATAATTGACTCAATATCAGTTTCTTTATTAAACATAAATTAATAAACGTATATTTATTGGGGTGAAACAAGTATTTACGTACCACCGCGCAGTGGCACGAACTCAGCGCAGTTTATAAGTCATATGCATATGTGCGCTTGTCCAAATGTCGCGTGTGACGAGCATTGACGTTACAAATGAAAATATCATACGCAGTTTCAGCTATCTTTGCAAACTGTGTTGAATATTTGCAGTGTCATTATTAAAACTTTTATAGTTTTGGGTAATTAGTTATTGTTTCGAAAAAACCATTCGTTTTATTTAGATATCAATTTTAATTATCAATGCACAAAAAAGGTGAGCATTAATAATATGGATTAGTACAGCCCGCGACAAAACTATAGCACACTTTGTATTTTTTTACGAAAATTTCAAAATTAACCAATTTTGACGAAAATTAAAATTGACCAATTTTGAACCCAATATAGCGAACCTTGCAAAGAACACCAAAAAACCCATCTCATTGATCAAAAAGCAGTAAATCTTTAGTTACTTTACTTATTATATTTACTTATGCATAATTACTTATTATTTAATAATAAGGTATTTAAATTTCAATATTAATATATTTTTCATGAAACTATTGTTACACAATGTACTATTACTTTAATAAATGCTTAAAATCATAAAATAAGTGTACAAACACAGTATCTAATAGAGTTTTATTTTAATTAACAGAAAATTACTTTTGTGGGGGTCGATGGAGATTTCGAAAAATTATATAAAGGTCGATGATCAAAAAAGTTTGGCGACCCCTGACTTAATCATTCATGTTACGTAGTATCTTTTTAAGCCCGCAAAGATCAATTTATACTATTACTACGCTTTTTAATTTGCTGTATGTGTAAAAGTAAAAACTTAGTTTTTGTTTTAAAAAACAAAACGTTTCGATAGGATTTCTGTCTTGACCAAATCCCTACATCATCTCAAGCTTAAATCATTTTCTTGTAACTACGAGTAGAATATATCGTCAATCTAAATTTTGACCTTTTTACAACAAGCTAAAGAGAACCTATTTTAGTTTGTGCTACTATGACATAGTAGGTTAATAGTTTCTTGACCGTTATAAAAAAAAAAAAATGTCAAAGGTATTTAAAAATGGCCAACTAGTCAAATTTTGATTTTTTGACTTAGCTAAGTTAATTGTTAGCCAAGCTTAAATCAAAAACGTTTATATTTTCCTTATCTTTGCTTTGAATGTAAACAAAAACTGGTTTTGAAGCGTACAAACAGATTTTCCCTTTCTCAAACATACACAAAGCTGAACTTGTTACATAATAAAACCGGTTGAACCTTTTTCCTTATTTATGAGGCAAACATTAACATTCAAACCAAAACAGTTTATAGCCTCCCACCCCTCATTCGCGTTATGCATTCCCGATTATCTTGATGATCAACACAGATGTCTTACCTAGACACCTGTGTTGGAGGGCATAACAGGTTTAAATCGTTACCTTGTCGTCTTACTGTATACTATCTTCATTGCTAAGTTATCACCGAAGGGAATTAACATCAAGCAAAATGTTGACCACTTCTTGATCTGCTAGAATGCTCAAATCTTATCTGGAGCCCTGTGCATAAGACAAGAAGTTACAATCGTTTCATAACTATTGGAAGCAGAATTTTATTGTTCATTGAAATTTCGAATAAAAACCCGATATTGGAAAACTAGCAGAAGTTAAATAAAATTTGGTAAACATTAAAAATAATTTTAAATTGATTAAAAGAAATTCACTGAACTTTGAAATCTAATATGTCACCCAGCGATGGCTAAAATATGTCTCCCTTGTCTAGTTTGCTTCATCAAGTAAACTAAATAAAGTGTTCGTTGATCAGGAGTTGGTACTTGGCTTTACTTTCTCGGACGCAGAGTTTATTTCAGGACGGGAATAAGAGGAGAAAGATCTCCGTACTTGAAAATGAGACAACCCTTACTGCTCGCCAAACGCAAACAGTGAATTCTTTTCGGCCACTTCGCTTTATCATCTGCTATTATACCTTTCGTCTCTCTAGCTAAATGTGTTTTAAATTTGAAAACTGCTGTTTTCCCCGCAAAATGTCTCAAAAAGAACAAACTATTCACTCAAACGAGAGAAATATCATGAAATTTATAAAATATTTAATGTTAAAAAACGGTTGCGAAATAAATAGTTTTGTCATACGATTGCCAAATAGCAACCTCGTTCAGGATTATTCACATCCTTCTCCCAAAAATAGCGAAATAGTATTGACGGATAACACGTGATAAAGGCGGAGCCAAGTGCCAACTCCTGGTGAAAGAACTATAGTACTTTATTCTACGTTGCATTAGTCCCGCAGTGGACTGATCGTTAAGACACGGTTCCCTGCAGATCACCGAAGTCAAGCATCACTGACTGCGGTCAGTCTGCGTAGGGACCGAGGGTGTGCAGTATTGGTTCTCGTTAAACTGTTCTACCGTAAAGTGCTCGACTTCGCGTGCAGGTCGTCGGGCTACCGAAGCGGGGGTGCCATCCCCTCTGCGGAGGATCAAAATTGTGATGGCATGTCTTCGGATCATCCTCAGGGATGTTTCCCAGACCGTCGCCAATAGCCCATTGTGCAGCTCTAGTGCGACGTAAATTAACAACAACCAAGTAAAAAACTTTATTTGAATTAAAATAAATAATTTAATTCTTCGTTGAAACATTTAGCAGTTTTTTTTTTATAATTCTATTTTAAAACCGAATAGGTAAATCCTACAAAGGTAATTGGACCTTTTTACTCTCAATTTCAAATCATCATTCTTTTCAAATCAATCCATCTACGTTGCATGAAAATTGTACAGTGAGCGACCGTCTGGGAAACATCCTCGAGAATAATCCGAAAATATGCTAATTTTGACTCTCTGCAGAGAAAATTGCTTTCTCGCTTTGGTTGTCCGACGACGTGCGTTTAAGGTCGATGTCTGCTTCAAAAACTTAAATTTTATAATTAGAAATGTATGGTCATAATAATAATTTACTCAAAAACAAGTTTACTACTCCGTTAGAATATGTTGAACTACGGTATTTTTTAAATAGTTCCAATGCACAAGAGGAAAACAAATCCTTAATTAATACATTCTAAAACAAAAAAAATCGACGCACCAAGAAGGAGTTGTCCGGTAGGAAGACAATGTACAAAATAGTAAATGATTAAAGTTTCAGAACAGTTGAATAATTTATTGCAAAGTTACAGTAACAAGTTCAATAAGGTGTTGACCCGCCTCTAGCCTGGATACAAGCTGCCACACGGCGTGGCATAGACCGATAAAGCTCCCGGATGGTCTCTTGCGGTATTTCCTGCCAAGTTCGATCCAATTGTCGAACGAGGTCATCAACATTCCGTGCCAGATGCAATCGCCTTCCCATCACATCCCAGACATGCTCGATGGGAGAGAGATCTGGCAGGCCAAGAAATAGTTTGACAAGCTTGCAGACAGTTCATAGCAACACGCGCCTGCTGAAAAACTAGCCCAGGGAGTTGCAAAAGAGATCTTAGGATGTCGTCGACGTACCGCTGTGCAGTAAGTGTACCTCTAATGACGACCAAAGGGGTCCGGCTGTCAAAGGAAATGGCACCCCAGACCATAATGCCTTGTTGAGGGCCAGTGTGGCGTGCAATAGTGAAGGCAGGATCCCTCCTCTGCCCTGTGTGTCTCCAAACACGTCTTCGATGATCGTCAGGACACAGTTGGAAGCGGGATTCGTCGCTAAAGACTATACGTCCCCAGTCGGCATCATTTCAGCCTGATCGAGCGTCGATTTTTTTGTTATAGAGTGTAGTTGCAATCTTAATGGTTCGAAGAGAAGTTATTTGTCCTTATTAATTAGTTTTTTCTATCAGTTGTGTTACGAAATTACTTTCAAAAACGTTCTTCTTCTGATTCGTTTAACCTGCAACTAACAAAATTTGGTCAAATAGCTTTGCAAAATAGCAAAGATTTAATCAGTACAAGAAAAGTATTAAAATGTTTTCAGATGGTTTTGAGAAATTCTGAATGTATTAAGATTACAAAAAAAAAAAATTACTTGTCCATTATGTGTGTTTTGTAGTGATCTCAAATTTAAGAATGAATTTGCTGTTCTGGAGGAAAAGTGAAACTATACCAGATTTAATGAATCATCCCAATTCTTTCGAAGTATTTCTTGGCTAATATACACTGGTACAACTCGTGTTTCCAAATGACTTCATTCGGTGCTACACGTATCGTCCACGAGAATTGCATGCCAACATTCAAAGTGCAAGGACAGGCTGGGATAGCCTGGTCGGTAGGGCGCTGGGCCCATGTTCAATAGTCCGTGGGTTCGATCCCTGCCGGCCGATGACTCCTCGTGTAGTAAATAGTGACTTATTCACGCTAAATCTGTCGAGTCGCAAAGTCCCCCATGTTCCCATAACAAATCGAAACCTCTGGGGGTACTGATCCAGGAGTTTCTTTGTCTTCTGGATTGATTCAAAATTACAAGACTACGAAGTTGAACATTAGTAGTCGTAAACCCGAAAATTGGGTCGGCTGTTCAACGACGGATATATATATTTAAAAAAAATTCAAGGACAAATTTACCCATCGCGCAGGATCACTTCTACCATAGCGTGGAGCAGATCATATATTTCTACAAATTTATTTCATGGGTAACACAAATGATCAAGTCATTAAATGTTATTAGTTAAACAATTGTCACTAAACGATAAAATCGTTACCGCATCACAAAATTTTTCCTATCAACATAATCAGTTAATTAGATAGTTCAGAACTGCCCTGGACAAAATGCCGTCCAATAGTTACAAAATTGTTATTAAAGCTGACAAAACACCTTCAGGTCACCACGAAGGAAAATACCATGCACCATTATTGGATGCGGTTCTTCATCACAGAAATGGTGACATTCAGAGTCTCAGAAACGCATTGATCCTGTGATACATTGCACTATCCTATTTTATTTTGGCAAAGAGAGGATGGATACAATTTCAACATAAAACTTAGAAATCTAGAAAAAGGCGAGAAAACCAATAACAAAGTTAGAGCGATGAATAATTATGCATATAGATTAAAAATTCGCCAAAACGCTGAAAATCATATTTTAAAATGTCAAGAATTATTTCATCAATACATTATTGATATCTATGTGAAAATTGAAACCAAACCCCTACTCTACATTAAATTAAATCAAACCAACTTACGTTCAGAAGAATACATTCATTTACGGGATGCAATAATAATAATTGCTGGCAATGTTAATCCTAATGATTTGGGGAAAATAATTATATTACCGGCTACATTTACAGGAAGTCCATCATGCATGTATGAATACTCACAGGATGCAATGATATGTGTTCGCGCATATGGGTGCCCAAATTTATTTATTACATTCGGATGCCATCTATCTTGAGATGAAATTAAAGAGCTTTAATTATCTAGACAAACATCATCGGATCTTCTTGATATTACCACACGTGAGTTCAAACAAAAATTAAAATCTTTACTTGATTTCATCGTGAAGCGCCATATTTTTGGAGAGACGCGGTGTTGGATGTATTCTATTGAATGGCTAAATAAAAGATTGACACATGCACACATTCTGATTTGGCTTATTAAAAAAAAATCACATCATGCCAAAGTGATCAGGTAATATCAGCAAAAATATTAATCTAGACTTATTTCAGGTTGTGGGGAGAGGAGTTATCGACAATGTCAACCTTCATCTATGAAAAGGTACCTCACCATAGAATCGAGTTAACATGTCTTATGTACTTGTGAATTGAAATTATATTTTTGTAGTGGTAGATACGCTGCAGTACTCCCCCACCAGAATTATATCTGTGATAGAATTCTATGTACCGATACCACTTGTTGATTCATTGCTGTTTTGTGAAAAGCCGGGAGAGCTGTATTAAGGTCACCGTCGTGATTGCTCCTGTGTTGCCATTAGCAGTCGAGTGTATACAGGCTGACGTTATGTGTGATCGAGACGAGACTGAGTAGCAACAGTGCGAGGAGATATGGTTGATGTCGCAGTCACAAGTTGCAAGTCAACTGTTCAATGTTGACAATCGATCGAAGTAGGCGTGTTCCAATCGAAGTGGGTGTTACTGACAAGATAGGCGTTTTCATATAGAAGAGGGAGTTTCTGTCAAGGTAGACATGTTCATATCGAAGTGGGAATTTTTGTCAAAGTAGGTTCACATCACGTCCGGGTCACCAATGTGGAGAGAAGAGTTATCGACAATGTCAACCTTCATCTATCCCCACCATAGAATCGAGTTTACAAGTCTTATATACTAGTGAATTAGAATTATGTTTTTGTAGTGGTAGATACGCTACACAGGTCATTATCTAAAATATGATCAATGGTCCGTGTGGCTCACTCAACAACACTTCACCTTGTCTGTCTGATGGAAAATGCACCAAACGATATCCAAGGGAATTAACTGCTGAGACTATCACTGGCAATAACGGCTATCCGGTTTATCGTCGATGATCAAAAGAAGATGGCGGAAGATCCGTCATTTTAAAAATCTGGAACAACGATGTTGAAGTCGATAATCGTTGGATCGTCACAGTTACTATCGAAAACGTACAAAGCACACATCAATGTCGAAAAATGCAATACGGTGAAAGCGATCAAATAATATGAAAATGTAAATATGAAAATAAAGGAAGCGATATGGCAGTTTTTGGATTGGAAAATGCAACTTCCGAGGAAATCAATCAATATCAATTGCGACGCTACATTAGTAGCAATGAAGGAGTCTGGTGCATTTTATCATTTCCAATTCATGAACGGCATGCAACAGTTCTTCATTTGGCAGTACATCTTGAAAATGGACAGCGAGTTTACTTTACAAAAAAAGATGCCAGTTCAAGAGCATTGTCAAACACCACAAACAATGTTAACGGCATTTTTCTCATTGTGCAGGGATGACGCATTTGCAAAGGCGCTTCTTTACTGTGAGATGCCAATATACAACACATAGAGTGTTTCGGCGAATTTCGAAAGCAAGTTAAAGCAATTGAAGGGCATCCCAATTTATATTCGGACGCTTCTACACCATCCACCCTAACAATGCAGAAGACTTTTACTTACGATTACTATTAGTCAGCTAGCGTGGACCGACTTCGTTTCAGAACAGTAATCAATGTATGTGCCACTTATCGCGAAGCTTGCCAAAAATTAAATATTTTGGGGGACGTTTCAATGGCCTATGCATCTAGGCAAACATCATCAGATCTTCATGATATTACCACACGTGAATTCAAACAAAAATTAAAATATTTACTTGATTTCATTGTGAAGCGCGTCACTTTTTTGGAAAGAAACGGTGTTGGATGCATGCTATAGCAAAAAAAGAAGATTGCCGCATGCACACATTTTGATTTGGCTTATAGAACAAATATCACACCATGCCAAATTGGTTAGCTCAAATACTTGATGTCGCCGTCTATCTAAACTTATTTCAGATCATCATCCAAAATACGATTCATGGTCCGTGTGGCTCACTCAACAACGCATCACTATACATGGTGAATGGAAAACAAACAATATCCAAGAGAATTAGCTGCTGAACTATCACTAGTCTTTTCACCATTAAATGAAACTCTCATTCACAATTACAAATGAATTCTCATTCACAATCACAAATTTCATTTGTGATTATCTGGTTTATATTCAATCTTATTGATTATTAATGTAATTATAATCGCATCATTTATTAATCGTATTAATTATAATCAATTATTAACTTGTAATATCTGGGTTACATTCAAAACTACAAGGCAATGAAATAAAAAAAAACTTAGTCACATATACGAATTGGATTTGCTTTTAAATTTCAATGACAAAAAAAAAAATTATATGGGATAATCATATAATTAAACTAACAAGCTAACCATGAACTAATCATAGTTCCGTAATTAAACTAAACTTAAACAAGGGTTAAGATTACTTTGCCAAGTTAATTAATCTAAAAATATTTTTATGCGAAGTCGATTTAAAGTTATAAAATTATTTTAAACATACATTACTTTAACTTGACTCTCTCTTAATCTCCTACCAGTATAGGTAAGTGATAACATTTGTAGAGCCGTTTTAAAATCAACCAATTAAAATTATTTGAATGCGAAGTCCATCTAAAAATATAACATTTCTTAACATATATTTTTCTTAATCTTGTTCTCTTATCCGTAAATGTAAATGATAAAGCTTAAGTGATGACCCAATCAGTTCTTTTGAAGTCAATTAATTAAGAATATTTAGCTGCAAGGTCAACCTTAAGTTATGACTTTCCTAAATTTCTTATCCGTGTAGGTAAATGATAACATTTGTGAGGAGCTGATTTGAAGATAAACAATGTGTTCCGAAAAAAAAATTAAAGATACATTTATTGTGAATAAAAAAGAAAATTAAAACACTATATTCTGTATATAGATTCTGTTCTGATTCGATTTTGTGTTCACGGCTAAGTGCTCTTTCATTAGCGGCCTTGGTCAAACAAGGTTAATTAGAATCAAATTAATTCTACGGTTTGCTGCCTGTACTGTGTTTTTTCACATCTCATATGGCTTAATTAAATCGTAAAGGAGAAATAGTACAGAATTGAAAGAAAAAAAGTGCGAAAAAAGAAAGCGAATTCTAAGTAGTCACGTTTTGCCTTTCCTTCATTCATAAATCTTGCTTGTATGTAGTTCCTGACCCAAAGGCAGATAACTCAAAAGAAATATTTCTAATTCAAATATTATTTAAAGGATGATACTAACTTATCTTCTTTTTTTTATTGTAAATTGATATAGTTACCTATAAGTGATATTTAAAATAATTCTTTAAAAAATTTAATGAATTTTTCATGAAACAAATTAACAATTAAATATTGACAATATAAACGCTTCAGTGGCGTAACTGTATCGAGGACACAAAATTCACGTTACGTAATTCTAATGAATTCCAGAATAACATTTGTGTCATTTGTAAATACACTTTCAATGCCATTTCCCATTCCATACGTGATCATTTCGAAATTATCTTTACGTTAATGCATATTTAAATCAGCGCTGATTTATTTTTCATTAAGAAAAATCTCATTCATTAAATAAAGAAATGTTATATTTTTTTAATCATCATGTTAGTGACTTTTATTTTATTTTTTTAAAAATGCGCGTTTGTAAGCCAATTATGGTTATTTCAGAACCCACCGTTTAAAACGAGACTAACCAATAAAATAGCAAATCTATTTTTTGCAAAACTGTTATTTTTTTCTTTCTTTTTTTTATTCCTTTTTTTATTACTTGTTATATTTTTAAGAAAATTAATTTAAAATAAATAAGTTGTCTATTTTCGGTTATAAATACAATTAAATGCTTAAAAATCAAAAACGATTTTTTTTTAATCGTTTTGTTGTTTAAATTTTGCTAAAAACTGATATAAAAAAATTCTTTTAAGGAAAATAATTTTATGTAAATTAACTTATAAGACTTCAATAAATACATCAATCTTAATTTAAAAATAAATTAACCAACTTAATTCAAATCACTCATGGAACTTAGAATTTGAAAAACATTTTAGTATACTCAAATTTTTTCGGCTTAAGTCGGGTAGATATCAATGACATTAAAAGCTGTTAACAAGAAAGAATGTGTAACCTAGTCCCGATAAAGAGAAACTGATTGGAACCGGGCAGAACACTAATTAAGGGGCCCCATCATCTTCACTTTTAATAAAATTTGTACAGTCCGCAAAAAAAAAAACGAATCACCCTCAATAACTTTCGTTCTAATGATCGGATTTTCACGAACTAAGTGTCAATCTTAATGGTTCCTGGGGGTGACCTCAAATATTTTAATTAATTAGTGCTAACTATTAATTAAGTTACGAAATCAGACACAAAAACGTACTTTCTCTGAATAAACATATAATTTTTTTTACATATTTGGAATCTAGACCCTTGAATTAGTGGGGGTAGACAAAATTTAAAAAAAATTGGGTGGTAAATTGGGCTGCAATAAATGTTTATATATTTGGCGATAGTCCAGAAAACCGCCAAAAAAAGTCGCCTGCGCAAATAAATATTTTAAGATAACCCATTGACTAATTCAAAAGAGGAGTGCTTAATTTTACTAGGTTGCTACGCAACCAAACTCTAATAGTAAAAAAATTGAAATAATGTTCAGTGATTGCTCGGAGGGGCTTAATTTATTGTTAATAGAAAATATCTCGAAGTTTCCAGGCCATAAACAATTTTTTAGGGGATTTCTGTCCAAAAAGCAAAAAAAATATTATTTTAATCTCCTTTGAAAAGTAAATTTGAATCGATTTATAAATTATTTATGATAGTTTTTAGAATCTAAATACATGAACTTTTTATCTGATATTGTTTAGATTACACTGTTTTTACTATATTTATTCGAGGATTTTATACTAAAATAAAATGAGCATAACTTATTATAGCTATATACAAAATTTTAGGGATAATCATTTTTACAGTTTTAATCGAGTCTTCTAGGCAAGAAAATTTGAAGAAAAAAAAAAGTGCTTGAAAAATAAAATGTAGATTGTATAATAATTCTAATGCACATTCACAAGGCTTTCTATAATTTACGATATTTCTTTTTTCTATAACTCAATGAATTGCTGAATGTTTAGTGGCATTTTAATAAGATTAAAATATGTTATGTTTAAAAATAAGATATTGAAATAATATGTTGCAAATTGTAGGATTCATTGCTTAAAAAATCGCTTCATTCTACTAGATATTTAGGTTACATCGTTTCCTTTGGATAAAGATGATTAGCAAATAGCATCCTCATGTTTCGATACATTCTGAAATTTATACGTTCGCAAATTCACCATAAAATGTCGCACAGCATATTCTTCAATTACGATAAGCTACATTTACTACCAAATACTGCTACTATGGTTATTTTTGCTTTCTTATATATATCTGATGATCTCTTTTTAAACAGAGCTCGTAAGATCCTTAAGATACTGAAATGGGGGCACAAAAACTTAAGAGATAAAATATTTAATTTCATTAACTCAAAATATCTGGTGTCAAAATGTTAATTTTTAAGTTAAATATAACTTTTACAATATTGATGTTCTTACATTTTTAAAGACCGTATGAATCCTGATAAAATATTAAAATGCATATGTTTACTTTAACTAGTGTAAAATCCTTATCAAAATAATGATCAAGACCAAAATGTAAAACAGTATAATTGACGATAAAAACTCAACTGGCTTCAAAGCATATGAAGAGGGAAGTAAAAGTCGACATGTTTCGAGTTTTCAAATATAATCGCCCATTCTCAAGACTCGTCAGGCTTGGATAACTTGTGACTTTTATTATTGGACGCTCAAAACATGTCTATTTTTATTATCATCTATTATTTTTTTAAATCAATGAAGTTTTTATATTTTTGATTCAGTTTCTTGGGATTATCCATTTAGTTACACAACATATTAAATTATTTCACTCGATATTAAAATAAGTTTTACATATGTTATAGGTTCTTAGATTGAGAAAAATAACAATTCACTACTTTGTAAAAAAATTAATGCAGTAAAAAAAAAAAATTTTTTTTTTGCTGCAAGCCTTAACATTTTAGTTTAAGGTCATAAAAAAATTCCTTTTACAATTGAAATTTCAAAAGTCGAATGTGAAAATAGAATGTCCCCTAGTACCAGGAATCGAAATTAAATAGTAACAAGGACAACTTTTTTAAACAAGTTAGCGTTTCCGTCCTACTCGAAGTTGTTTGAAAAGGTATTTTTTATATATCGATTCCCAAGTTTATTCTACATATATTTCAGGGTATACTTTCGGAGTATTTCGATCGAGTTTATTTTTACACCCTTATTTGCTTAAAATTATTAAATAATTTACTTAAAATAAATTATTCAAGCTACATGATTTAATGCATTTATAGTATAATAATAAACGGAGCTTCCGACGTATATCCTTAACCTTAATACCGCTATCATTAAATAAATGGAATAAGCTTAGATAAATAATAAAAGTTAATTTTTCCCTCGTGTAATTTTCAAGGAATAATATGTTTCGATCAAACAGATTTCATTCTGGAAATAGCGAAATTATTGAGTAGGTCCCTTGGAGCAATATCATTCTTATCCTCTTTTGACGAAATATAGGAAAAATTAGTTTTCACAGTTTCTGTAAAAAGTATGTTAGCCTACTTGCCACGTTTTTTTAAAAAATTTTTTTATTAAAATAAGGTCGGAAATTGTGTATTGTGTGCACAGCTTCGGAATCCTTACAAATTCAATTTTTAGTATTTCCTGATTAACAAAATAAGGCATTTTCCTGATAACAAATTATACTACAATAATATCTTGGAAATCATGCTAAAGTAAAAAATTAAACAAAATAGTTTAGTATATTATCAGAAAAAAAATCTACTTGGTATCATAAAGAGTAAAAGATATAATGAAATAATTAGTGAATCACACGTGGTCAGATAATTAAAAATTTAATTTCACAACTAAGATAGTAGGACGACATTTAAGATACTGAGATATTTTAAGACACTAAAAAAATTGGTTACGTATTCCACAGCTTTTTATGTTCGGTATCCTTATCCACTTTGTAGTGACTTATAAAACATCAACACTATTTTAGATAATCTAAGTTGAAGTCACAAGAAACAAAAAAAAAGAAGACAATCAATAATTTATATTCTTTTTTCAAAAAAATAGTATGCTAAGTAAATAATCAGCTGTTTTGCATTAAATAATTTTAAACAGCTGAATGTTTTTAATTTCTTAACAAGGTTTTATTCTTAGCTAGCAGACAGTAATTCTTTAAAAAAAAACTTGACTATAATTTGAAAAGGAAACCTAAATTAAAGAAAATCTAAATTAAAGTTCTAAAAAAATTATTAGTATATTAATGAAGAAATAATAAACGTAAAATGGAAAAGAATAAGAATTGTTAAAATGTTAAAATTTTATTAAATAGTTGGTAAAATAGCTCTGCGATACACTTCCGGAAATTTCTTTTAAGATTAGGATGATATAGGGTAAACCAACAAATGAAGGAGCATTTCATAGATATTTCTTAGAAATAAGATTTTAAACGTTTTAATTTAGATTGATTGGTAAGAGTAGCTTACTACCTAACAATAGGAAGTCCTTTAACAATGCATTTAGTTATCTGGTCTTTGAGTTTTCTCTGGAAAAAGTTTTGAATTTGTTAGTATCTGTTCAACGCCTTGTTTCTTTGACAAAATTATAAGGTCAGTGTTTGTTGTTATCCGTTTAAACTACAATTAATTGCATATAATAATGCTTTTTCTTTTCCTTGTGAAAAAAAGAATTCAAAATATGGTCATTGAAGTTACGTTTTATTTATTTTAAGCATCATAACATAAGCAAGTACTGAGATTAGGGGGTGTTTATTAACTGGATTACAGAACGATGAAAAACCAATATATAAACAAGTGTTCCTTTACTGGGATTTTTTCAAGTTAATGAAAATAAAAGAAAATTTTTAATTTTCTTGTACCTTTTGTCATATTATAAATCAAAATTATGTTAAAAAAAAAATAAATAAATTCTAACCAGTGAAGGAACAGGCATGTTCCTTCACTGAGAATAGATTTCCCAGTGAATGAATAGTATGTGTGAAATATGATTTTACTTGGATAATTAGTAGTTCAGCGACATAGAGGACTCCTAAAATTTAGTTAAATGTTGTATGAATAGTTCCTACAACTATTTCATTTAAATATGCAAATTTAATTGCTAAATTTATTTAAAGAATTATAATAATATTTAATTTATTATTTATCTTTATAAATGTAGTGATTAGTTATTACATCATACCTAAGACTCCTTAATAAACTATGTTTATTACCTAAATATAACAACTAAATATAATAATAAAAGCTTGAATGGAATCTTTGCAGGATTTTGTGCCAATAATTAGCTAAATTATTATCCTATTGCCGTCTTTAATGTCCTAACGGGAACTGGTAGGAAAAATCCATTTAAAGACAATTATCTAGGTGAAAAATGGGTGACGTTTTTTTAAGGTGACATCCACCGATAACTCAGTGCAATGCGAAGATAATTTCAAAAGGCAAAACTTCCCTTAGAGAATAATATTCGAAATACTGGTTTTAAGAACTTCAGAGAATCTTTTGGAGGGAAGTAGCCCTGGCATCCTTTTATAAAGTGATTGCCTTTACAATGCGAATGAAACAAGAGTTGAATACTGCCCTTAAACGGAAAAAATCTGCGGCCTTAAAAATTATAAGGATTTATATTCTAAAGTACCTAGGAAAGAAATAGTACCTCCATTGGTAGTTTTTCCTTACAGAAGAATTCGTAGAGATATTACAGAATCAGTCCCTGCTACATATTTCATTGGAAAAAGCTATTCATGAAATGAAACGATGACCGCAGCATCATTTTACAAATATATTGCAAATGTTTCTACCCATGGCTAATTAAAAATGCAATCAAATTCCTAATTTTGCTTCTTCTGGATAGGTATAAATCTCATATCAATTTGAAACTGAGCATGTTTTGTTCCTCAAAACAAATTTTCTGGTTTAGTTTTCTACGTAATTCTTGAAAATCTCGTTAGATCTTGAAAACAAAAGAATTGTAAAACAATATGTCTAGAAAATTTTACATCCATTTTTAAATAAGATTTGAGGCATCAACTGATGAAGTTAAAATGCTTTTATGAAATGCGATATTTTTTCATTCGATGTAGAAAACGTTGACTGTAACAAATGCATGCAAAACAGACACCAAGAGTTAATGAGCAAGACAACTTATCCACAAAACACATGCTTCGAGAGTAACGATGCGCTATTTCTTCAGAAGCTTGAGAAGGAAATCTCACAAGTTATGTTGCAAATTTTTAAAGGAACATTGACAGAAAAGTTTAATCTCCCAAATATCCAATAGCCTGCGCTTTTCTCAATACTGAAGAATTTATTTCAAAAAGAACAATTGTATAATCAAATTTTGGCTCTGAAGCTGAGACAACTAACATTAATAATGAAAGTATCTTGAAAACCGATTCTGAGATAAGTCCTCTTGAGGCATTGTTAGTTGCAAAAACGATTGGTTTCATAAGTAACTACTAGATATAAGTCAATGAGAGATGGGTTTTACTCAAACTTCGAAACTCCTTTTTCTCATTTATTATCCAGTGAGGAATTCTGGAAATGGAACTGGAAAATCAAAAGAAATCTCGTAGATACATTTACATTGGCCAAAAATTTGGAAAAACGAGGAAGGTTAAATCAAAAGAAAAAGAAATAAATTACTCATGACGACGAGAAAAAAAATACTTAAAAAGATTTTAAAAAAAGCTTAAAAAATATGAGGAAAAGATTAAACAAAAAATGATCGAATTATAATAATAATAAAAACATCATCAGATTACACAATGATAAACATTCATAATTTAGAACGGACTATTAAACTGTGAGAAAAAAATGAAAAACATTTTTTTTTAAATTATGTATTCACACTTATTTTACTTTCCATTCCATGACTGAAAAAAAAGTAAAATTTTCCACATTAGCTATGGTTATATGTCGTAATTCCAAGAAAAATCTTGTTTTTAGACATTTGTGTGGCCTATGGATTCCTAACGAGCATCAAACATTATCAAAATTAAGTGTTTATTCACTGGTAAGAACTGTTCCTTCACTTGGTCATCTTACTACTTATTATTTAAACCACCAAAAGCTTAAAACAATATTATGTAAGTTATCTTACTTTTTTTACATAATTTGCATTTAATAACAAATATGTCGAAACCATCATTTAGCTAAAATTACAAATTTTGAAATTTTAATGAATTTTTTTTAAAGGCAAGCTAAGCTTAAGTGTTCCTTCATTGTTTAGTTTACCCTATAAGATGTTAAGAAATTTGCGATGTTGTGAGAGATGTTTAAAAATGTTGACTACGTATTTTTATTAATATTTATAAAACATATATTCAAGAAATTGATAAATATATTATTCCAAATCTATGCATACGTATGTATATTATTGAAATTGTATCAGTTATTGAAAAACAAAATAAAAAAAATAAAAAATAATCACATTAAATAAGCACAATCTGGTGTATTCTATCAGAAGCACGCTTTTTTAAAACTAGACATTTGTTGAATAAAGTGTTTTTTATTCAAAATTCTTTACTAAATTGCAAATAAATTATTAAATGACTAAAAAAGAAACATCGTATTTTATAGTGTGAAAGAAATAAAAATAAAAAGATTAACAAACGATTATTAGCGAAAAAAATATGAATGAAATTTTACGCTACGCGCGCGAAGTCAAGTTCCTTCCAAGTTTACCACATTTTAATATTAATCGCCCCAATTAGTTATTTCTTTATTGTCGCCAAATTATTTTTTTAAAAATAATTAATTTTAATTTTTCTCAGCTTCTAATAAATAAAAACAGTTGAAACTTTAGATTTTTCAATTGAAAAATATGTAGATTAATATGGTATAAAAAAATTCATACCTTATAATTCAATATTTTTTCATCCTCACTTTAATTAAATAATAAAAAATAATAAATAATTATTAAAAATTATTTTTTGCATGAAATTATCTTTGGGTAAATGAGTTTTATGAGTGGGTGCAATTTTTTTTGAATTGCTTCATTAGTTTTGAAAATATGACTGAAAACGCAAAAAGCGAAATTAGCATTAAGGGGTACGAACTTTGAATCGCTCTCCTGACCAAACTATGGGGACCACATTTCCCAGATTGCGGCTACCCCCTATATTTTGAGGATAAGAAATCCAAATATGTAAAAAAAAATGTATGTTTATTCAGAGAAAGTACGTTTTTGTGTCTGATTTCGTAACTTAATTAATAGTTAGCACTAATTAATTAGCATATTTGAGGTCACCCCCAGGAACCATTAAGATTGACACTCAGTTCGTGAAAATCCGATCATTAGAACGAAAGTTATTCATGGTGATTCGTTTTTTTTTTTGCGGACTGTACAGTCTGCGCTCTTTAGTACGACCCCCATTAGTGTGACTCTTCCATTATAACGTCCACCACATGAAGTCCCGTTTGCTGTTCCATAGACGCAATGTTATTTTAATGCCCATCAGATCTAAACCGTACAATAAAATATAGCAACAGAAATTTTCTTTAATTCCCAGAAAATCACTCAGAAATCAGATGTTCAGCCATTTTTGGGCTTTCGATGCTAACATTTCTCCATTGACAATAAGTCATTCTGTATCAAAAAGTCTCGGAAAAACTATTTTTTTCCCCTCAAAACTTTACATGACAAGATTAAGGAGCCGGGAACTACAATCATATGCTACACTAAAAGCCCAATTCAAAATATTCCAGTATAAAATAAACGCTTTGGCAGCGTTCAGCTCCATTTAATTTACCAACACCTACCAGAACTCCTGTATCAAGTATTGGGGGAAATTTACCTTCGTGAAGGACTTTTTGTTGAAACTAACCCGCATTTGCGTTACATGGAGAGGAAAATTAAGAAAAAACCCCACGGTTAGCCTGACGGCAAGAAAACTCTAAACCATGATCCGTCTACCACTGAGGATATTTTACGTCAGCACAGTGATCGGTGCGAGTCTGGTGCGGAATTGGTATCCACCAACCATCGCTGATATTCGAACCCGGTTCACCTCATTGGAAGTATTTGTAATTATCCATATTTGTAATTTTCGACGCTTGTCGGGACAATTAGGATGTACTTATCCTAATTGGCAGTAATACTAACATGCGTTTGTAACAAGATTGATGACTTAAATTTGGACCATGTTTTCTGTATTAGAAAAAAAGAAAAACTAAAAAAAGTTTCATTTTAACGATTGTTATTATCGGGATAAACCAAAAACTAACAACAATGCTAATTAACACGTTTTAAGCAAGATAGAATTATAAAATTTAGACCATGTTTATTTAGACTAATAGAATAACTAAAAAAATCTTTTTTTTTCCTCTGATATTTTGTAATTATCTGGGTAATTATGCCATAAGAGATGAATTCGTGCTGGCGAGAGACTTTGTGGAATCTCGAAGCAGTGAGTTTGTTAGGGTGGACCAATTGGCTACCGCAGATGAATTCGAGACTTAAAATGCAAATTCCGAGGTTCATTTTTGAAATGGTTCTTTACACAATTTTCTTAAATTGAAAATATTTCTCAGGACGACTGTTAAAAATATTTACTTTGGAGGAAATGTGGAATACCTAATGCAATAAATACTTAAAAATTTACCCTCCAAAGCTCTTTTTTTTTCTGAATCACATTTTTTTATTGGTAAAAAAATGGTCTAATAGGGTGCTTGCACTCAAAGAAGAAGAAGACCTCCCATACCCACACATGTGACATATGACATCAGCGCCAGCTAATCTTTATCAACAAAATAGTGTATTGAAGTTGAACTAAGTTTCTCTATATAAATCAGAATATAAATTAACGATAAGTTAATTAAATAGAGAGTCGTATCACACATCGAATTAGTTGAAATATAATTCTTTCTCACCTACTTCTTTTACTTAACTTTGATTTATGTATATATATTGTGAAAGAATTAAAATCTTTGAGAAAGAATCTTTATGAAAGAATTTAGAATGCGTCACTTAAAGGAATTGATACTTGACGGGCTTGGCTTACTGGCTTACTCGAAATAGAATGGAAAGAGCAGTTGCTGTTCTAAACAAATGCCACCTTTCAACAACCAATCAGGATCGAGATACCCACACTACGTCACTTGCAGATAACCTGATAACCAGGCCCGTCCCTAACCGATTCGAGAGGGGGGGTGTTGAAGTTTATTTTGCCGACTATCATGTACGTATATATATATATACGTGTATATATATATATATATATATATGTATAAAAGCAAATATATATATAGATGTTGTTTTAAAAGCAAAAAATATTCGGCCAACTTATCATGCTTAATATTGTCAACAATATCTTCTTCTGCTTTGAGTAAAAGCAGTGAATTTAGGCGTTCAGTGGTCATTGTTGTTCGAAGATAGGATAGCTTTTAATCAATTTCATCTTGCTGAAAATTCTTTCATTTGTCGCAACTGTCATTGGTGCAGTTAACGCTAATAGATTTAACAATAAAAACTTATGAAAGCATTTATGCTAAAATTTATGATTCTGCATTTTTAATACAAACTGTGAATTGAATTTTTACATAATTTCAAAATTATTAAGTTTTTTTTACTAATAATTAACTTAAATGAAAAACTGTTAACTTTAGTCAAAAAGATAATATAGAAACATTAAATAATTAAATACATAAGAAATACGTCAACCCCGCTCAAAGGAATACCATCGGTTCCAGCCAAATCTATGCAATTAAGCGGGTTATTCGATCAAAAGGGGAGTGCAATATTCAATCCAAAATTCTGAATTTTTACGAAATTTTACTTTTTAATGGTATTTAATGCATAGTATAGCATTTTGATTAAATAAGCTCAGTTTTATGATCAATAAACAGTTATAATTAAAACTGTATGCGTTAGTATCATAAAATATAAATGTCATTTAAAATTACATAAAAATAAATCAATATTAGTAAAAACTATAATGTAGGCACTAAAATATTAATTGATACCTTCCGAAAAAATATATAATTGAAGACTGTTTTTTATACCCGTTGAATTCATCAAAATTAGATATTCCCTTTTAGTTTCTACTAAAAATTTCATGACTTGCGTGTATTCCTTTCAAACACATTCAGAATTTTTTTTACTTATTTATTTTTTTTAATCTTTGAAACTTGAGAAATTTTAATTAATGCTCCATTTAAATTAATGCGCTATTTTAGTTAAGGGTTTTCTGAAATTTATTACTTCTAAGATTCATTGTTTTGCTTTTTTCTGATTAATTTAAATCATTCCTTTTCGCTCTCAACTTGCACCCAACTCAAAGTCATTAAATGGGTTAAGCAATTATTCTATTTAAGAGAAAGACTCTCTGTACACTAGAGTGTTAGGTTTTTGAAACTTTTTCTTATCAAAGTTAATAGTGCATAAACATGGTGTTGGCGCCTCTATCGGCTTTGGCTTCGTTTATCTTTTCATTTGGCGAAAAGAAGAGCTCTTGTTGTTTTTTGTTTTGATATCGTCGGACGTCTTCAAATGGCGTCATCCATCGTTTCGTTAATAAATTGTTAAATAGTTATCGTTTGTACTTAATCATTCGTAATATACAGTCCGCATATCGACCCCCTCAACATGTTCCTGTCTACCCGGAATTCAAACCTGATATAATTTGAAAATAACAATTTTGATCAACTTTCGTTTTCGTTTCGTCATAACTTCGTTTTTGGATTTCGTTTGATACATTTTTGATTTGCAAAAATGACTGACACTGAGGAACAATATGAAAAGAGCTTAAAACAATTGAATCGTCGTCGTGGTAGCTCTAAAAGCAAAATAACTAGGTTGGAAAGCTTTATTTCTACAAATGGAAATGAGGCTGATTGTCTCGAACTGCAATCTCGTATCGATAGCATAGGATTAATTCTTCAAGAAATTGAAGTTTTAAAACTGGATTATTATTCAATTTTGAAGGATGAAGAATTAGAAGCTTATCAATCCCATTTTGATGAAATGGAAGAACAGATAGAATCGTGCAAGGTAAGCTTACAAAGACTTTTTCATTCAAGAAGTTCTAATATTTCTCATTTGCATAACAATGAACAATTAAGTACTAGTAAAATAAATGTTAAATTGCCAGATATTTGCTTGCCTTGTTTTGATGGAAAAATCGAAAATTGGAATAACTTTAAGCTTCAATTTGATAGTTTGATAACTGAAAATCAGTCTTTAAATAACATGCAGAAATTGTTTTATTTGCGTTCAGCTTTAAAAGGTGACGCTAAATATATCGAAACGCCAGAAGATACTTTTGAATCCTTGATGAAAATCCTAAAAGAAAGATTTGAAAATACTCGTTTAATTGTAAACAATTATATCTCGAACATCTTGAATTTTGAAAAAATTTCTGTAGAATCTTATAAAGAATTGAGACATTTAATTGATACTTTAAATAAAAGTTTAAGAGGTTTAAAATTAATGAAATTGGAAAGTAATGATCTTGTTGAACAATTAATAATTAACATAACTGTTCAAAAATTGGATAAGGAAAGTCGCAAACAGTATGAAATGAGTTTAACTTCTACTGAACTTCCAAAATTCAATACATTTATGGAATTTATTCAAAAAAGATGTCAAACATTAGAAAATCTTCAGGGAAACTTTTTTGTGAACAAAGCTAAGAATATTCAACATCAAAACAAAGCACGCAACTTTGTTGTGAAATCGAATTGCAATAAATGCCATTTGTGTTCAAAGGACCATTTAATTTACAACTGTCCCTCTTTTTTAAAAATGTCACCAATACTCAGATTTGATGTTGTTAAGAAAAATAATCTGTGCATTAATTGTTTAAATGCATCACATAAACTGAATTCCTGTCCATCGAAATTTACATGCAAATTCTGTCAAGCTAAGCATAATTCCTTATTGCATCGCAAGGAAAATAATTTTCGCCAAACGGAGATAAATTCACAATCTCTAATAGAGCAAGAATCGCAGGCGCCAGTCTGTAATCCAACTTCTCAGGACATAAATAATGTTTCAAATGATAATTTAATATCTCATGTGTTCGCTACTACAAACACTTGTAGAAATAAAAACATAATTCTCGCAACGGCTCTAGCTTGGATATGGAATCCTGTGAGTAACTGTTTCGTTCAAGGACGTTTATTGTTGGATAGTGGAAGTATGGTAAATATTATGACTTCGGATTTCGCAAACAAAATCGAATTGAAAAAAGAAAGAATAAATATTCCAATAAGTGGGTTAGGAGGAAATGAAACAAATGTTAAATATAAATTGAATGCTCTTGTTTCTAATAAAGATTCATCGTTTTCGCTTCGCACTGAATTTTTAGTAGTCAATAAAATTACGGATTTAATTCCATCTAACACTTTGAATTTACAGAACATTATTATTCCCAATCATTTAATATTAGCTGATCCCTCTTTCGCTACGGCTGGAAAAATTGATATGATCTTAGGTGCTGAACATTTTTTTGAAATCATTAAAGAAAATAAATATCGCACTTCAGAAAACTTAACATTTCAAGATTCTGTTTTTGGTTTTATTGCTGGTGGTTCATATGAATCCAAAAACCCCAAACATTATTGTAATTTAGTTTATCGTGCAGAAAACATTGAAAATAGCATTAAGAAATTTTGGGAAATTGAAGAAATAGATAATTCCCGAATTTTGAGTGATGAAGAAGCATTTTGCGAAAGTCACTTTCAAAAGAATCATAAAAGAGCAGAAAGCGGTCGTTACATGGTCAAAATGCCTATTCGTGAGGAAGCGCTGGAAACTATTGGTGAATCTCGTTATATAGCTCAGAAACGCTTGAATCAGACCGTGAGAAGATTGAACACCAATCCTGAAATGAAGAAACTTTATTGTGAATTCATAAATGAATACGAAAATTTAAATCATATGGAAAAGGTTGTAGATGATGTTTCACCTTCTTTATCATATTATATGCCACATCATGGCATTTTTCGCCCGGACAAAACTTCTACAAAACTAAGAGTCGTATTTAATGCCTCTACGCCTACATCGACAGGACAAAGCTTAAATGACATATTGTTAACCGGAGAAGTAAGAGAAAACGTTTTTGATTTGATTGTTCGATTTCGAAAACACAAGATTGCCTTAACAGCTGATATTAGGAAGATGTTTCGTCAAATATTAATCGATCCGTCTCAAAGAGATTTATTGAGAATTTTGTGGAAAACTCAAGAAGACGAAGTGCCTACAGTATTCAGAATGAAAACAATTACGTATGGAACAAAAAACGCTCCATTTCTGGCCATTAGAACATTGAAGCAGTTAGCGATGGATGAACAGTTGAATTACCCTCTTGCTTCAGAAGTTGTTCTTTCTGATTTATACATGGACGATGTAGTTACTGGATCAACAGATCTTGAATCGGCTTTAGAGTTAAAGACTCAATTGGTAAAAATGTTTGATAGTTGTGGCATGACCTTGCACAAATGGAACTCGAATTCCATGGACTTGATCAATGACAGCAACTTTAACGAGGAATTCTCTTTCGAGACTGAAGAATCTACTAAAACACTAGGTATAATTTGGCAACCAGGACAAGATAAGTTCACTTTCAAAGTATGCGTGTCCCAGCAATCAACGTATACCAAACGAGATGTATTGTCAGTCATTGCTAGGTTGTATGATCCAATTGGCTTTCTTGGACCCGTCATCAGTAGAGCTAAGATAATGCTTCAAAAACTTTGGACTCAAAACCTTAATTGGGATGACAATTTGCCGGAGCACATTGCTCGAGAATGGAATCGTTTTGTCAGTAAGCTGAAAGCTTTAGAGAACATTCGAATCGACAGATATGTTCTAACCTCTAAAGTTAAGAAAATTTCTCTCGTTGGATTTGCTGATGCATCCACTTTGGCGTACGGAGCTGTGATATATCTTCATCCTGACAGTTCTAACTCTGCCTTTAAAATCCTAGCCAGTAAATCTAGAATTGCACCTCTAAAAACAATATCCGTACCTCGTTTGGAGTTATGTGCATGCCTTTTACTTACTAAGTTAGTTCAAAAAGTTATAGCTGCTTTAAGAATGGATATCAAAGAGGTCACTTTATTTTCAGACTCTACCATCGCATTGGCTTGGATTAACTCTTCTCCGCACCAATTAAAAACATTTGTTGGAAATCGTGTATCCAAAATTCAAACACTTTCAAACAATTTTCACTGGAGACATATACCATCTGAGGAGAATCCTGCTGACTTGATTTCGCGAGGAATCGATCCTTCCGAATTGGTGTCACTGGACTTGTGGTTTTCTGGACCATCGAATTTAGACATTCAACCAACAGATCAACAATCCATTGAAATTTTGAACAGTGAACTTTATGAGCGTGAACTTAAAAAATCATCGAATATAACTCTTACTTTGTCTTCCAACTCAGACTTTGTTAATAGTTTTCTCACTTTAAGTAATAATTTTGTAAAACTAATTCGTATTTTGAGTTACATTTATAGGTTCATATCTAATTGTCGGAAACAGGAAAGGATGTTTGGTCCCATCACTAGAGAGGAACTTCAGCATGCAAAGCTTTCTCTAGTAAAGTTAGTACAGGTAATTGTATTTAGGAAGGAGATACATGCATTAAAAAATAAAAAAAGATTGAAGGACAGCCACGTAAGTAATTTAAATCCTTTTCTTGATTCTAATGGTTTGGTTAGAGTAGGGGGCAGAATCAACAATTCGAATTTATCTTATGATCAAAAGCACCCATTGCTAATTCCAAGAGATCATAAAATAACTACTTTAATTTTCCAGTATTTTCATTTAAAAAATTTGCATGTTGGTGCGCAAACTTTGCTTCATTGTGTTAGACAAGAGTTTTGGCCTCTAAATGGTAGGAACACTGCTCGAAAAATCGTTCACGATTGCATAACATGTTTCAAAGCCAAACCTAAGATAGAACAGCAAATTATGGCTTCTTTACCGAAAGAAAGAGTTATCATAAGCCCCCCTTTTTCAAAAACTGGCACCGACTTATGCGGTCCCTTTCTTATTAAATATAAAAATCAGCGAAAGGGAATCTTAAACAAAATCTATGTTGTAATTTTTGTATGTTTAATTACTCGTGCCATTCATTTGGAAATAGTAAGTGATTTGACAGCAGAAGCATTAATTGCCACCCTTAAAAGGTTTTTCGCCAGAAGAGGTTTGCCTTCTATTATATTTTCCGATAATGCCACAAATTATACTGGTGCTCAATCTGAATTGAGAAAATTGTATGATCTTGTTAAAAATTCAGAAAATCTTGCTTCTTACTTATCCCATGAATTCGTTGTTTGGAAATTTATTCCTCCCAGATCGCCAAATTTTGGTGGCATTTGGGAGGCGGGAGTTAAATCTTTTAAGCACCATTTGAAAAGAACTATTGGAAACTCTAAATTAACATTAGAGGGATTTTTAACGGTTATAAACCAAATTGAAGGTGTATTAAACAGTAGACCACTTTTTCCCCTTTCTTCGGACCCCAATGATTTTGAGACCCTAACTCCCAGTCATTTTTTAATTGGGCGACCCATAAACAGTATTCCGGAATTTCCTGTTGCAGTCATTCCTGATAATCGACTCTCTCGGTGGCAAAGGATACAAAAAATCAATCAAACTATTTGGAAAAAATGGTCAAGAGATTATCTAAATAATTTACAGCAAAGAAGTAAATGGTTATTCGAAAAAAACAATGTTAAACCAGGAACACTAGTTTTAATTAAAGAAGATAATCTACCCCTTTGTTCATGGATTATTGGTCGTATTCACGAGGTTATCCCAGGAAATGATGGAAAAATTCGAGTAGTTATTGTAAAAACTGCACAAGGTTTCTTTAAACGCAGCATATCAAATATATGCGTTTTACCTATCAATGAGTCTACTAGTAATTAGTTTACATGTTTATTTTTTTCATTGTTGTCATAAAGAATGTGATTGTATGCATTTAGTTTGCTTGTGAAAAATATTATGTTATTTGGTTATTTAGTCATAAAATTTTAGAATTTTTTTTTATCATTTGCATTATAAATTGTCATTTATTGTTGTGTATGTATTTGTTTGAAATGGATATTTCAAAGCCGGGCGGTATGTTGGCGCCTCTATCGGCTTTGGCTTCGTTTATCTTTTCATTTGGCGAAAAGAAGAGCTCTTGTTGTTTTTTGTTTTGATATCGTCGGACGTCTTCAAATGGCGTCATCCATCGTTTCGTTAATAAATTGTTAAATAGTTATCGTTTGTACTTAATCATTCGTAAAATACAGTCCGCATATCGACCCCCTCAACACATGGGATCACAAGACAAATCACTCTATCCCTTTTTTACATTCTAAATGATGTGTGTGTGAAGTAAGTCAAAGAGGGGTAAAAACCCCTTCGTTTACTTCAATATATAAAACTGGCAGCAAGATTTGATTAATTTTTCAACTTTACCCCAAACACCTACTAATGAATAAGAAATCCCTATTGAAGTGACCACATATTGTATCTTTATCTTAACTGAAAAAGGGAAATTCCATTTTAGCTGGTGAAACATTTTTCAAAAATAAACAATATATTTTTCATTTGAGTACCACTTCTTTATGCAATTAGGCGGGGGCAAAAAACAACAAATAACCGTTTAAACGGGGAAGTTTAACATTAGTTTCTTCTAAAATGATTTGGTTCCATTAAATTTTATTCGTATAAGCGGGTAATTCGATTATGCGATTAAGTGGGGACGACAGTACAAAATAACTAAAAAGAATTATTTATCCAAAAAAAACTGAATTTTCTATTTTTAAACACGTTACATTTTCAATAAAATTAACATTAGTACATTTTTCTTCATAAAGGATTGCAGTTTGGACTTATAAAAACAAAGCCTACGAAGAAATATAGAATTTGAAATTTCAATTGAATAAGATCTATGAAAAATAATTTCAGCTGAAAAAATCTAAAAAAGAAAAGAAAAAAAATACTATTTCAAGCACAAAATAAGAGCTTAATAAAAAGTAAAAAACGGAAAAAGTATCCAATTTTCAGAATTCAAATGTGATTTTTCTTTTTCTATCCCTAGCTCCTACTACTGAATATAAATAACATAGCATTTTTAATTGCTCTTTTTTCTTTCTTTTAATTATTTTACTGCACAAAAAAGATTAAAAAAATAATTTTATCTGCTTCATAAAAATCAATTTTTACCCGAAATAATTTAATTGGAAAGTAATAACACATTTAATGCAATTTAATTAAACTTAATATTTAAACAATAAGACTGCAAATAATAAATATGTATTCATAAAAAAATTATACTTACATTCAAAATTTAGACTGCGGTAGATAGGATGATCGTTGGCATGTGAGCAGATTTTCTATTTTATTCAATAATAATATGAATTTATAAAATACGCTTAGAGTAACTAAGTATCCGTACATGACAGTTAAAGACAGGTCAGTGAAGTAATTGGTACCACAGCTGCCTGTGCTTTGAGCCCCTTCCTTCCCCTTCTTAACCACATGGACAAAGATATTGTCTTTATTCTCAGAAAGAGTAATAAGAGAAAGCATGAGAAAATATAGCTTAGGGCATTTCTAGCTAACCACTTTTAAAAGACCCTCGATTTTTCAAGTTGACAGAAATATCCGGGGTTTTGTCTGCTGCTTCACAAGATCGAGTCGCAGCTCCATCCTTTTTTGCGCCTTTTCATAGTGCCCGTAAGCGGCTTGATCAAACAGAATTGCCACTTCTCCGTGAATATTCGGAATTCTCTATTTTCACCATATTTTTATTGAAATAATTAATGAATCCGAAATTACAACATTTAACACTTTGAACTCGGCAACCATTCTCAAATTGTGTGAAATGATCGAAGTGTTGATTCGATTGAGTGTAACTCAATTTAATGTTTCAGAATTCTTAGGATTCTTGAAAAAAAAAAAATATTAAAAACAAAAAACAATATTTTATTTTCAAAACGGAAACTTTTATAAAGGTGAATTGAGGATCACATATATGTTAATTATTTTCCATATAGAATATCAAATTTTGTTGTCATGATTAATTGTTCTAAAGATATGAATTAGTCCCTGAACACTTTATTTCAGGTTAAAAAATTTTGAACTCAAGTAATAATTCAATCATCATAGAATTTTAAAAGTTATGAACTGAATGGTAGTTAACAAATTAAATGTTTTTCTTTTCTTTTTTGGAGTTAGTGGTCCTTTGGAGTTAGTAAAATTCTTCATAAAAGATAAATATCGTTTACTAATTGAAAATATAAATTATTTAATAATTTGTGTTATTTAAACAGAATTTAACAATTTAAATAAGATATTTTGAATAATAAAGTATCCTATTTAATAGGTACTCTTATTTGTAACTTTTTCCCTTTCTTTTGATAGTAAAAAAAAAAAATTGGTTGCATCACCGTCACGATTATTTCATATAAAATTTATAATTCTTTTAAAAAAAAATCATGTAAGTTCATCAGTTCCTTTAAAAAAATTACTTAAACCTCTAATAAAGATTTAATATAATTCAGATAAAAATATATCTGAATTTTATGATACATTATTAGCTAACTAAAAATTAAGGTCACTACAAAATTTTTTTAAATTTAAGAATGTGTCGTTTAAATAATAATACAAGAGAAACGGTTTTCGAGATTTTGGCATGTAATGTCGGTCATCTCGCTTTGAATTATCACAAATGGTTACTCTTGGAGGAGAAAAGAAAAAAACTAAATTTAAAAACACATTTCACAACAAGATTTGCCGAGTCGGGTCTGGGATCCCGAAACGAAATTCAGATAACATTGAAAGCCGTTTAAATCTCATCACCGATGAAATATCCGACAGTGAAAGAATTTCGGCAAAATCGGGATTTTGGCCTGAATTATCGATCATCTTGCTTTAAATTATCATAAATGTTTACTCTTGGAGGAGAAAAAAAAAAACTAAATTTAAAAACACATTTCACAACAAGATTTGCCGAGTCGGGTCTGAGATCCCGAAACGAAATTCAGATAACATTGAAAGCCGTTTAAATCTCATCACCGATGAAATATCCGACAGTGAAAGAATTTCGGCAAAATCGGGATTTAGGCCTGAATTATTGATCATCTTGCTTTGAATTATCATAAATGTTTACTCTTGGAGGAGAAAAAAAAAACTAAATTTAAAAGCACATTTCACAACAAGATTTGCCGAGTCGGGTCTGGGATCCCGAAACGAAATTCAGATAACATTGAAAGCCGTTTAAATCTCATCACCGATGAAATATCCGACAGTGAAAGAATTTCGGCAAAATCGGGATTTTGGCCTGAATTATTGATCATCTTGCTTTGAATTATCATAAATGTTTACTCTTGGAGGAGAAAAAAAAAACTAAATTTAAAAACACATTTCACAACAAGATTTGCCGAGTCGGGTCTGGGATCCCGAAACGAAATTCAAATAACATTGAAAGCCGTTTAAATCTCATCACCGATGAAATATCCGACAATGAAAAAATTTCGGCAAAGTCGGGATTTTGAAATGTAAAAAAAAAAAAAAAAAAAAAAAATGCCGACTCAACCTGAATTTGCCGACTGGATGATATCGCTGGGGGGGTGAGACACCCCTCTCACCCCCCCGTTAGGGACGGGCCTGCTGATAACCCATACAGATAGTTCCAAAATTTGGCTGACCAATGTAGTGGGATCATAAAAGAGATTAAGATGATGAAAACTTACAATAGATCATGGAGTAGTTAAGATGGTGAAAATAGCGGAAAATACACGCTGATGATTTTATCATTACTTATGATAATTTTTTTTAAATTTTTCGTATTAAATTTTTTTTACGCTAGTCCATTTCAAAAACTATACCTCATACTTGAAAATATGCATTATATTTGCCCATCTCTAAAAATATACGTTATACCTAATGTTTTTTTAAAAGTTTTTTTAAAAATGGCAGTTAATGATACAATAAAAAAAATATCTAAAAGTTTGCTCTAAACTGGTAAAATAAAAGATTTGCATCAGAGAAAAGATTACAGATCAGATTTATCAATGGCGTTGTTAAAAATTGTCAATGGCATTATTTTTTAATCAATGGTATTGTTAAAAATTGTCAATTGAAAAGCTAAAAATTGTCAATGGTGTTGTTTCTTAATCAATGTCATTGTTAAAAATTTATAATTTTTTTAAAATCAATTTTAATGAATGTTATTTAACAAAAAAAAAATCACAATACGTAGGGATTCATAAAACGTTACTTTTTTTTTATTAAATTTAATTTATCAAAAAAATTTGCTTCTCGATGAATATTTTTGATTATTGTTCATCTTTAAAATAGTACCTTACTTTCATGGGTTGTGAAGTTTTCTAAAAAAATAGACTGACCAATTAACAAGATTATTTAAATTAATTAGTAACCGGGGGGCTTTTTGTTTTCTTAGGCAAATATCTTTTTATTCTATTCGATTTTTAAAATGGTATCTTTATCTTTAACTTTTTTTTCTTAAATGGCTGTGGTATTATTTGTGGTGAAAAATTATATGAATGAATAATTGAATATAATGAATTTGGTAAAAAATTGGCTTACTAAGTTAAGTTATAATGATAAATTGAATAAAAAAAATTTAAAGTTTTTATATAGATTCAAAACAAAAGCATTTGAGGAAATATGTTTAGATTTGAGGCTTTTTACCTTCAAACAGGTTTTGAGGACAACTGCTGAAATTCAAGAACAGTCATCCAGAACAGGCAGCATTCTCACCGAATATGATTACTGCATCTCCGATTAGCAGGGGGGAAAATATGAGAACCTCATTGGTGAAAGGTATTTTCGCATGAAAAACTCACCAATTAAGTTAATTTTTCTCTCTCTGGTGATCGGAGGAGCGACAACCGCATTTGGTGTGAGTGCTTCGTTATGAATGGAGAACGCAAACTGAAAATCTCGTAGTTGCATGGTAATCAGACTGACTAGATTGAATGTAGTAAGAATAAGTTCCATCCTTGGCATACAAATAGCTAAGGATCTTCTTATTCTGGTGGCCAAGGCTTTATCACATGTTTTTAAATTTTTTAAGGATCATTCCCACTGCATTGTCAGCGATGTAAGCAGATTTTATCAGATTTTTATAGTATAGCGTGGAGGGCCATTTCCAGAGGAGCACGAGCATCAAGGGCCAGTCTCAATGCATGCGATTTTTCGCATGCATGAAACAAAACAAAAAAAAAAAAACGATCCGCATACTGAAAAAAAGCAGTTGAAAATTTTAACAATGCTGAGAATCTGAATGAATCACTTCTATTAATATGTACTGATCAGATTCACGATCTTTGAAGTTTCTCTCGCAAGTCCACTGTGTTCTTTTCCTGCTCAGTTGTATGTAAATCGTTAAGCAAATACAACAACCTTTTTCCTTTCATCAATAGTACCGGCGTTTGAATGACCACATGTTTTAAATTTTCAGAAGTATTATTTTAATTAGCCACCGATTGCAGTTTTTCCGCGTGGAACTAAATCTGCGAAAAAAGAAAAAAAAAAGTTTTATAAGTTTGTTTGATGTCTTCCCTTCAGATGTTATTTTTCATTCTTGATTTCATTACAATCACACCTCGCATAAAAATTATTTTGCTGGTGCTTGTTTATGATTTCAATTATTTGTCAAATTAAATAGATTTGACCAGACGCAAAACTTTATGAACTTAAACACGTGCATAGTTTTAGTTTTAGTTTTGCTATCTCGAAATTTGACACCCCACCATAAGGCTAGATGTTTGTGTCTACAAAAAATAATTTATTGACTGTAAAATAAAAGCTTTAAGAACCTCTAATTATATATCAAATAAAAAATAAGTTTATTATTCACTTGAAATATTAATTTTTTGAAAACACTATTTAGTCATAAGAAACGAAATTTAAAGGTGCAATTTGATCAATGTTATTTAATATTTTCAAAAAAGAACTTTGAAAACGACTACCCTTTTTTTAATTTAAATTTTACATTGTTTTATATCAAGGGTCATTGATATAAATTTTATTTCCCTTAATTTTATAAATTGGGGTTGACGAATTCTTCATCAAATTGCAGAACAGGACCGCATACATTCACATCCGGGACATACACTGTAAACATAGACATAAAGGAGGAAGATGAATCACTTCACCTGGAGGGCGTCACGGTGAAGTTGAACATTGTAGTCTGTACTCTATGCTCGCGCCATCTAGTGACCATTTATATAAAATTTTGTTCTCAAATATTTTTAAAGATTTATCAAAGAGCTTATGTTTGAAACATAACGATAGAATGTAAATAATATTTAAAAGTTGAGTCTTCAACGATATCAATGCTAAAAAAGATAATTATTTATACGAAGCGACTGTGCGAAACATTATTTTATTAAATATTTCGTATTTTTACATTTACTACAGTAACTTTCAAATAAAAATACCAAATATCATAAAGTATTTTTTGTTGAAATTTTTTTATTTGTTTGTAGTTTTCAAAGAAAATAAATTGCGATTTTTTTCGTTCAAAAATAAAAAAAACGTCCCAATATTGTAAAGTCAAATCATTACATTCATAAATCAAGGAATACATAAAAAGTTTTTAGATTAAATAATCATCCGTATGAAAAATAAATACGTCTACAATAGTTTTTAAAAAAAATTATTTTGAGTTGGCATTTTTGTTATTATACCTCTTGATTTTATTTATAAGAAAATTAAAAAACTATAATTAAAAGCTATTTTCTTGCATGAAATTTACACAATTTGGAATTAATTGCACTGCTTTATTATTTCAGTTTTAATGGTACTTTTAGTAAATTGTAAATTCCTTTACTGTAACTATTTACTTTTCTTACAACTAAATTATAGTTAAGCTTTTATTTTCGTTTCAATAATTGAAGAGAAAACTTTATTTTGACCTAATATCAAGAAAAATAAATGCTTAATTATCATTGATAATAAAATCCATTTAAAAAGCTGTTAAAATCATTTTTAACAAGGCATCATACCTTACAATAAAATGAAAACTTATATTTATTGTAATGAAGTATTAGTGTAACTAATAAAATTTCAAACTCTACACATACTATAAATAATAATAATGTATACATACTCATGCTTAAGAATCATTTAAGACATGAGATTTCAATATTCCTCCATCATGCTTTGCCAATAAAAACTAACTCAGCCAAAAGATTGAGCTATGATGTCTTGCTAATCAATAATTCGAGTTCATCAAATTGCCAAAGAAAGAATCCAACCAAATGTTTAAATTATATTGGGTTTTTAAGCAATTATACTGAAACCCTAATGCAATTCAACATTTAGTTCTCAAAACTTCAGAAAATAAATCTGAAAATATAATGTTATGTATACATGTATATTACACGTATATTAATATTATGTTACATGTATATTATGTTATAATATACATGTAATAAAATTAACATTAAACTAAGCAGGTAAGATTTTAAATTTAAAAAAAAGTTTAATATCAAAGTTTAAATAAAGGCATTGAATTAATGCTAAATGCTAAAGCTTATATAAGTTTTTTTTTCTACCTTTATATTCTTCAAATTAAGTTCATAATTAAATAATTTTTAATTTATGTGACCTACAAAAAAAATTGTTCCATGTCTCCATGATACAATGTGAAATTAAATAACTATTTCAATTGAAAAAAAGAATTATAAAAATTGGACTCCCGTACATATCTTTTAAAATTTCATAAAATAAAGTATGATTATTGAAAACTATATTGGATAATTTCAAGCAGTTCTTATGAGTAAAGAAAAATATAAAAAATATTTAAACCCACAAACATCCTATTAAAATAAATATTTAAAAAAAAACAATTAAAAATTCAAGCTTTTAACAAAATATTACTTACTTTGTTACAATAGAGAAATAATACACATAAGCTCAGAAATAGTGCAGAAAAAATTGCACATGATAAATATTTGACTCAATTCTGTCTATTTGTTTGACTTAATCACATGAGTTTGAATAATACCAAAAGGTTACATGGCCCTGCATACAGGGTTAAAAATCAAAAATGTATGATATAAAATAATTTTTCTACTAAAAAGTAACTAAAATTAAATTATAATATTAAATATTATATGATTATTGAATACATACCTAGATTTAAGACCAGGAAGTATCAAAATTTCTAATCTTCTATACCAACCTTTTCAATAAGAACTCTACACATAAAACTCATTCGGCTAGAATATGGTATACTAGGATTCACAATTACACTATGCAATAACTCTTGCTTCACTGTTCGCCATTTGGCCAAGAAGTAATCTAACCAAACGTTTGAACTGTATTGGATCTTTGCAATTTCACTTAAACCCTAATATAGTTCAACATTTAGTTTATGTTGGAATCTGTTGAAAATCTGAAAATATAGCTTAAACGTGCTGAGATTTTAAAAATAATTGTTAAGTAGAAACTAAAAAATAAATAATAAAAAAGATTAAATTTACATGAAAAAAGTACTATGTAAAAATATAATAAAATATGGGACAAAATTACTAAAAAAATCTAGTAGTATTAAAAAAAAATATTTTAAAGAAATATTGGAATTTATTATATCATCTAAAGAATTCATTTTAGAATAAACTATAAGTATTATTAAATACATATCAAAGTGAAACATCAAACAGGAAAGTAATTCTCATCACACTCTAGAAATTATATCAAATAACAACAATACTAATTAATAATATCAAAGTTTCAGACATTAATAAAAGCATGCATTGAGAACAAAAATATTATAAAATACTTAAAAATAACAAAACTGCATGTAAACCTGTAACTTTTCCAGCTTCAGCTTGATGCAAAAATCACATGCAACATAAAATTAATTATTAATACATTTATACATAAAAAAAATCCTGACGAAAAAATTGCAAAGTTCTAGACATTAATAAAAGCATGCATCAAAAGAGAAAATATTATAAATTTTCTTAAAAAGAAATAAATATATAAATTAAAATAACTGTATGTGTAGATATCAGTAAAAGTTTCCAGACTCCAGCCAGATGCTAAAATTACATGAAACACAAAATTAATTATTAATACATTTATGCATGATAAAATCTTGATGAAGAAATTGCAAATAAAATTAAAAGCATACATTGAATTAAAAAAGAACTGTAGGTATAAATTTCTGTAAAAAGTTTCCAGGCTCCAGCCAGATGCTAAGATTACATGCAAAACGAAATTAATTGTTATTACATTTATGCAAAATAAAATCTTGATGAAAAATTGCAAATAAAATTAAAAGCATACATTGAATTAAAAAAGAACTGTAGGTATAAATTTCTGTAAAAAGTTTCCAGGCTCCAGCCAGATGCTAAGATTACATGCAAAACAAAATTAATTGTTATTACATTTATGCAAAATAAAATCTTGATGAAAAATTGCAAATAATATTAAAAGCATACATTGAATTAAAAAAGAACTTTAGGTATAAATTTCTGTAAAAAGTTTCCAGGCTCCAGCCAGATGCTAAGATTACATGCAAAACGAAATTAATTGTTATTACATTTATGCAAAATAAAATCTTGATGAAAAATTGCATATAATATTAAAAGCATACATTGAATTAAAAAAGAACTGTAGGTATAAATTTCTGTAAAAAAATCCAGCCTCCAGCCAGATGCTAAGATTACATGCAAAACAAAATTAATTGTTATTACATTTATGCAAAATAAAATCTTGATGAAAAATTGCAAATAAAATTAAAAGCATACATTGAATTAAAAAAAAACTGTAGGTATAAATTTCTGTAAAAAGTTTCCAGGCTCCAGCCAGATGCTAAGATTACATGCAAAACAAAATTAATTGTTATTACATTTATGCAAAATAAAATCTTGATGAAAAATTGCAAATAAAATTAAAAGCATACATTGAATTAAAAAAGAAATGAGTATAAATTTCTGTAAAAAGTTTCTGGGCCCAGTCAGATGCTAAAATTACATGCAACACATAAACAGCTAATAAATAACAAAGAAAGATGCATGCAATTTCAATGAAAATCTTAGCACCACCCTGGTATTAATAAAACATGCATCACAAAGGAAAATACTAAAAACAATAATCTTAGGAAATATTTCAAATACAGTCAGATATTAATGTGCATGCAACACGGAAACAATAAATTAATAACAGCTTTTATATGTAAAAAAAAAGACTTAAAGATGACACTAAATCTCAATGTAACAAGAGAGATTTTAAAAAACGAAAATAAATCTTAAACTTAAAGAAAAATTTCCAGGCATCAGCCAGATTTAAATGCACGCACGCTCATCACATTCATTCCATTCTGCACATAAAGAAATTAATATAACCACACACACCAATACACACATATATACACATAAAAATAATATACATCGTAAAACATATATATATCAAGGTTAAATAAAATACTTGCACAGGTTCAGAAACATAGACATTATCAAACCTGTCAACTTTTAAATGTTCTGAGGATGAATATTCCAAGTAGTAGTGAAAAGATAATAGAAATAATTATGTCAATTTACCAAGACTTAAAATTGTTTGAATAAATTACATTCATACATATGTTTACATTAATGCATATGATTGATTTGCTGCAGTGATCAAATCAAATTAAATAAATTTAAAAAATTAATAATTAGAATGAAATTTAAAATTGCATCATGACATTAAAAATGGAATATTAAGGAAAATCCAAAATGGTTGGCAACTGTATCATGTTCATCTTAGAAATAATTATGTAAAACAAATGAAAAAAATAATTATATCTGGAATAATTATGTAGTTTCCAGAAATTAAGTACTAATATTTACAAACATTACAATTAACTCAATTCTCAATAATTTCCAAATTCACAGAAATATTATATATCTACAACATGAAAGCTATTGACAAAATATATCTTTCAAATAATTATGCTAAATACAAGCATCAACAAAAATCTAATATTATGGATGTAATAAAAAAACAATTTCTTTTGAAAAATAAATTTAGATAGAAATTTTTTAAAATATTCGCCAGACATAACAATTAGCAAATATATTATCAATTAAATTAAAAAATACATTTATAAAATTTTAACAAAAATAATTAAGTTTTCCCTGAGTATCATACAATATTTACAACACAAAAATTCTCATTTAAAATAATAATGCTTTACAACTTCGACAGTTTCCGATACTTTCGGGTTTTGTCGTCCTTTATTTTATCGATTTTGTTAGAACGATCACATAGGAAATGCATTCGTGTGATTAAAAAAAAATGAATTAGTGATTTAGTAAGACTCTCACTATGCGATGGGCACCCAACCAAAGGCAATGGCATTCCATCAATGTTACTAATAATGTCACTTAATGAGTTTACATTGAGATTACTATCAGTAACAGTTCTCAAAGTAGCCTCCTCCAACAGTGAAATGAGGTTATAAAGACTTTCTGATGGACTCAATAAGCCTCCTCTATTTTTTACATTAATTAGTAATTCGTGCCTCTCATCGGATTTGGCAGCAACAAGAGATGTTAAGCAGAAAGTGCAGCTTGAGAATTTTGCTGCCCGACGAGCAACATAACCAGAAAAATAACCGAGGATAACCTCATTTGAATTAATGGCATTGTACGTGTGATCAGTTACATTTTCTAATAATGATGGCACTTCAACCAATTCAACACTGTTTTCGATGATCTCATCGAGTTTTGAAAACAGTACCATTTTTTTATCATTTTCAGAGTTGTTGATGCTACAATCTAAAAGCATATTCAGCATTTCTGATCCAGATACATTAGACCCTTTCGGTGGCTTAATGAGGGAGTAGGTCCCAATAAGGCGGTAGACTTGAAGAAATATTGCTGAGTTGGGATGATCATTACTACCGCAAGCATTTCTCATAATACTGAAGAATCTCTGAAAAAAATTCACAAATTAAAAAATACACAATGAAAACTAATATGGCCACATATTATCTATAATATGAAAGAAGAAAATACTTCAAGAGAATCTTGATTTAGTCTTGCAGTCATTAGATATTTGAAATCACACTTTGAGCTTAAAAATTCTGCCAGTTCAAGAGTCGCTTGGCAGGTGACTCTAAGACCAAAGTATGTCGACTCTGACATAAATTTCCAGCCTTTACTCTTAGCAAGAGCTTCCCACTCAATAAGGTAAATTAAGAAATCTTGAATTTCCTAAAGTGGAATATAAGTATATATATATATATATATATATATATATATATATATATATATATATATATATATATATATATATATATATATATATATATATATATATATATATAACACATAAATGCAACAGTTTTTTAAAAAATTAACCTTATTACCTTGTATGGTAGAGAATTAAGCTTCAATGCTGTTAAAGGTGTGCGCGAATTCATAGCATCAACAACTGTATTAATTCTTCGAACGAAGTTAGCGCAGCCACTACTTTCTTTGAGTTCCGGCACTTTGCCGCTGTAAACTTGCAATGCTGCAGCAGTAGAAGCACTAAAAAACTAGAAATTTAACAAATAAAATTTATTCCTCGAAACTGTTTATAAATGTTAATTTTATAATGATCAAATTTTAATTAACACAAAAAATAATAAGATAAATTTTTTATTAATAGAATCCGTGATAATTGTATGTTAAAGTAAAATAGTTGATAAGAAATTTTAAAATCGTTCATGAAATATCTCGACATAAATTATTTCATAAGAAAAGCATTTGTACATGAAAAAAACTTGAGAAAGAAAAATGATTCCCTTGAAAAATTACCTGAAATGCCATGGCAACATTCATTTTTTGATAAAACTTTGGCCTAATGTGATCAGGTGTTAGTTTTGGGCATAGTTTTAAATCAAACCGTGTAGGCCCATCACATTCCACAATGGCATCAAAGAATTTTATGTCCACTTTGCCATCAGGTGTCTATCAGGAAAAATTCAAAACAATATAATAAATTCTTCTGCACATTAAAATATAAAATTAAACTAAACAAATAAAACTTACAAATGTCACTTGATTGCTAACAATAGCATTCCTCAAATTCTTTATAAGATGTGGAAAATCTGAAATAAACCACAGTCGTCTAGTTGGATCAGTAATATGTTCACAGCTAACACTGTCCAAAGAAATGCCAAATTTTTTAAACATGCTGCGGTTCCAGGTAGCACCATCACACACCACAGCATCAACGAAAAAACCATTCTTTTCCATCAATGTCACTGCCTCTATAATGAGATGGTGCAAAACTGTACCTAAAAAATAATATTTTTAATAGATATGTATCTAATAGAATTTCCAGTGCCAACAAATAACTTCCTAGCAGAAAATACTCAGCGTTTTATATTCTAATTATAGAGAGCTTGCGTAATATTTTATAAAATTAATATTATATTTTCAAATAATGAAGAAGAGTGATATTTAAATATCCTTGTGCAAAAAAATAATTACATAAATTTAATTGCAACTAAGTAACTGAGAGAGTAAATAAAAAAATTTTTTTAATAAAAATTTTAAATTTTTAATTATAAAGAATATTATATTTACCTGAGGCAGCATTTTTTGATAGGAAACAAGCAATTGTTTGCACCCACTTTCCTCTAAAGGGTTGGAACATCAGGACCAAAGCATGGTCACCCTTCTGCGATGTTTGTGAGGAAGGCGTATAATCACCTAAGTCTGTAAAGCCATGGATTTCCAGGGATTTCTTATCAAAGACAAGTGTAGGGCTGACCTTCATCTCATCAATCAGAAGACATCCTATAAGCATTAAATAAAATTACATTTAAATAAAATGTTTTATGAATTCCTGCAAAAGCAAAGGTACTAATAAAAAATTCACTTGCCCCTTTTGTTTGCCATAGTCATGACTTTGGATTTCCCTTCCAGGCATTTGAATATCGAAGATTGAAATCCATAGCAACCCTTAACATTCTTTAAATACCTGTAAAGAGTTGCAGGTGATGGGAGCTTCAAAAGTTGGTGACTTCTTAGGTGATTATACGCTTTAGTGCTCTTAATTTTGAGTAACAGGCACTCATAAATCCACTGGCTTGTGTATCGCATGCCAGTAGACGGACTTTTTGCTGCTCTTAAACATGCTGAAATGGCTTCCCTCTGTCCCTCAGGAAGATTCTCCATAGCTTTATGAAAAGCATCCTTTGGTGACAGAGCACATTGCTTTCGAGCAGCAACAACACTTTGAAGCCTTTCTGTCTACAAAATGAAATGGGACAATTTTAAATTTGTAGGAAAAAAAAAAAACTTTTAACAAGTTTCCATAAATTTAAAGAAAATTTTATAAAAAAAACTTACTTTTTTTATTAATCTTAAATTTTTCCTTTGAGCACATGCAAGCAATTGTCTCTTCTTGGCCAGGCGTAAACTACTAGAAAGGTTTCCTGTTACCATCTTTTTCTTCTGAATGGTAAGGCATTCCTTGCAAACACCAGTTTTGCGTGCTCTGTAAGTGCCTTGCAAGTATCCAGAGCAAGTTCTAAAATTAAAAAACAATACATTTAAGTAAAGCTAGATTTCAGCCACATCAAAAAATCTAAAAGGAAGCATTAAAAACACTAATTTTTACATGAAACTAAAATAACTTTTTTAATTCAGCATAATTAACTATAATTACCAATTGCCCAAGTTTTTAAACAAAATATATTTTTTGTTTTGAGCAAAATATCATGCACATTTTTTACCTGATTTTTTCCTCTAAATTTAGCAAAATTAAAATAAATATAATAATTATTGTGAATAATTCTTAAACCACAGCTAAAATAAATTAGAACTGAATGAAGTAGTAATTACACAACTAACCTCAATAAAATGTTATTGATTTATAGAATAAATGCATTTTAAAAAAATAATAGACTTCAACTTAATTTTTTTTTTTTTTTTATAGAAGCAAATTTGTTTAGAAACACATCCTTAATAGCACAAGTAATCTGTACAAAGATAACTTAAATAACGATAAATTCATATTTTATGTAAATTAAACCACAGAACATCAGCTGCTCCGCTCCAGAGCCCAAGAATAGCCACAAAGGTCTAGTCCTTCCTTGAATGGTTACGATACTGAGTAAAGATTTCATAAAAAATACCACTCTATGTTTCATTTAAAGTAACTCCATAACTCTAAATTTCAATTTAGACTGAAATATAAAATAGAATTAAAACTATTTTTTAATTGATGGGATGCAAATTGCCATTGAATAAATTTGCATACTTAACAATAAAAATTTATAGTGCATCATGAAATTACTAATAAAAAAGATATAGGATAAAATTTAATTTACTTATGTCCAAACTAATTCACATATAAAGCACCAATGAATACTTTCAACGTTTTCTCATATTTTAAAAAGGTATCTGAACAACTCAAAACTATCTTAAAAAGTCTTTTTTGTAGCTTTAGTAATTTTAGTAATACATGATTTATGTAAATAAAAACTAAACTAATCACAACAGTTTAATATATCACATTTTATTTAAAAAAAATTATTTGCTAAAAATTAGTAATTTGAAGATGTGAAAATACTTTTACTATATTGTCATTATTTAACTCGGGGAAGTAATTTGTTAAAGACATTAGTCATTAAGCATAAATGGTATTGCATTTTGTTGTAATATTGGACATCTGATGCATAATATCATAAAATATTTTACTTACGTTATTTCACTGAATAGTTACGGATAGATTTAGGTAAAATTAAAAACTTTTTGTACACACAAAATCTTAATTAAAAAACATTCTGTAAGCAATTAATAATAATTATCATAGCATACTTATTATTTCCAGCCCCTTTACAAACAACTGCTCTTTCAAGGATACCTATAAGTTTAAATAAATCTTCTTGGCAGTATAACTTTTGAATGTTAAATGAAACAGCAATTCCTTTAATAGAGGCCTAAAAGAAAAGTCAAACAAGCTTTATATTGATCTACAGGTTACAATTTTCCTAAAGAGTTTGGTACAATATTGCTACTGTCCAGTGGCGTAGTTTTGATGAATGTTCGGGGGGGGTTATCTACTTTTGACACACACATACAAATTATATATATATATATATATATATATATATATATATATATATATATATATATATATATATATATATATATATATATATATATATATATATAATATATACCTATCAGGCAATATCTCGTTTCAATAAATTATAAGATGCATATAAAGCAAAATCATTAAAATATATAAATATTATCAAGTACTAGTATATGGTACATATATTTTAGCAAATAAATTGATAGGTGTTACAAAAAGATGTTTCGATGTTTAGATTCTGAAAAGATGTTAATAACATTATTTATATCTACTTCAATTTCCCGATGTATGCTTAAATGAGCCAGTCCGTTCAAACGAGTTTCTTTTGTGGAGTTTCTCAAATATGATTTAATTCTTTTCAAAGTCGAAAAGCTGCGTTCTACACTGGCAACAGTAACAGGTAAGGTAGCTCCTATTTTTAAGATGTTGTAGACGTGTGGAAATAAAAGTTCATCACAGAAGTTTATTGCGTCTATAAATGAATGGGGCCTTTCTGCGTCTGAAGGTTGAGTACAACGTTGCTTCCACAGTAAAACTTCCTTAACAATAATATTAGCAGCTGCAACTTCTGATATGTCCGGCCATGTCGTTAAAATTTCTTCCAAACACCCTTCAATTTGTTTTTCACTCAATTTTACTACTGAAACGGGTAAAATGTTTTGAATACTTGTGAGTACTTTTCGATGGGCAGCAAATCTTATATTTAATTGGCAAATAATGTGGTCTAAAGCAGGAATAAATATCAATTTCCTGTAATAATCTTCGGGAGAACATGCAGGATAATTTCCTCTATTCCTCTGTTTTGCTGAAAGGCGGGGAATTTTGAGCTCTTCTCCAACTTCGTCAGCAAATTCAGTCGCATTTTCAAATAAAGATTTAAATTTTGATTCGGCGTTTTCACGTGCACTCTTAAACAGGTTTATTAAATCATCTGCCATATCCACAGCGGATACTAAATCAACCTTTACTCCTTGTAAGTATGTTGATAGCCTGTGAGTAAAGGAAAAAAGCTCATGGATCACTATCAAAGAAATAATAAAATTCCCACCTTTTAAAGACTGTAACAAAATGTACGCTTTCTTTGAAGACTCGTTGTCTCCTGATTCCTGAATTTTTTCCAGAGAGTAAAATATTGGAATAAAAAGTTCTTTGAACGTAATAACTGCATCAAGTCTTTCTGTCCACCTCGTCTCACACAATTTCGTTAAACGTTGCTTTTTAACCTCATTATTTATTTCATTAATTTCATTTCGTAAAATGGCTTCCCTTTTGCATGAATGCCTGAAAAAGTAAATCACTTCTTTTATAACGCCTACGGCATTCCTCAAATAGGAATTAGCACATGTATCGCTTAAGGCTAAGTTAAGAGAATGGCTTGCACAATGAACGTATAAAGCTTGTGGATACATCTCCTTAATACGAGCTGCACACCCTTGCAACTTTCCGCTCATTGAAGACGCGCCATCATATCCTTGACCTTTTAAAAACTTCAAATTTAAATTTAATTCTTTGCAAGTATTGATTAATTTATTTGATAATCCTCTTCCAGTGACGTCATCAACTTGCACAAAAGTCAAAAAGTCTTCTCTCAAAACTAGTCCTTGCTCGGTTTTTTCTAAATATCGGGCACACAATGATAATTGTTCAACCCCGCTAACGTCTGGAGTTTCATCAGCTAATATGCTGAAGCATTCAGACTTGTTGATCTTAACAACAAGCTCTTTTAAAATAGTCCTTCCACAAATTTCAATGAGCTCATTTTGGATTTGAGGACTTACGTAGCGGCTTTTAGAAGCGGCTTCCCTTCGAGCAAAATGCTGCCTTAGACTTTCATCCCCCGCTGCCATTCGAAAGCGCAGTAGAGATCTAAAATTTCCATCATTGTGGCATGGAGCTTTCATCGTTATCGGTCCGGAGTCACAATGACCACGGCAAGCTAATTCTTGTTTGCCTATTAAAATTATAGTTTCGATGATTGATGTTAACACTTTTCTATTTTCTTTAATTGTGACTTGTTTCGCAGTGTCAAGTTGAAGATGTACGTTAGGAATTTTATTTTCATTAATGCTTATAAAATGTTGCCCAGACACGCATGCATTTTTGTGATAGACTAAATTTTGATGATAATTAAACTTCTCTTTAGCGTTTTTCCATTTATTAAAAGGCTTTTTCACAAGAGAATTTGGCACTGTATGGCTCCCCTTACCTACTTCTTCACTACAGAAGAAAAAACAATATCGACAAAATGCACCGTCTAAATTTCCTGAATATTCTAACCAAGGGAATTCTAACAGCCATTTTCTTTGAAATTTTAATTTTCTTTTTCCACTAGTAGGAAACTTAAATGATTCATTTGGCATACAACGATTTTTTAAAATTTCCCATTTTTCTTCATCAGTGTATTTTTTACTATGCTCTAAACGCGAAATATCTTTTAACATCGGATCACTTCCACTTTCGATAACTGATTCATTTAAAACTGCAATGAAAATTATGTTTTTAATGAAAATGTGAAACAAAGGAAAGTTTTAAAAATTAAAGCAAATTTGAAACTTGAAAATATAAAAAAAAACTTTTAGTATTGAATAAGAAAAGCCGTTCATACGATTCGCATTTAAAATTGCTAACAAAGTAAATAATCACCTCAAAAACGAAATGGGCAAAGCTGTTAGAAACGGAAGAAAAGAAGCACTATTTATGTATACGTTTGAAAAAAAAAACGATTTGTAACGCTTATAATTTGGAAAAAATATTTGATGGGTAAATAAAATGTTTATAATTTTGTTTCAACTCGATATTTAAGTGTATAATTGAAGGAATCTAGAATAGAACTATACATATTTATAAGAATAATTGAAATGTAAAAAAAAAATATTCTGAAAGATAATTCTTTCAAATATGTAAATGTTTATTATATACGATTATTCAATTATTTTATATCTTTCGGCATGTCCAATATGAAATAATTTTAAATCAAGCAAATAGAACAGAATTAAGTGTAATAAAATAATTTAAAGTCAACAAAAAAAATATTATTTTTATTTTGCTTTTCTTTATGCTGAGGAAATTAAAATTTATAATAATGAAAATTCTCTTTTCAAGAAAATACGTTATTAGCAAAAATCAGAAGAAAGTTAAACTGGAATAATAAAATTTGACAAAAAAATATTGCTTACCTGCTGTTTTTGAGTTATTTCCTGAACTCGAACAACATTCCATATTAGTGAAACAATCGTTTATCGAAACGGAGTCAATATCTTTGTCATTATTTGTTTCAATTCTTGGCCTTTTAATTAGCCAACGATCCATGATTATAATCGAAAGAATCAATCACTAACATAAACTAAAATTCTTTTTTCCCATCTCTTTTATTTTTACCCCCTAACGCTGGAGATTGGTTGAGACAGCGGCCTTGAAATTGATCTCGTCAGCAATATTACTCGCGTGGTCACGTGGAAAATGAAAAAGAAACTAACAATTGTTTTTTGCATAGAGAAGAATATTGATACTATTTTTATATTTATTATTAATTTTTATTATTAATTTTTATTTCTTTATTTAAAAAAACACTTGTAAATTAAATTGTATTTATTTTTATAGAGTTGTCCATTTTGATTAAACAAGTTACGAATAATTTCGGGGGGGGTTTTGTCCCCCAAACCCCCCCCAAAACTACGCCACTGCTACTGTCATAAATAATCTAAAACTGGTAAAATATTTTTTTAAAAAAGTCAATATAACACTTGACATGTAAACTAAAAATAGCATGAAAAGCATGTGAAAAGAAATAGTAATAAGTAAACAAAAGACTGAGTCTATAATGCTTTTTTGGAAGCTGCGCTAAAAAATACTATGCAGACCAGCAATTAAAAGTATTTTAGAAGCAGTTACTTCAGCCATCTACTTTTTTTAAAAATTTTATTAAAAATTAAAGCACACTTGTATAAAGAATTAAAGCACATACTTTTGGAATAAGATCCTCTCTAACTACTATACTCTTCTCTACACAGTCATTATTCCAAAGAAGAAAAGCAACAAAATCTGTTGCTATTGATGTCGACCATGAGGAATTTGCAAGTGGAGACTTAGCAGCCTTTTTCAGTTCATTATAAGAAAAGGGCACAACATCCTCAGAAATTGTACTGATATTGTTTTCATCTAAAATTAACATTAATTATAACAAAGTATATATAGTAATCTAAATTCCAGGCAATTAAGTTAATGATTATTTAAAGCAAAATGTAAAATTACCAGTTACTGAAGATATCCGCACCAAATTTACTGGCAATGTTTCCAATCGAGCTCTTTTGGATGGTGGCTTTCTAACACTTGTGGAATCAGACAAATAATGAGGAAGATTGGGAAAAATAGAAGGTACAGCATCCTTCTTTAATAGAGGTCTATCCCTTTCAGTTTTCCATATCTACAAAAATAATGCTTAATAAATAAGAAGGGTACATTAAAGTACGAAAATGAAATAATTTAAATATGAATACGAACTGAGCCATCGGCCAATTTCACTTCATAATGAGTTTCAATTTCACTTGTTTTGAAGTGTAAAGCACAAACAAAGTCCTTGGAAGTTAATTCTCGATCACTTCGTGGAATAGATCTCTTCCACTTATCTAGTAAACCAATATCCTATAAGAAATGTAACAAATAAAATGTTATACCACAACTACTTCTTAGGGAAAACATGAAATTTTATACAATAATTAGGATGACAAAGAAAGAGCCTGAAATGCTATGCCAATGAGAATATTTTTTTTTATCTCTTTAGTATTGGCCATGAAGACTTGACACTCAGCTTTATCCTTTTTTTCGAAATTTGAAATCCTAGGATAAGTTTTGCTGTCAGAATGAAAGGAACTAATTTAATTAACCAATCAACTACTCAACTACTCAAAATAACTAAGCTATTAAAAATCATAATAATTAAGCACTTTATTAAATGTTGCTTGCATGATAATGATAATTCGAACAATATTTTTAATAATAAAGGTTATAATCACTATTGATTGATTTATCTATTCTGCTTTAAAATACAAAAAAAAAAAACTACTGAAATACATAAAATATGTATTTATTTTTAAAAAAAGGCTAACTTAATATATAAAGTTAATTCATTTTAACAAATATAAAGAAACCTGAATTAACTGAAGATTGAACTCAAAAGGTGTAATAAATTTAAACTTGTCAAAATCAAATTAATTAATTTAACAATTAAATTAACATTGAAATTAACAAATAAACAGATTTATAATTTTGATATTTAACAAATAAATTTGTCAAATATCAAAATTACATTAAATAAATTAATACATAAATGAGGTAAAAATGCTGTGTTTTGAATATGAATGGTTTAGGTTAATTTAAAATATATATAAAAAGTATGAAATGAAATTAAATTTAACAAGATTTACTGTTCTAGAAAAGTGGTATTAAAATTTAAACAGATAAATAAATTATTGCATAATAAATATTAAATGGTAATGGACAGAATGTTTCATGTAGTCAGAACAATTTCAATTGTGATGTAATCAAGAAATTTTTATGAAAACAACATTTTTCAACAACACATGTTTAAAAAAAAAGTTAATAAAATTTTTTTCAACACTCAGCAGAACATAGAACCAGAGGATATAAATATTTTAACGAAAGAAGTTTACAAGGATAAAATCATAACAGCCATTACCTGATATCATCCTTTAAGAAAAGGCAATATAAAGAAAGCAAATTCATACTTTACCAATTCAAGTGATAAATCTGATATTGTACTGAAAGAATGAAAACCCTATCAATAAACTAAATTATATTAAATGAGCTATTAACTTTTATCATTCTGTAAAGTTATTAAGTTTTATTATTTTAGTACAATTAATAGTAAATTAAATATAATTATTGAATTTTATTTAATTTAAGCTACTATAAATACAAAAATATTCATTTACATACAAATGTTTTAATTTAAATAACATTTATCTTATGTGCATAGTATATATTTTCCTTAATTAATCACTTCTTCGTTATTTTAATTTTGAATCTAAGACATCTGATCAGTTTATCATTAAATGCAACATATTTGTTATTTTGTATTTTTCAATTTTAAATTATATTATATATATATATCGTATTGTATTTAACGTCAATATATATATTTTATTTTTCAAAGAAGTTCATCACAAAACAATCATAGCAAAATTTTAAACAACAGCTTCGTTTCATCTCCAAATGCGATACAGCTAATAAAAACAGTTTTGAAATCGAAACTACATAATGATTAATGATCATCAATTCATGACGTATATACTATATCAATATATGACGTATAATCATAACTAAATACATATTTAAATAGCACGTGGACATACCCTTGGTGCTTGAAAAAGACTGGGTACTTTTTTCCCATCTTTTATTGCTTCTCTTCGTTGTTTCACATACCCGGTGTTACATCCTGTAGAAAAACACACTCTCGGCATTTTGAAATTGTGAATTTTATTTCAAAATTTAAAAAAAAAATTCAATTAATAAAGAAATTATATAGTAACACAGCGACTATTCAACGCTAACGCATGGAAAGAATGTGTGGAATGTCCTTTTCTTGATCCCTGAGAAGTAATCAGCGCCACTTTTTGAGCAGCAAACCGGTTTAAAAATGGCCAGCTGCTTTTCAAACTTCCGGAGGGGAAAGTAAACTGTAAATATCCGAAAGTAAATATCCGACAATGAAAAAATTTCGGCAAAGTCGGGATTTTGAAATGTAAAAAAAAAAAAAAAAAAAAAAAATGCCGACTCAACCTGAATTTGCCGACTGGATGATATCGCTGGGGGGGTGAGACACCCCTCTCACCCCCCCGTTAGGGACGGGCCTGCTGATAACCCATACAGATAGTTCCAAAATTTGGCTGACCAATGTAGTGGGATCATAAAAGAGATTAAGATGATGAAAACTTACAATAGATCATGGAGTAGTTAAGATGGTGAAAATAGCGGAAAATACACGCTGATGATTTTATCATTACTTATGATAATTTTTTTTAAATTTTTCGTATTAAATTTTTTTTACGCTAGTCCATTTCAAAAACTATACCTCATACTTGAAAATATGCATTATATTTGCCCATCTCTAAAAATATACGTTATACCTAATGTTTTTTTAAAAGTTTTTTTAAAAATGGCAGTTAATGATACAATAAAAAAAATATCTAAAAGTTTGCTCTAAACTGGTAAAATAAAAGATTTGCATCAGAGAAAAGATTACAGATCAGATTTATCAATGGCGTTGTTAAAAATTGTCAATGGCATTATTTTTTAATCAATGGTATTGTTAAAAATTGTCAATTGAAAAGCTAAAAATTGTCAATGGTGTTGTTTCTTAATCAATGTCATTGTTAAAAATTTATAATTTTTTTAAAATCAATTTTAATGAATGTTATTTAACAAAAAAAAAATCACAATACGTAGGGATTCATAAAACGTTACTTTTTTTTTATTAAATTTAATTTATCAAAAAAATTTGCTTCTCGATGAATATTTTTGATTATTGTTCATCTTTAAAATAGTACCTTACTTTCATGGGTTGTGAAGTTTTCTAAAAAAATAGACTGACCAATTAACAAGATTATTTAAATTAATTAGTAACCGGGGGGCTTTTTGTTTTCTTAGGCAAATATCTTTTTATTCTATTCGATTTTTAAAATGGTATCTTTATCTTTAACTTTTTTTTCTTAAATGGCTGTGGTATTATTTGTGGTGAAAAATTATATGAATGAATAATTGAATATAATGAATTTGGTAAAAAATTGGCTTACTAAGTTAAGTTATAATGATAAATTGAATAAAAAAAATTTAAAGTTTTTATATAGATTCAAAACAAAAGCATTTGAGGAAATATGTTTAGATTTGAGGCTTTTTACCTTCAAACAGGTTTTGAGGACAACTGCTGAAATTCAAGAACAGTCATCCAGAACAGGCATTCAGAACAGGCAGCATTCTCACCGAATATGATTACTGCATCTCCGATTAGCAGGGGGGAAAATATGAGAACCTCATTGGTGAAAGGTATTTTCGCATGAAAAACTCACCAATTAAGTTAATTTTTCTCTCTCTGGTGATCGGAGGAGCGACAACCGCATTTGGTGTGAGTGCTTCGTTATGAATGGAGAACGCAAACTGAAAATCTCGTAGTTGCATGGTAATCAGACTGACTAGATTGAATGTAGTAAGAATAAGTTCCATCCTTGGCATACAAATAGCTAAGGATCTTCTTATTCTGGTGGCCAAGGCTTTATCACATGTTTTTAAATTTTGTAAGGATCATTCCCACTGCATTGTCAGCGATGTAAGCAGATTTTATCAGATTTTTATAGTATAGCGTGGAGGGCCATTTCCAGAGGAGCACGAGCATCAAGGGCCAGTCTCAATGCATGCGATTTTTCGCATGCATGAAACAAAACAAAAAAAAAAAAAACGATCCGCATACTGAAAAAAAGCAGTTGAAAATTTTAATAATGCTGAGAATCTGAATGAATCACTTCTATTAATATGTACTGATCAGATTCACGATCTTTGAAGTTTCTCTCGCAAGTCCACTGTGTTCTTTTCCTGCTCAGTTGTATGTAAATCGTTAAGCAAATACAACAACCTTTTTCCTTTCATCAATAGTACCGGCGTTTGAATGACCACATGTTTTAAATTTTCAGAAGTATTATTTTAATTAGCCACCGATTGCAGTTTTTCCGCGTGGAACTAAATCTGCGAAAAAAGAAAAAAAAAAGTTTTATAAGTTTGTTTGATGTCTTCCCTTCAGATGTTATTTTTCATTCTTGATTTCATTACAATCACACCTCGCATAAAAATTATTTTGCTGGTGCTTGTTTATGATTTCAATTATTTGTCAAATTAAATAGATTTGACCAGACGCAAAACTTTATGAACTTAAACACGTGCATAGTTTTAGTTTTAGTTTTGCTATCTCGAAATTTGACACCCCACCATAAGGCTAGATGTTTGTGTCTACAAAAAATAATTTATTGACTGTAAAATAAAAGCTTTAAGAACCTCTAATTATATATCAAATAAAAAATAAGTTTATTATTCACTTGAAATATTAATTTTTTGAAAACACTATTTAGTCATAAGAAACGAAATTTAAAGGTGCAATTTGATCAATGTTATTTAATATTTTCAAAAAAGAACTTTGAAAACGACTACCCTTTTTTTAATTTAAATTTTACATTGTTTTATATCAAGGGTCATTGATATAAATTTTATTTCCCTTAATTTTATAAATTGGGGTTGACGAATTCTTCATCAAATTGCAGAACAGGACCGCATACATTCACATCCGGGACATACACTGTAAAGATTACTGTTATGGCGGCGATGTGTTGGTCATAAGTATTAATAAACTTTATATAGTGATCCATACTTTTATTTTCAAATACATTGAGGCTTTTATTTTCCAAAACCTAGTGTTAAATGTCTTCAAATAATAAGAAACATGCAGAATGTAGTTCACAATTCTAAATGTGATAGCCTTAGAGACAGTGAAATAAACGAATCTATTAAAGACCATTCTAGGTCTTCGTCACCTCTAAGTGGTAATCTAAACGTAGAAAGGGGACCAAGCGTCACATCTCTTCAAACTCATTTTATGGCCGAAGTTTCCGAAAGTGAGGAGGACGATGTTTCGGATGTAAGTTGATTAAATAATTGTTTTTACATGTCGCGATGAACCTAAAACGTAATACATATAGTTAGTAGGCTTAAGCTATGTTTACACTCCTCACCGTAACAGATCAGATGTTTTTAAGCTATTATTAAGTGCCTTGAATAAGAAATCTTACTGATAATAATCTATAATATTCAATAAACATATATTCTTTCAATTATATTTACTTTTACATGTTTTCATAAGGTGTGACGTAAGCGAGCACAGCCCTCATTGTAATGTTGACCTCAACATTAAGTAGTTAAGTTAATACGTATTGATATTTAGAATAACATTCCTTCAAGAACAATATATTATACGATTATTTCCCTGTATCTCCTTCTAGTTATTTTTAAAGTTTTTCATCTTAATCAGTTCTTAATATGTTGATGCAATTATATTTTGTTGACATAAGCTTCCACTCAGCTTGTTGTTTTTTTTTTCTTAATAAAAGTTAGCGAATTCAGTTTCTTTAAAAATTTTCTGATAAAATCTCGTAAACTAATCAGAGTTCATTTCCTGCACTAAATGAGGTTTGAATATTAAAATACATCATTGGTTCTCAAGTGTTACAAACATTTTACCTTATTCACTATTTCATTTACAATTCGCTTAAATTTTAAAGATTTATAAATTCTATGAAATAAATATTTTATTGTTTCACCAGGCAAACACTTTTTCGTACTCAAATCACAATAAATAATTCTTTAATATTTTTACACACCCTTGTGATGACCTCACTTGTTGTCTTAAAATTAAATGATTACTATTCATTAAACTGATTTCTGAATAGGTTAAGAATGTTCTATAAGTCTAATTACAGTACTAGCTTGAATTTAAACTGAATTAAAGATTGTTAATTCTTATAAAATTACTTTTTTTAAAATATAATCTGTGATTGTACCAATTGAATATTTAATTAGTCAATAATTATGTGGAACCAATTTGTAACTGTAAAAACCATGAATGTTTTACACTTATGATAGCAATTGATAAGAGTATTTTGTAGACAAGGCACTAAATTGTGTAATTTGAAAATGTTAAATCATTGTTACTAAAAATAGAAAATATTATTATTAATTATTGCTAGTTTAATAATTATTGTTAATTTAATAATTTATTGTTAGTGCCTTTAACATTTATAAATTCAGTAAAGATTTTTGTTCAGGTAACTGTAAGGGAGGGCAAACCTGAGGTTTAGTTCTTAAGTTCTGGTTCGAAGGGGTTGCAAACTTATAATCAATATTATTGTGTATAAACTGTGTAAAGTGCATGAAAATCAGAGTGTAAAAAATCATGGATATTCTTCATTAATTTAAATTTTTATTTATTTTTATTTTTTCTAAACTGAATTATTGTGTGGTATTGACTGTCATAATATTTATAAAGAAAGTTTGTACATTTATGTTGAATATTTATATAATCATACAATAAATAACACTAAATTGTTTCTAATATAGCAGAATGGACTAAATTGTTTAAACACCTTTCCTGAAACAGTTTTGTTAATAGTTTAAATAGCTCTTAGAGAAATATTACACTATTAAAAATTCACTGTTTATTCTTTGTTATTTGTTGTTAGTAAATGTTTATCACTTTTAATTTGAATTTCTTTTCAAAAGGTTTTCAGATTTTTTAAATAAGTCTCTTTTTACTGATCTTAAAAAAAAATTGTTCCTCTAATTATTTTCAAACGCCAGTTTAAAATCTTATGAATAAATTTTGGGGAGATTTCCGTACCTTGATCTGTGGCAGAATAATTGGCAAGTCTTGGAAACTTCCGGGCAGCGGTCCGCAAGAAACTTAAAAAAAAAAATCACAGAATGGGACCAACTTGAAAGGTATAACTTGTAACAACCCCCAAGCAAAGATCTACATGTTTTTTTTTAAAAGAAATTTGCCAGTTTAAAATCTATTTGTAGTTAGCGTTACAGATCTCGATGCAGAAATATCCCCTAAATTTTAACATAGGTTAAAGATAGCTAAACATTTATACTGTTTTTATGAGCACATGTTAAGAATTTTTTGAAGTACAAAGGAACGGTGAAAGGAAAACAAATTTCAAAAAGAATATACTATGAATATTAATAAAGGTGACTTTAAATAACATTGGAAAACTTCTGCAGAGAGGTTTTGTTTTGGTTCAAATTTTAAATGTTTTTATTAAAATCTACTAATTACTATCATTCTGCAATCTTTATATTACATAGGATTTTCTTTTCCAATTTAAAGCTTGTTTTTTAATGTTATTTTTATCTGAATATCTGTGCTCTTTACATCAAAAATAGGAAGAAGAAAAAATGGGTGTAATATTTCATTCATGAAAGGGAAAATTAAATCCTCTGCCCACTTTTTTAGCATTATTAGTTACATTTATTTTATTATACTAAATATGCTCTTGTTAATTAAATGTCAATTAAAAAAACCCATTATGTATAAATATTGTCGACATTAACATTTTTTAAAAATCATTTTAGTATGGTTTGATCTTTGTTTACCTTAAAGACCTATTATCGGTATAAATCTTGACAATGCCAGATACAGAACTTACCTCTGTATATTATGTGTCACTTTCAAATTCCAATTACTATATTATTTTTAATAATTTTAATATGGTAGATGATTGTCTCAACATAAGGAAAAATTATTTAAATATGTAATCTTTAAGATTATTGATATTTGGAATAAGTTAAAAGGTTAACTCTTATCTTGATAATTTTACCCCCCCCCCCCCAATTAGTTATAGGTTGTTAAATCAAATTGGGCAATATCTGAAATTTTTAGTCATATTAACCCCTTGACGTACAAAGACGTAATTTGTTTCTGATGTCAAAATAATAATTGACGTGCCTTAGACGTCTTCAACACAGAGATGCCAGCTTGCTCCCGACAGCAAATAAATATTTTAAAGTGATAGTTTACCAATTGTGATTCTTGGTTTAATAAATTCAATTTAGTAGATTTTTATCGACCACTATTTCTAAATAATTCGTAGGCTTATATAATTTACCTCTTTTTAGTAATAAAATATATTTATTTTTTGTTGTAACACTAAGTTTGACGTTTTGTTATTCAAATAAAGTATTTTGAACAAGATACAAAGCTACATTTGAATGCCATAACAACCGATAAATAAATAGTATTTCTAGGTGCATTACTTTTGTGTTTAATGATATGTCAAGGAGTTAAGTGGCTGTCAAAGAAATCCATATTTTTTTAAAATTTTATAAATGTACAGTACAGAACCCTTTATCCGGAAATCAGAAAACCGGTAAACAAAAAAACCAGAAGGAAATTCGATAAATTTTCCCGCCATTTAAAAAAAAATTATTTTTTTTTTCCTCCTATGATTTTAGGATTTTTCTTTCTTTTTTGAAAAATGTTTACGTTACCATCATTTTAGAAATAATCATTAGTGTATTACTTCATCGTTTATTCTTCTTTTTAAGATTATTTCTAAATATGTATTTTTTTCAGTTGGGTTTAACAATAAAAAAACTGCTTTTTGTAACAATTCAGAAAACCAGAAAAATCAGTTATCCGGAATAGCGGTAGTCCCGATCGTTCCGGATAATCGGTTCCCTACTGTATATTATTATTAAAGTAGAGAAGTGAAGTAAATACTCATTGAAGTGCATTATATAAAGACAAATTCTGTTGCATAAGTATATAGTATAATTGTACATTTTGATTTTTGCATGATTTCTCATAAGCCACTTCAGTTATTTTACGTCTGACACAAAAATGCATAATTATTTGTTCTGAGTAAATATTAGAGTTAAAGAAAATGACTTTTTTGGAACCACGTAAAAGAAATATATAAATAATTACCAAAAGTTAACTGTACAGTTATGATCCAATTATCTGGGATTGATGTGATATATATTTTCTGGGTATCTAGTTTTTCTGGATTACTTGAAAACAGCAATTTATTATTTACAAGTCTGATTTTCTATGCTAGATAATATTTTTAAAAAGGACTTTCTTTATTATTAATTCAGGGACGGCCATTTCTGCATGTCTGATGTGCCGTTTTTGAACGAATGAATATGAAATACATAGTAGATATATGCAAAGCAATCTCACAACAGTGTATAAGTAGGGTCAGTGAGGTTAGGGCTCTACAGTTTTGTAATTAATAGCATGATTATGGCAATGTGGTTGGTATTGTCCTTCGAGCACTTTTAATGTAGTATATTTATTAGAGGTGCACAACCTTTTACAGAGAAGTGCTTATAGCGCAGAAGGTTGACAAACGAAGGGCCACGCTCATGTTAGGTAGTGTTGGCAGCAAATATAATTTTTTATGTAAATATCGGTGTTCTAAGAAATAAATTTTTTTATCAGTTAATCTCAGTAATGTTTTTGCAGAAAATGAAATACGTTTAATGATTAGAATTTATTAAAAGATGAAATAACATGCTTTTTTCCCTTTTTATCAATAATTGATATATTAAAAAAATATAAATTCTAACAAGGGGAAGAAAAAAAACTAACACTTACAAAGTGAATGAAAGAGTAAAAAAAATGCATACATATTTTGATGAATAATATAAAATTGAATTAAATATTTTAATTAGGAAAATTTATAGGGTTTGAATAGAAACCAAAAATTAAAGTACAATATAAGATTCCATATTTATTTAGTATATTACACTTTAGGCATTATTTTTATTTCTTGAATTTTTAGAGGTTTCATGAATTTTAAATTCAACTTTTTCTTTTTATAAAAAAAAATTCTCTTAGCTACAGACATTTTAAAACCAAAATACAAACAATGACCAATTTAAAAATTTGAGTTTTGCTCCACTTTTCTAATTTTTCTTGTTGCAATAAGAAGAAATATTGGATATATTTTATGAAATATTGGGATTTCAAATACGATGCCATCAGTGCAAATGGATGGCACTGACTGCCAAAAAGAAAAACGATGGAAAAATAACTTATATTTATGTTTTATGTTGAAATATGCACAAATAAATTATGTATAAAAGTGATTATTTAAATGCATGATCAATAACTTATGTGTCATAACATCATATTTAAAAATAACGGGATCGTCAAATTCTCACTAATAAGCATCACAATTGCAAAAAAAGCTTTAATTTATGATTTTTTAAAGCAACTCGAATGAATCATGTCTATAAGTAACTATTTAAATGCATGATTTAAAACCACCAATGAATGTATCGTAAAAACTGCTAATAAAAATAATTGAAAAATAACTTGGATTTTTGATAACATTTTCTGCACACATAGGTCATGGACCAAAAACTTTCTGCAACATGTCACTGTATAAACTCATTGATGAATAAAAATTTCAAAGCAAAAAAATTTTTGCACAAAAATATTTTATACTTTTACTGTTATTATAAAAATGTCAAAAGGAAAAACTAAACCATTGCAACAAAGATATGATGACTTTGTCTCGACAGATTTTAAAATAGTGGTTTTTCTTTAGAAGTGATGCAATGGAGAAATGCATCTGAATAACTTTCAAGTAAGAATAAGAGTTAGACTTTTTGACAAAACATTGCTACTAACTGTATATGGTATATATCATAAATGCCTAGGACGAGTAAATACCTAGTAGACAGGGCATTTATGAGTGGGTATTTCCCCAGGTATTTACAGTAAATACCCAAAAATTAGGTTTTTTTTAATTTTTTGTTTTTTTTAAGCATATAAACCTGATTTGTCTTGCTTCTAGTTCTGAGAATAACTACATACAAACATTAAATTTTCAATAAAGTTGAGAATTTTCCAGGCATTTATGAATTTTGGGTATTTACCCTAATTTATTAAGACCTGGGTATTTTACATCTATATCAGTGGTTTCCAACTTACATGAGGCGGGGGACTGCAATTAAAAACACCAGTCAAATGGCGGTCCGCAACTTTATTAAAATAGGACTCTTTTTAAATTCCTAGACTTTTCAGATATTTTCTTAAAATTGTAAAGATTAAGTAATAATATTGAAGAATTATTATTTTTAAAGTTATAATGGGTGAGTGCCACTTAGGGATGTAACGAATATTCGGCCACTATTCGGTATTCGGCCCTTTTGCCGAATATTCGGCCTAGCCGAATACTGAAGTTATTCGGCCGAATAATGAAGTATATGCTATTATTAATTATTTAGATTTGTGAAAGCCTTATTGTTGGCATCAAGATATTTAAAATATTACAAAAAATACATCAAGTTGTTAAATTTTATTTAAAATATGCAAAGTTTAAAAAAGCAAATTTGTTAATATTTATTTCATTTTTAATTTAAAATTTGAAAATTATTTAATTACAAAATTAAAATTTCAAAAGTGAAACTTTTAAAAAGTTCTCAATTTTCTGAGTTTTAATAATTTTTCTGACAAAAAAAATAGTTAAGAATACATTTAACAGTAGTAAGTAATGACTTCTTATCTTAAATAAAATAGCATATAAATTACAAGTATAACTACAACTAAAATATGCTATTATTAATTATTTAGATTTATAAAAGCCATATTGCCTTGTTATTGGCATCAAGATATTTAAATTATTACAAAAATAAATCAAGTTGTTAAAATTTTTTTGAATAAACAAAGATTAAGAAAGCAATTTTGTTAATATTTATTTAATTTTTAATTTAAAATTTGAAAATTACTTTAATTACAATCAAAAGAGAAATTTTTAAAAATTAAGTATTCGGCCACCGAATATTCGGTATTCGGCTATTCGGCCCCATCACTATTCGTTACATCACTAGTGCCACTACATATTAGCTACTCTTGCATTAGTTTGTATTAAAAATTTTCTAACTTTAATTAAAAAACTTTAAATTTTGTTAACTGTTTTAGGTTGAATCATTCATTTTAGAACAAGGAGATATCGATGAAGAACCAGGCTTAGACTCCTCCAAGTTTCTTCTTCGTGATGATGTATCAGAATCTGGCATTGATGTTGAAACTCAATGTCGCATTGAAGCTTTATTAGAAGCAAGTAGCCATTTGTTTGAAAATGGCCAATTAGATGCAGCTGGTATGTTTTCGTGCATATTTTTTTCAACTGTGTAAAAGTTATAAAATTTAAACTTTGCAAGCTTCAGAATTTGTTTTTCTTCTGTTCAAAAAAATAGAAAATTGCAGTTTGAAAATATATATATACAGTGGAACCCCGATTTTACGTTGTCCGTTTCGTACGTTATCCCGCTTCTTACGTCATTTTCTGCTGATCCGTGAAAATTGCCTATACCGATAATGTTAAAAAATCCCGGATTTTGCGTTGCCCCTTTTATGAAAATCCCGCTTGATGCGTCTTTCTACAAACAGATCAAAAAATATTTTTTATTCTATTCGAAATGGTTTTACTCATTTTTCCGTGCTAGCATACCAAATGAGATTTTCAGTCGGTTTTGTTTGAGTTCGAAAGCTATAGCATTTTTTCCCATTTTCGAAACCTCAGTCATCATGTTCTTTTCTCGAAAGAAGATGTCGAAACGAAAAAACTTTTCTCTGGCCGAAAAGGCTGAAATCATCGAAAAAGCTAAAGAATTTTACGGCACTAAAGTTGATCGTGCTAAATCTTTGGGTATTGCTTATTCAACTTTGCAAATGATTTTAAAGCAAGAAGCTTCAGTAGAACTAAACTCTGAAAAACTCGGAAAAAATACCAAGAAGAGAAAAACCCTTAAAACATCTCCGTATGATGAGTTAGAAAACATTTTAATGAACTGGTTCAAGGAAGCCAGAGCAGCTAAGATTCCTATAAATGGATCCATCCTGAGAGAAAAGGCGCTTGAAATTGCTGAAAGGCTTAAACTCCAAGGTTTCAGTGCATCAAATGGCTGGATCGATCGATTAAAAGAAAAGGAACAATTTATGCTTCAAATCTATATGTTGCGAATCCGATAGTGTGGCTTTGACAACTGTGTAACAGTGGAAAGAAGAAATTATGCCAAATTTATTAAAGGGCTATAATCCAAGTGACATATTTAATGCGGACGAAACGGGATTGATTTTCAACCTATTGCCAAACAAGACATTGACAATTAAAGTTGAAAATTGCCATGGAGGAAAGCTTTCAAAAATGCGCTTTACTGTTTTGCTCTGTGCAAATGCCGATGGAAGCCAAAAGTTAACGCCTCTTGTAATCGGTAGAGCAGAGAAACCACGGTGTTCCAAAAATATCAAAAGTTTTCCTACCGATTACACTTCAAACAAAAAAGCATGGATGACACAAGCATTATTTAAAAATTTTCTTCGAAAACTGGATAAGAAAATGAATTTTCAAAAGCGCAACATAATTTTATTCCTAGACCAATGCACTGCTCATTTAAACCTTAATTTGAAAAACGTGCGAATATAGTTTTTTCCAGCTAACTGTACGAGCAAACTTCAACCACTGGATTTAGAAATTATACGATCATTTAAAGAGTGTTGCCGGAAGCAACTGGTTAGAAAATCTCTAATGTTTCTTGATTCTGGTGACTTTCAGGATGCTTCTAAGGCAAAAATTAATGTTCTTGAGGCTCTTAATTTGATATCGTCAGTTTGGAACAGTGTCGACCGAAAAAGCATTATCAATGGATTCAATAAAGCAGGATTTTCAATATCGGAGGAGGAGAGCGCTGTTGTTTTAGAAGAAGAAGAAGGTAGCGTGTCTGAAGTTGAGGACCTTCCAGAAGTCGATGAAGCATAACATCGACTGTGACACAGATATCATTACTTCAGAAATCCCTTTCATAAGTGATTTAATGCCTGATTCCGACAATAGTGCTGATGACGATAAAGATGAAATAACAGAAGACGTGCCGACAGCTGATCAAGCGATATAAAGCATAAAAACTCTAAAACAATTTTTACTTGCAAATGTAAATCAAGAAGCAACTTTGCAAAGAATTGTTAGCATTGAACGAGCTGTATACGAAATTGTAGCTAAAAACGAAAAGCAAGTAAAGATTACTCATTTTTTCCATTAATTTAACTGGTAGGTGTCAATTTTTAAAAATATGCATAGATTTTTCTTAACCCCGATTTTACGTTATTCCGCTTCGAGCGTTTTTTATCGCTAGTCCGACAAAAAACGTAAAATCGGGGGTTTCACTGTATATATAAATTAAAAACTATTAATTTTTATGTATATCTCCATTTCTCTATTATCCCTGGGAAGCATCATCAAATCATACAGCATATCTACTATTCAGACTGATTTGCGGAAAACTTTTTGAATTTAGAGTATTCTTTTCTTTTTTTCAGAATTATATCTTCTAGATTTTTAGTTATACTATCTAGTGATTCTGCTCGTATGTTTTGACTCATCAAATACACTAAAAATCGTGGTGGGGACGCGAAAAATAAGTTACGACACATCCCTAGTGCCATGTAATTTTCCAGCATGAAAAATACCCGTTAGCACATTTATAGAGGCAAAATTAAAATCTAACTTTGAATAATTGAAAAGAATTTTTTCCCTTTGTTATTAATAACCAAAAGAGAAAATTATAATAATTCTGAGTATCAAATTGCAGCTTTGCTTTTTCTTGCAGCAGATGTTTGAACAGTCCTAATTTAAAAGCGTGATGGTTCAAATATTGATTTGAATTTCTTTTGTCTATCAATAGATAAAATATTATTATGAATATAAAAATTTAAAAGAGGGATTAAGAAGCTAAGAATTCATAATTTAAATGGGGTTCTACTTGTAGTTAAATAGAACTCAGTAATATAGTAATATTAACTCGTCATTGGTCAACAGTGTTTGCAAGTGCAATGACGGGTTAACTCGTCATTGCACATGCATAATCTATTTTAATTTATGAAACCCAGGACGATATATAATATTGTTCATTCATTAAAATGTTCTACTTTACTTCAATATTAAATTGCGAAATGAAAACCAAATACCTGGCAAAGTTACTGTGTAAAATTGCAGGTGTGTTAACAAAAGAATATATCCTCTTTATTTTATATATAAATGTATTTAAATTTTTTATTGGATCAATGCTTGTATTGCAGCAATAAAATGAACTCCGTGAATAAAAGAAGAGGTTAGAAAATGTCTAGTTATACTTTTTAATTATATAATTGCAGAATTTAATTTTATAATTGCAGAATAAGTTTTTGGAAAATTTTGATAGTGAATTAAGTGATTAAATGTTTTAATATTTATTAATAATACTGATAATATGAAAATGATTAACCAATTCTTTTATTATAAAATTTCCCTCAGAGATATCTGTTATAGAACTGAAATAGACTTTTTGCAGTTAATGTAATTATCAATTTAATATATCAGGATATCTCGTGATATATTGACTACCTATTTCTCCAAATATTACTTAAATAAGTAGCTGTATTCTTTTGAATTATGGAGTAATATAAAGGTGATTGAAAATGTAAATTATAATTAAAAACAATAAATAGTTAAAAGTAAAAAAAGTTTAGTTTTGCGTAAGTGGGCAAATGTGTGATAAAATTATAAAATGAAGTATCTTTCTTAATTTCAAATGAATGTCTTTTTTGTTTATTTATACAAATGCTTCTAAGTTAAGACGAATACAAATGTTTCTCTTAGATTTTTGTAAATGCTCCATTTGTTACTCATCAATTATTTTCAGGCCATTTGAAATCTTAAATTATTGATTATTAAAGTAGTGTAATAAATTAATAAATTTGTTATTTTTTATTTTAATTTTATAATGTGCAGTAAAATGTAATTCAAATTTCTTCCTGTATTCTTCCTAACGTGAAAGTTTCCACTACTTTATGCATCTTTCATATTTTTAAGTTTGGGTGACCACAGAACAGAAGAATTAGGAACAAGAAATATCAGAGAATGTGATTAATTTGATCTTTAATAAAATAATTTGATCTTTCATATCATTTTATTTTCCCTGAATAATTCCTTTTAGCATTTCAATTAAATTTTCTGAGGTAACCTATAAGTCCGTATTTTATTTTTATTTTTAAAGTTCTCTTTTAAAAGTTTCTTTAAAAAGCTGTTTTTGACAATTATTTATAATGAACAGTATTAATATAATTATATCAGTCCTATCAGACCCGATATCCTGATAAAATTGATTAATGAAACAAAATGAAGTACATTAAATTTGAAACTTAATTTAATTTTTAATAATTTTTTTTTCATTTAGAGGCGTTGATAATTTTGAACATTTATTAATATTTCAAAAAGTTGATTTGCACAGTGAACAACTTATGAATAAACAGTATAAAAACATTAAACAAAAATTGACTTATAAAAATTAAGTTTTGGCTTTATTGCTTTGATATACAAATTTTGAAAATTTAATTAATACTTAAAAAGAGAAAAGGGTATTTTTCTGCATTACTTAATGAGAACTTTGCATTGTTCTTATATTTATACCTATTAGGAAATGAGGAAAGCCATAAATTTAGCACATTAGCTATAGATCTTAAACAAAGTAGCAACAATGAGGGACCATTGTATATAGTAATTCAGAAATAAAAGGGTCTGTATGCTAGAGGGGACAGCTACCATATTATATTTTTTGTGACCAGTAAAAACTTGAACTATTCCAGGTTATTATTTTAATTGGTCCCAAACTTAAGTTTCTCCCTGAAATTGTTTTGGTTCTAATTTTGATATTTAATGAAATAACTTATAGGTTAAGTAAGTCAATTTGCATCAAGATTCGAGTTTATCTCAAAAATTTCGTAACGAGTGAAAATACTCGTAAATAGGGTTCTTAGCTATCTTGGTATTGATTTTCCTGATAAAAAATATATTCTCCTAATTGCCTTTATTATTAGCTTATTGTATTGATATTCCAGATTTTTGTGTCTCAAATCTGCATAGGATAGTTTCTTTTCTTTTTTTAATATTCACAATTATTGATTTATCTTTCTTCCGATTTTAAAAATGATTAATTCCTATCATATCATAGAATTTTAATCACAGATTTCAGTAATCATATCATAGAATTTTCATCACAGATTTCAGTAATCATATCATAGAATTTTCATCACTGATTTCAGCAATCATATCATAGAATTCTTTTTAATGACGAATAAACTAAATTCCACTAAATTACACAACTGTAATCTGGCATATTCCCTGTAAAATTAATTGTAATACACTATAATGCAACTCCGCTTTAAAACTATATCATTAGAGAGGTTTTAAACTAGATTATAAATTTTAAATTTAATATTAGTATGAAGACTTTTAATAAATTGATAGATTATTTAAAAATTATTAAGTGTTCAATGCTTTATTGATAAAGTTATGCTGGAATCTTTTAAATTTTTCTGTTAAGTTAACCTTTCTATTTTAAATTTCACTCAAAAATTATTGAGGAATGAATTTAGTCTCTATAATTTTTATTTGATAACACTATGAGTACGAGCAGTATTCCTTATATGTGTTTTAGCTCTGATTATTTTAAATATTTTTTAATGCTTAATATCTTATATTCTTTTATGTTGTAGTTTAGTATGTGAAACAATTTTTATATTTAATTATTAAAAATTTTTGAAAAGAGCAAATAGCTTAAGAATTAAGTTATTAAAATAATTGATTAAAGACTTATTTACTTAATAATCTTTCCTCTCCTTATGTATATCATGTTTTTTTTTCCTGAGAACAGGTGATGGTCTGTGTGAAAAAAATTTAGAACATTGTGCCGAGAGGCTGTATTGGGGAAAGTTTCGAACAAGGTATTAAAATGATTAGTTTTTCTTTATTTTTAACATAACTTTTATTTCAGGTTTCGAAATGATTGCTTTTTCGGATGACTTATTAACAAATCAGGAGGTTTTGAAGAAGTTGTCTTCCACTGTAAATTGTGCTTTAGACGAAGCTGCGGTTATCCTTAGTCGAATGAGACCATGGTAGGTTGCATTTGTTAATAAACATGCATTCATGCGAGGGTTCGGACAATGCTGTTTCGTTTAAAGACAGTTTTGTTATCGTGAATCAAATTGGCTGATTTGTTTTTTCATTCTTAACAGCATGCTTGTAATTATTTTAATATATTTAAACAAATAATGAATGTGTCAGGACATTTAATTGATAGGAAACTACATGCCAACTAACGAGTTTAACTGGAAGACTTAATCATTTATTTGATTGTGAAAAAAATATTTAAATAGATTTTTTCATGGTCCGGTTATTTAATTTTAAAAATTATCGCTTTAAAGTTAATAACTATTTTACTTTAATTTACAAACTACATGCTGAAGTCAAATTATTCCTGGCTTAATTTTTTAAACGTTTTATGTCCGGAAACTGATTTAATTTTTTTAAAACGCTTTATTATACCTTATGAAACTGGTTGTGAGCTTGCGTTCATTCTATGCTTTACAGTTTGTTTGTCCCCATGTTTTTTTTTTTAAACTGTAAGTATTGTTCAGAATATATCTTTCTTAAACCTCATCATTTATACATATATATTTAACTCAAGATAACTAAGGAATTGTTTCATAGACTACTATCTTTTTTCAGTTTTGGGTTACTTTAACATTTTAAGTTTCAAATATTTATAACTTTCAACTTCCATCTATAATTTTAAAAAATGTAAGTCTTTCCCATCATCCACATTAAATTGCTTTGGATAATATATATAAATGTATAAAATAAAAATTTTCAAATTGTAGTCTATGAATCAAATGATTAGTTAAAGAGTAACTTATATTCAAGTTCAGTTATCTAGGATCAATATGCTTCTCAGACCTCTCATACATCCTTCTACACTGGAAAACTTTTTTAATTTCTCATTAATAATGTTTGATCTAATAATAACAGCGTTTGTATTCCATGTAATTTTTGTGCTTGTTTACAATGCTTGTAATGTATATTTGCATTTTATTTTTTTAGTAGCTGTGAAATTTGTGTGAAGTCTTGTGTTTTTGTCAAAAGAGTGATTGTGAGAATTTTTTTTCATAAATGCTTACTAAACCAGTGAATTTTCTATGTTTAATTTTTTATGCGAAATTAATATCAATAAAAGAAATGCATTTATTCTTGCTCAATAATATAAATTGCTTGTTATTGTAGCTCAGTAGAATAAACTAACTTAAAACGTTGACTTAAAATGCTAAGCGTAAAATCAAAATGCTATTAAGTATCTGAAAATAGTTTATTAATTATTTGCTAATTTCACTTTAGGTAAAATGATATGTCTGTCAAACTTAATGTTTAGAAAAACTAATGACTTAGAAACAGAATTTATTTTTTACAGACTATACCACCACTCTCTGTTATGCTTTTCATTAACTTTTTTTTTCTTTCGTATATGCTTTTAGATATTGTTTGATTAAAGCACTGTTCTAGAAAGTGATAATTTTTTTAATTGTTTAAATATATTTATCTCAGCTTTTGTAGCTTTTCTTTAAGTGGAAAGGGGTTCTGGCGATTTTATTTTTCTTAAAAAGACAGCAAGGTACACCACAGAACAATGAAATCCTCTGCAGAAAAATTTTCATTTAGAGGTGAACTATTAAGATCTGTATCCTTGCAGAATAACTTATAACCATAGCACAATAAAAATTTCATATAGTGTTAATAGTTTTTATTTTTTTTATGTTGACAATTACAATTATATATTTTTTGCAGTTTGTTTGTAAAATAAAATTATTTGACATTTAAGATAAATGGAAGTTTCTTATTAATTCTTGATAATACCCTCAAAACATTTGTCATTATGGAATTCTTGTAACAGTACATTGAGTATATTACCAATATTGACTTAGTCAGTCGTTGGCAGAAGTGAGTTATTAAGTCTTTATATGTCTGTCCCCTTTTTTTTTTTCAAAAAAAAATTTCATCTGGTCTCATGTCAATATAGCATTGGTATGTTGCTAAAGGCTATGTGTATTAGATTCAGCTCCCTCTTTTCCCCAAAAGACTACATATGTTTAAATGACTAACACATAATCTTTTACTAGATATTGACTTGGTCACTTTTTCCAGTTCAGTCACAATATGTCTGTGCATTTCTTGGTGATTTTAAACAATTGTCTCTAGTTAAATTATTTTATTAGCGTTAGACACCATTCTTAACTTTTCTTCCTATAACCGAGTTTTTTTTTTTTTTTAAAAATCTTTTTTCAATTAAATCTTGTCTAAATTCTTGTCTTATCTTTTCTAATCTTTATTCAGTTTGTAAAATAATGTGTAGAATTTTTCCTGAAGTATATAAATTATATATAATATAATTATTAATTATAATATGAAATTATATGTTATAAATTTTTATGTAAAACTGTATTTGAGACAGGTGGTGCAACTTTTAGAGACATTGTATACACACTTTAGTATGGCAATTATGCTATAAATCTCAAGGCAGCATTAAAAAAAAGGGGGATGGATTTTTTTAAACATAATTTTATTTAATTTCTGTCATTCTTATTTTTTAACTTTGGATATATTCCTGATGCCTTTCTAATATTTCTCAAATAGGCATATAACAATTTATTTTAGTTTAGTTAGTTTTTTAATTAAATTTGTTAGTTAGTTAGGTAACTTTATATTTCTATTGCCTTTTAATCTCCCCAGTGCACTATTTCTAAGTTGACAAATCCTATCTACCAAAAAATATGTTATATATCAGGGATGAGATTCTTCCGCGGATTTCCGCTTTTTTTTAGATTTTTCCATTTTTCCCGCTAATTTCTGCTGAAATTTTTTTGAACAAGTTAAAATATTTTATGAGGAATTTAATTTTCCTCGGAGCGAAAGCATTGAAGTCCTCATTCCTCCCTCTGAAGTTTCTCAAAAAATCATTTCCTTGGGATAAAACTGGTTGACCTTTATACAGAGATGAGAATTTTTCGCTTTTGCCTTTCGAATTTCAGCCTTTTTATCAAAAACTCGGATTCTCTAAAAGTTTTTTTTTTTTTTTTTTTTTGAAAATAAATATCCCGCGTTTTTTTTTTTTTTTTTTGAAAATTCAATTGTTAAAATAAAATAATCATATTTATTTACAATTTTCAAAGATAAACAAAAAATTCAAACTACATTCTAGCTGCTAACCCACCCTTCCGTATTTTTACTTATTTTAGCTATTTTCTCTTCACAGAAAATAAGATTTTCCGTATTTTTATTCGTCCGCCAGATACCTCGTATTTTTGCAATTCAGCCGTCATGACCCTGTTGTCTGCCGTGAAAGCAAACAAAAAATAAATAAATAAATAAAATAATAGAGGTGGATTTGGGGTGCAAAAAATTTATTTGCTCATTCACATAATCTTGTAAATTTTTATTTCTTATGTCTAAACAAAAACAATACAAACAACCCTTTTAGAAATCCCAAGTCCAGTCCCTCGCGATTTTAATATCAATCATCGATTTCGTATTTACCTGATTTAAAAGTTGCGCTATGCGATTCTTATTTACGCTATTCAAGCATCGCACATTATGATTCTTAGTTACGAGATTTAAAAATCCAATATCGCGTTTTGCATTTATGCATTTTTAAAATCGCTATTTTATTATCAAACATCGATTTTCATGTTTGCCTGATTTAAAAATTGAAAGTTGCGAGTCTTATTCAGGCGATTTAAATATCGTACATTGCGATTCTTATTTACGAGATTTAAAAATCCAATATAGCGATTTGTATTTACGCTCTTTTAAAACCCTATGTAGCGATTCGTATTCACGCAAGCTTAAAATCCTATGTCGTGACTCGTTTTTGCGGTTGTAATATCAAACATCGATTTTCGTATTTATACGAAATCCAATCCAATAAAGTAATTTGTATTTACGCTTTTTAAAACCCTATGTAGCGATTGGTATTCATGCGAGCTTAGAATTCTATGTCGTGATACGTTTTTGCGGTTGTAAAATCAAACATCGATTTTCGTACTTTAAACGTGTTTTAAAAATTAGACATTGTGATTTGTATTTGCGCGGTTTGAAAATTATGCATCGTGATTCGTGTTTACGTGCTCTAAAAATTACGCATCATGATTTGTATTTCTGCATACTTTAAAATTCTATATAGAGTTTCATATTCACGTGATTTAAAAGCCTCATATCGGGATTCATATTGTCTCAATTTAAAAATAAGGCATGTGATTAATATTTATATATTCATACAATTTTAAAATTAATCATCAGGATTTATAATCACATGGTATAATCACATGGTTTAAAGATCTCACTCTTTTTGACAAATTTTTGTGTGTGTATATATATATATATATATATATATATATATATATATATATATATATATATATATATATATATATATATATATATATATATATATATATATATATATATATATATATATATATATATATATATATATATTCATTCTTGGATTTCCTCTTTTTTACTTTCTGACTACTCTCATCCCTGTATATATGCAACACAAAAAAGGTGACATTTCAGTTTAAATGTATTGTGTTGTCTTAACCTACTTTTATTTTGATTATGCATTTTAAATTGATTAATTTTTAATATAAAAATAACACATTTTTATATTTTGTCTATTTTTACGCATGTATTAATTACTCCAACTCCATGCTAAATTTTCAACTGTAATGAAAGTTACTTTTGAGATGAGCATACTTAATGGTTCACTATTTTAAATATTATGCTAGATAAGAAATATAATCATGTCATCTGTCTATATCACGCATTGGTTTTTTACCAATGTCACTCTGTAAAAATTAAAGTTAATTTGCGTATAACACCTACTTCAATCCTACCTAAACTCCATTTTTCTCCCCCTCCTATAAAAGAGTAAAGGAGAAAAATAGAATAAGTTCATTATGCTTTTCCTTCAATGTATAGTATTTTCAACAATAGACAATTATGTTATTTATTTCATTTATTTTCTAGTATATTTAAAATACAATTTTAGTGTGAAATGAAAAATAATAAATATTGATAAATGAACATCACTTTAGTTCTACACTTGCTGAAGCTTGCAGTCATGGTGATATTACAACTGTAAAAAAGCTGCTCAGTGAAGGCAAGAATATTAATGAAGTGACTGAAGAAGGTGAAAGTCTATTGTCGTTAGCATGTTCTTCTGGCTATTATGAACTTGCTCAGGTAAATTTTTATTTCATTTTGGTTTAACCTGTACTGTCTTTTATTCTATTTTAAGCATGGACAATACTCGAGCCGCATATGGTTCTGTTACGCTAAATTGTCCATCTCAAGGGATAATTTTATCTTTCTATTTCAACTTTCATTTGTAATTGCTTGCATAAAAAATGCAAAATAAAATTAAATTTTGAGGGAACAATAGAAAAACCATGTAAGAAATGTATTTGAAATCACCAGTAAAGATAATTTCACCAAGATGTAATTTTGGTCTTTTATTAGAATAACTAGTCTATGGCTTGTATGATGTAGTTTTGGTCTTGTATTAGAGTAACAAGTCTATGGCTTGTATAAACACTAGTCTGGTCCTTCATCATTATGTTGTCCAGTGCATGAACAGTTTACAAGACAACGATAAAATAAAACAAAACAAAGAATAATGATATTTTTATGCTTTATGACATCAGATAGATTTTCGAATTGAGGATATTTTGCACAGTAAGCTGAAAGTTCATTTGAATCTACAAATGTTTGTAAAATTGGTGAAGTTTATATAACTGAGTTTTATCTAGAATATATAGTGACATTTTTCACAGTATAGCAAATTTGGCACTTGACCACTAAACTCTACAATTCAATTTTAAATATAAGGTACCCCAATCTTTAATTGAAATAGTTTTTTTTTTTTTTTAAGAAATTAATTTTTATATTTTTGTGAGAAGAAATTCATTACAAAATTTATGTATGAAGTATTTTAAAAGGAGTGCACTTGGAAATAAAAAGTAATCATATATTTGTTGTGTGGAATTTAGACTCTAAGTCCTATTTGCTGCCTCATCGTGGCGCATGGATGCCACTAGGTGGAATGGACATAGTACGTCGGAAGTTAAATCCTGGTAGGGCCATCCGAGATCTGAAGGCCTTTCCATTATGCCCAGCTAAAGCATATAGGCAAAGGAGCTAATCAGTCTTCTTTCTTCTGGTCTTTTGAACTGAAAACACTGCCCTCCTCTCATCTTCATGAGTTCATGATCAGTCTTGCAGATTTCTTAGTTGTATGAATCTAGAACTCAGACTTATCATTACACGCGCATTTGGTGCTTGAATTTGATCTAGCTGGTGCTGGATTGAGAAGAATTGACAAAACCTAGGATAAAAATTTTTAAAAAAATTGCTGTTATCAGTATTTTTAAAGCATTTGTATAACACCACAAGTTAATCTTTATTTAACTCAGCTTTTAATAGTTTCCAATTTTGCCAAAATTTGTTTTCTTCAAGCATATACTAAATCTTAGATATAAGACACCAATGGTTGTCCTCTTAGTTTGCTTGATATTATCTGTCATTTATTGGATAAGCTATTTTGTTTTATAATTTCTTTATTTATATTTTAATAATAAATAATTTATATTATTAGTTACTGCTTGCGATGAAAGCTAATGTGGAGGATAGAGGTTTGAAAGACATGACACCTTTAATGGAGGCTGCAAATGCTGGACATCTAGATATAGTTAAGCTACTAATTCAGCATGGGGCTGATGTTAATGCCCAAACATCTCAAGGTTCTAATTTAATTCATTGTTTCTTAAATATGTAAATACTGTTCAGTAGTAGGTAATAACACATGCATATGTATTTCAGAGAAAAAATTGAAAAGTTCCAAAGTAAAAAATCAAGAAATCAACATGAAAGCTCAGCAGGAGATGCATGGTGCTATGCCACCTATAGTTTGTCCGGAAGGTAATACGCCGCTGATGTTTGCATGTGCAGCAGGCCATGAAGATATTGTGAGGGTTTTACTTGATGCTGGTGCTAGAGTGGAAGATCACAATGAAAATGGTCATACACCTTTAATGGAGGCTGCCAGTGCTGGTCATGTAGAAGTTGCAAAACTTCTGGTTGAAAGAGGGGCTAGCATAAATACACATTCTAATGAGTTTAAGGAAAGCGCTCTCACTTTGGCCTGTTACAAAGGTTTGCTGTTTCTTATTTATTCAGTTTTATAATTAGATATTAATACATTAAAGATTTTAATGTTACTGAAATGTGAAATGCATTTCAGTACATAGACAGACATATACATTTCATACATAGAAATGTATAGTAGAACCTCCAAAATCATAAGTCAATTTTAAAAAATCAATGGAATCAACCGTTTAGATTTACATGCAGCTATCTACAAATAATTTTTTCACATTGGTAGCAAAGGAGTACAGCTATCTAGAGAAACTTTTTAGTCAGAGCTCTTCCTAGGAATAAAAAAAGTCAGGGCACTTTCTCACAGAAAAGGGCACTCACTTAACACTGTAAAAATTAATTAAATTGTGTAATATTATGTAATAACTGAATTTGATCCTCAATAATTTTTAACTTAACCCTTTTTATTTTATATATATATATATATATCTCAAAAGTAATTCTAAAACATCATAAACAAATATTTTGTAGTTTATAAAAATTATGTTAAAAGACAATCTCTGAGCAAAAATTTTTTTCATAAAAAAGTAAACTGAAGAAAAATTTGCTAATTGATAAACAACTTGAAAGCTTTTTTTATAATTCAATCTGAAAATTATGAAGAAATAAACATATAAAAGTGCATTTTTTTAAAAAAAATATTTATTTAAAAAATAATTTAAAATAACTTAAAATAACTTAAAACATTCATTAATATACTCCTTGAAAAAAAGAGAAACTTTTGAAAATTTAACCAATTAAGAATAACCCTAACAAATAAATATTTGCAATAGTAATCAGAATTAAACCTATAATCACATATAATTTTACCTGTCTGTAATTATTATTTAAACAGTGAGTTATTAATTTTTAAAAATGGAATATGAGTAAAAAGGCAGTTCTTTTAAGGGATAGCGCTTATTTTCACAAAAAGGACACATTTATAGGGATCAAAGGTCAGATAGGACAGGTCGCCCTATTTAAAACATTGTGTTAGTAATGTAAGTACTACTTTATGAGTACCACTATCAAGGTAAAAATACTAGGGAGCTTGAGCCTTGCTCTCTCTTACTTGCCAACTAAATTTTCAGTTGGTAACCCCAGTGGCTGATAGATTCCAATGACTTCATAGTCACTTTTTTTTTGAAACCTAATTAGTTGGTGTCTGATCCTTTTAATTTAATTGCCACTTTGCAAAAAAATTTTTTATATGGATTAAATTTGATTAAAAATAAATAAATCCATATTAGAAATAATCTTTGGCTATAAAAAGTTAATTCAACAATAAAAGTAATATAAATATGTGTCAAAACTTAATTGAACTTACTGACAAAATTCATTTAATGTATACATTACAACTTTTCATTCACCTTAATTTTACCACCACAAATTGATAGATTCTGAAGGATCAAAATTTTGAATGGTGACAGTGGTCATTTTAATGAAAATTCTGTTTTCCAGAGTCTCTTTCTACGTTTAAGTAATTTTTATCATTACACTATTTCTCAAAGATATGCCGGCAAAAAGTTACCTGTTTATTTTAAGTCTCCAATTTTTTGTGTTGACTCGCCACGTGGTGAGTCGTTACTTTTAGGTCTATTGCTAAGCAATAAAACTGCTCAGGTCTTTTTAGAACACTTTGCTTGCTTTCTCCTTAGTTGTTTAATACTCCAATTTTTATAATTAATATTTTTTATTGATGATTTTCATTATATTAGAGGCTACACTTTCTGCTCTTTATTGCCTGCCAATCCTCGCATGAATATTTATGAATGAATAACTGTTCATGTTGCTTCGCTTGCTTGTTTAACCTGCTAAAAGACTGACTATTGAAAAGCAAAATATTGGAGTGGATTAATATTCACTCTTAAGGAACCACAATTTATTTACTCGAAAATATGTTGAAAAATTTAGTTGGACTTATTGTTTATAACTTTGGAGAACATAACTGTAGAAAAATTATAATTTTTCTTCTAATATATTTTTTTAAATGAAATCACACAGTATTAAAAATATCCTTGATTTTGGCATAAAATAACTCAAAAACTAATGTTCTCTTGTTTAAATTATAAAAAATTTATTCAAATGCAAATTATTTTCTAATTCAGCATTTGTATTTCTCCTATTTATTTTTAGAATGAACATTTTGATTATGTATATTGTTGTATTTTTAATTTTGCTAAATAACTTGAAGTTTAGTTGAAAGAAATACTAAATGTTTACTGTCTTTTAACTGGGACTTGTTAGCTGTGGGTGATTAAATTTTTTATTTGGATCAGCTGTTTTTTTTGTTTTTCACCTTATTTTATGAAGTTAATCATTTTAATGTATGTCTTAAATTATCTATTTTGCAGCTCGATTAAAGTTCATTTCTTTCTACAGGTCATTTAGAAATGGTTAGGTTCCTTTTGGCAGCTGGTGCTGACCGTGAGCACAAGACTGACGAAATGCACACAGCATTGATGGAGGCATCGATGGATGGGCACGTGGAAGTTGCTCGTCTATTGTTAGATTCTGGCGCGCAGGTTCGTTATGAAGTTCATTATTAGCTAAGTTAATGTGCTATCTAAGACAAATGAGGCAACTTAACTTTCTGCACTTGTTAGTAAAGTATATTTATTTGCATACGTATTTGCTCCATTTGACCTTACTACTATTATTCCTATAATTTCATTATTTATCAATAAGTAATAATGCAAGTTTTGACCTTTAACAATGTTTTAAAATTTTGTGATTTGTAAGGTAGAAAATTAGCTACAAAAAATATTTTGAAAAATAAATAAATGCGAATTTTGCATTTTTTGAATATTTTTTAATAATTAATCCTAATATTGAACTTGCAGATCATTTTAACTTGATAATTTTTTTTCTTCACACAACTTCTTTGAAAATTTACCATCACATAAATTTAAATGTAATCGTATCTGTATTTTGTAAATTTAATATATTTGTTTCACACTAGTAGTGTAAACTTTTAAATTTAATGAGTTTAAGATTAGACAATTAAATGTCTACTTTGAAAGTACAAGATCTACGAACTGTTGCACAGATAATCCATACTGTATATATTGGCTTAAACCAACTAAGAATGCTAGAATTTAGTTATGGCCAGTTAAAGTTTAGTTATTCTGTCTTGTATTAGTAACTATGGATAATTGAAACTTATGGGTAGCTCATCGAATTAACTTGATTTAATGTTTATAGTTTCCTTTTCTGATATTAATTTTTATGATGATTAAATTTTATGATGAGCAAAATAATTGCGTTTTTTAGGTTAACATGCCTGCTGACAGTTTTGAATCACCATTGACCTTAGCTGCTTGTGGCGGTCATGTCGAGCTTGCAATGTTGCTTCTCGATAGAGGGGCAAACATTGAAGAAGTTAATGACGAAGGTTATACACCATTAATGGAAGCAGCTAGAGAAGGACATGAAGAGATGGTTGCTTTACTTCTAAGTCAAGGTGAGTCATAGAAAAACAGTTCTTAATAAGAAAAAAAAATACAGTTGAACTTTGATCCAACGTTCTTTTTCCGTAGGTCTATTCTTGTTTTAATGGCCCCGTCACAAATGTTACTCTTATTATGTTTTTATATCGTGTTCATGGACAATTAAATGGCCTTGTGTGCCTTCAAAACTGCATCCGCTAGCTCCAATACATCATTACTGTAGAGGATCTCACGAAGTTCTGACCATACCCAGTTGTAAAACATATGGGTAAGGGCTGGGCACTCGAGAATGTGATCTGGGGTAAGTTGGATATCGGTGCGGTTCTTGCAGGGAATATAAGTTCTTATTTTGTAGGGAAGAATTTTCATCCCTTAAAGTGGTTTGTTCTTAGTCTTGTAATTATTGATGTTAAGATTCTGAAACAATCAAAGTCGGTAATGAGGGGTTTCCTGAAGGAATGGGGCAGAAGTCTGTGTCTTGCAACTGCATTTGTGTCTGCAAGCGTGATGGTGGTGCAAGGTTGGTCGGCACCTCTGCCTTCCTTGGCCAAGGAATCCGCACACTCGTTTCCCTCAGTTCCCTATTCACGTGCGCCGGTATCCATTGCAGCAAGCAGGATTTCCCATTGCCGTGCAAGCCTTCAAGTAGGACATTTATAGCAGAGATGACGTTGATTTCACCGTTGTTGATTGCCTCTAAGGCAATCAACAACGCTTTTGAGTCAGAGAAGATTACCAATCCCTCAGTTGGGTCTGAAATCTCCTGATTGGTCATATAAAATGTGAGTGCCTTCTTAATCGCATGAAGTTCACTGGTGAAGTTTGAAGCAATTAAGCCTGAGTTGATTTTATGCATATATTTTATCTCCATTTGGAAGAAGGAAGAGGATGCCAGCACCTTCTTTGTTGAGGGTTTTATCAGATGAGCCATCCGTATATACAATTGCTAAGTTATCCTGGAAGAACTTCTTTATCGTCTCAAAGCCTTTTTGTCTTAATGTAAGTGGGTCTTCTTTTTTAGAGCATGGTTGTAGGAGGTTCAGATTAATCTTCGTTTCCTTTGGTGACTTTCTGGGAAAAAGAGGCTCCTGCAAGAAGTCCAGGGTAGAATATTCAAACTTTATTTGGCTCCTGATGTCTCTATCAAGTTGGAGCATTGAAGATCTTTTAAGCCTTTTCGTACCTTTCCATTCGTTGAACACTCTGGTGGAGACATGATTATTATTGTAGCAATTTAGTTTGTTGGTGAACTTAATAGTGGCCAGATTATACCTGCACTCCAGAGGAGGCAGGCCGCATTCCTGTTCGGCTTTTTCGGAGTTAGTTGAAGAGACTGCGCCAATAAAAATTTTTGCTCCGCGATGTCTTATTATGTTAACACCTATTAAGTTTGTGTTTTTTGGAACTGACAGAATCTTTGCACCTAGACAATTTTCCGACATTTGAAAAAAAAAGTTTTGAGAGAAGGTGTTAAAATGGACAAATTTAACCAAGGTCACTTCTGGATGTTTTTAATGTGATGCAAAGGTAAAAGTGTGTGGCGGTTAAAAGAGAAAATGGGTCATTTACACTGAAAAGGTATAAATAGACTAAAAAAATTTCTTAAATTTAAATAATTAAAAAAGCGATAAAAATTACATAAATGCCTTTATTTATTTTTGTTATAAGTCCTTATAATAATGGTCAAGTTTTCTATTTTATTTTTTACAAGATTTAAAATATTTTAAATTCTGCCTTGTCCACGGAGGAGATGTAATAGTCAACGGAGGAGACATTTTATGTTATAAAATATAAAATGTCAATGAAGACTAATTCATTAATTATTGAGCACAACTGATATGAGTTTAACATTAATAAGTAAATAATAAAATATTTCATTATTAGAGATAGAGCTACTTCCGATTAATCATGCTGCTATGAAAGGAAACATCCATTTTTAACCTAGGTGTACAATTTCTTAAGTAACTCTTACTGAATATTAATAAATTAAAATGTAAAGACTATTGAAATAAAAATTCAGACTCCACATGAAAGTTGAATGTTGAAGGGTACTCTTTTGTGACCATTTTATGCAAGTTAAACATACTGTCATCCAAATAACGTTTTTGTTTTTTCTCTTTTCTTGTTATTGTTTCTTTTTTCCCTGGGCACAAACGACTAGCTCTATCAATTTCTAGAAATTTAAGTACATTTAATCAAGATTTTTCTGTTAAATCTTTTTCTGATACAAAGTTTAAAGTTTCTTGCTCTTTTTTTTTTTTTTTTTTTTTTTTTTTTTTTTTTTTTTTTTTTTTTTTTTGCTTTCTTCAAACAATATAGGGTTTTCTTTTAATTTCTGTCTAGCTTGTCTCATACTAAGTTTTTTCTGTTCCCTTCTCTTTTGCATTTGAACATTTGATTGCTTTCTTTTCTTAAATTTTGGTTTTGCAATTTTCTTCCAAAAATTTGAAGAGAAAAAAAATGTTAAACATCACAGAAATTATTTAGAAAAATTGCCAATATTTACTTCTCCGATAAGAAAAAGTTAAACATAATTGATTTTCTTTAAAAATAGAAACAAATTAACGCATTTGTTCCATTTAAAAAAATATCAATTAAAAGAAAATAGTTTTTTAATTATTAAAATTTTATTATGGTTATCTAACACATTGTCTCTTACTTTGACTGTGTCTTCTCTTTCGTGGACTTGTTATGTCCACGGAGGAGACAAAAACTAATTCTTGAATTTCTCTGATTTTTAATTTTAAAGTTAGAAAAATGGGGCAGTTCTTTTTGTTAAATATACTATTTTTGCAATCTGAAATTCATCTATCAAAAATAAAATAATTTTCTCTTACCTTCTTTATGATGTCCACGGAGTATACGGTGTGAACTTTGCCAAACCCCAGTTGAACACAACAATCCAAAACTGACACCAAAGAGAACGAAAACAACTAATATTTAACATTAGAAAATGGAATTTTTACCCCTCCTAGCTGCTGTCTTATAGGGATTTCGCATATGCTGCCCTTTATTGCATATTTACAGAACTATATTAATTGTCCACGGAGGGAGACATCATTTTTGATGGACAAAGTTTACTAGTCATTTATTTTACAAAAATAAATTTTTTTAAAAAAATATTAAATAAAAAGTTACTACAAACATTTAACTAGTGTAAGATTTCAATTCCGTAAGATTATTAACTCTTCATTTTAATAAACAGAGACAGAAATAATTTATAACACTTATGGAATTAAGCGCGCCTATCTTGGCGAGTGGGGGCCATTTTTGGGAGAGGAGATGTGGAGTTGGGTCGAAGAAGTTGAAATGAGAACACGGACTTTTGAACGTTCTCTCGCTCGAGATTTTTATATATTATTTCATGTGTTGAATATGTGTGTGTGTGTATTTGTTTGTGTTGTGGAAACGAAGAGTTTGAATAAATAATAGTTTCCAACCTGGACTATTTATTTGTGCCACACATTACAGACAAGTATATTTATTGGAGGTTCTACCGAGATCGGGAGAAAGAAGGTATGTGTTCTCAATTGTTTCACATCCCAGGCCATAATATTTTTCATGAATATTGAAATATTTTCGAATAATTTTTCCAACCTGGAAAAAAAATTAACACACCAGTGTTGCAGAGAAGGGAATGTATTGTGAATGTTTATTTTTCATGAATATTGAAATATTTTCGAATCATTTTTCCAACCTGGAAAAAAAAAATTAACACACCAGTGTTGCAGAGAAGGGAATGTATTGTGAATGTTTATTTTTCATAAATATTGAAATATTTTCGAATAAATTTTCCAACCTGGAAAAAAAATTTAACACGCCCGTGTTACAAAAAAGGGAATGTATTATGAATACATGTGTATTGTGAATGTTGATATTACATGGATATTGATTAAGTTTAAGTTATTCTTATCATAAGAATTAATAATATCTTGGTATTCTCAACTTGAGAATTTTTGTTTTTATATGGTATTTGTTCTGATATTGTATGTTACTAAAAATAGTGATTTTCATTGATATGAAGGGGATGTGGATTTGAATTGTTTATATGTAGGAAGAAAATGGTTAAGAACGTCAGTTCTAAACCTATTCGTTTGACATTGATTTAGATGAAATATTTTAACGAAATCTGGTTTTCATCTAGTGTAGATTTATTTTATTGATAGTAGGCTCACATTTGTGCAGCAGAGATATATATAAATAGTTATGTAAAGCTATATAATTCAGTTTGAGTGCTTTTAATTGTTCTTAAGCGAAACTCATTTTAGAATTAAGAAAACGAAATATAGACTCTTTGATGCGTCAGCCTTGTTGGCGCCAGCAGAAATATATGAGAATTCGTTTTTGTTTTTTCTTTTCCTCTATTCAGTTGAGAGGGGGAGGAAAGGAGACTGTTTATGTTAAGAGTAGCCGATTGGCGAAGTGAGTTATTTATGTAGTAGAATTGAATTCATTTTTATAGTTGTAAAGGAGAAGAGCATTAATTTCTTTTTATAGAATTTAATATTAAGCTGTGATATTTTTTTCTTTCTCTCTTACGTTCAAGTGGAGAGATAAATGATCTTTTTCCTCTTATTTTTGTAAACCAATTATAGTGGTAGTTATTAGAATTTTTAAGTCTTACTTTTTGAATTATTTACTTGATTTATTATTGTTATAGTAAGATCTACTTATACATTTGTAAAATGTCTTTTTTAAGTAAGGCTAAAAAGTGTGATCTGTTTGTGATCGCGGAAGAATTGGGAGTAGAGGTTTCGGAGGACCTTAAAATAATTGGTTTAAAACAAAAGATAGTTAGTAGTGAAAACTATGAGGAAGAATTTGTTAAAAATTTATGTGAAAGTACGATAAATACTAGGATTGAAAAAGAAAGGTTAGACAAGGAAGAGAGAGATCGGGAATTTGAATTAAAGAAACAGGAAAAAGATCGGGAATTCGAATTAGTGAAACAGGAGAAGGACAGAGAATTCGAATTAGAAATAAAACGGTTTGAACTCGAATGTCTTAAAACAAAACAGGATACCAATGTTTCTACATCAGTTGTAGATTCTACTTTTAGTCAAAATTTTCAAAAGCTTATGCCAAAATTTAACATAAAAACAGATGATATAAGTTTATTTCTCGAACTGTTTGAGAGACAGGTTAAGGTGTTAAAAATTCCTGCAGACAGGTGGGTGTCATATCTTATCGGTACACTACCGACAGAAATAAATAATTTAATTGCTCGAGAGTCAGAGGAATTAACTCGTGAGTATCCAAATGTTAAATCTTTGTTACTAACAAGATTTAAATTAAGTGCCGAAAAATTTAGGCAATTGTTAGTAAAATCACAAAAGAATCCCGATTCAACGTGGTATGATTTCTATCACGAATTAAGCACTTATCAGGATGGGTGGCTTGCAGGCCTTAAAATTGAAACTTTTCAAGAGCTCAAAGACTTAATGTTAGTAGATCAGATTAAAAGAAGGGTTCCGATTGAATTTAAAGAGCATTTTCTTGAAGAATGGGCCTCTATAAAGTCGCCTAAAGAATTTGTAACAAAGATTGAGGAATTTGAGGATGCTAGGAAAACCATTAATGGGAAATCTAAACCTGGCGACCCTAGAAACAAAACTATGTATAAGTCCAATAGAAATAATAATTTCGGGGATTATAAATACAAAGATAAAAATTTCTCTTGGAGGAAAAATAATGAAACGCGTAGTTCTGCAAGTAAACCAGATATTTCTTTTGACCAAAAAAGGAAGTTAAGATGTTATGAATGTGGTTCTATGGAACATCTCTGGCCACAATGTCCTAACCTTAGAATTCCGAAATCTGAGGCAAATAGGATCGAAACAAGATCAGATAAAAACTTATTAGATCCGTACACTTTTGAGGGTAAAGTAAATGGATTCAAGATGCCCATTCTCAGGGATACAGGAGCAACTGTTGATGTTTGTCAGAAATATGTCAGTAGGGATAGAATGACAGGAGAACACGTTTGGGTTAAACATGATAACAACTAAAGCTGTAGTTGTCGGAAATGACTTAGATCAGGGACGTTATCTTTTAGGAAACGAAACTGCGTCTCTTTTTGAACAATCTGTGGGAAATGGTGGTTCAAAAATTGAAACTGTAAATGCCGTTATTACAAGGTCTCAAAATCAACAGATTAAAAATCAGGAAAATTTAGTCGACAAGGAGTTAGACGTCGAAGAGGAAAACGTTGAACTTGAAGAGAGTGATTCACAAGATATGGACGTTTTACCTCAGTTAGATAAAAATGACTCGACTCTAGATGTTATTAAAATAGACTCTAGTACTTTTATTGAAGAACAGAAAAAAAGCAAAGAGTTAGTACCATTATTTGAGTTAGCTGAAAATGAGGATAATCAAACTGATTTTAAAATAATTAATGGGGTTTTAGTGAGAAAAAAAATAGATAAACTGGGGTTTGAAAAAAATCAGATCGTTGTTCCGGAAACACTTAGGGAGCAAGTTAAAAAGATAAGTCACGAAGACACATCTTGTCATTTAGGGATCAATAAAACGAAGGGCAATTGTTATAAAGATATTAAAGAATATGTTAAGTCGTGTGATGCTTGTCAGCGAGTAGAAAAACCATTCGACCAAAAGAAAGCACCGTTAATGACTGTACCTATAATATCGGAAGTTTTTTGTAAAATTAATGTGGATGCATGTGGACCACTGCCAACGTCTACACAGGGCAATAAGTATCTTATTACAGCAATGTGTTTATCTTCGAAATACCCTGATGCTATTCCAGTACAAAATTTAACTTCCAAATCAGTTGTAAACGCTCTTTTGTTGATATTCAGCCGGATGGGTTTCCCTAAAGTAATTCAAACCGACCAGGGCAAGTATTTTACGAGTGCTTTAACGGTAGAATTCCTTGAGAGGTTTGGGGTGAAGATTGTTAGGAGTTCTGTTTACCATCCACAGAGTAATCCAATCGAGCGCTTCCATCGTTCTATAAAACGAATTCTGAAAGTTTTATGCATTGAAGCTGCTCCTGACTGGGAAAGTCAAATACCTCTTGCTCTTTTTGCATTAAGAACTGTAACGCATGATAGTACCGGGTTTAGTCCTTCTGAGCTTGTGCATGGAAATAATCTTAGGACTCCCAACGCATTATTGTACGAAAAATGATTAGATCCTTCCGACGAGGAGAATACGGTAGTACAATACGTTTTTGAGTTAATAAATCGCTTAAAACGAAGCCAGGATTTAGCTAAAGAAAAAATGGAAGAAACTAGGGACAAAAGGAAAAATTGGTACGATCGTAATGCTGTTAAAAGGGAATTTCAGGAGGGTGACTCAGTGCTTGTCTTTACCGTAAATCGACCTCATAAATTAGTTCCTCAATGGAAAGGACCAGGTCGAATTGAAAAAAAGTTATCAGAGACAAATTATGTAGTTAGTTTTGAGGGTAAACAGGAATGAAATAAAGTTTATCACATTAACATGCTAAAGTCTTATTGTAAAAGACCTGAACTAGTTAATATAGTAGATCTTACGAAGAATGAGTCCTTTGAGTCTGAAATTGATGCAGACTTCCCTTACATGTTATCCGATCCTAATGTGTATGATTTTAACGAAATAGTTGAATCAAATAATTTAAATGCAAGGCTAAATGAGGAACAAATCAACCAATTAAAAAAATTGTTATTTAAGTATCGTAAAATGTTTTCCAATATTCCTGGGAAAACGCAGTTAGTTGAGCACGATATTGAACTAACTAGTGATAAAAGAATTCAACAAAAACCCTATAGAGTGACACATCGTCAAAATGAATTGCTTAAAGCGGAAATTGAGAAAATGTTAAAGTATAATATTATAGAACCAGGCGATTCTGATTATATATCCCCAATGATCTTAGTTGAAACTCCGGGTAAGGAACCTAGGCCCTGTATAGATTATCGTAAATTGAATGAAATAACGCTAACTAAATTTTATCCTATTCCGAACATTGAACAGCGAGTAGAAACTGTAGCAGCTGCCAAATACATCAGTTTAATTGATTTAACCAAAGGATATTGGCAAATTCCGTTGAGCAGTAGTGCTCAGAAAAAAGCCGCTTTTGCCACAATGTTTGGAACTTATAGACCTTTGCGTATGCTGTTCGGGCTCAAAAATGCCCCATATCACTTTAGTAAGATGATTAGTGACATTTTAAAAGGGTGTGAGGATTTCGCAATTCCTTATCTTGATGACATTGCGATATTTTCGCAAACTTGGGAAGTGAATAAAGAATGCTAACTTGACTATAAAAATAACTAAGTGTAAATTTGTGCAAGAGGAAGTAAAATATCTTGGGCATGTTGTTGGTAAGGGAAAACATTCACCCGCGGAACTTAAAGTGAAAACTATTCAAAATTTTCCTATACCCACTTGTAAAACAGAAATTAGGGCTTTCTTAGGTTTGGCTGGGTATTACCGTCAATACATTCCTATGTTTTCGGTGATAACTGCGCCACTCACGGAACTGTTAAAGGGTAAAAATAAAAAAGGGAAAGTTGTGTGGAATGAGGAATGCACTCAAGCATTTAATTCTTTAAAGGACAAACTTGCGAATAAGCCTATTTTACATGCGCCAGATTTTTCAAAACCATTTATTTTGCAAACAGATTCGTCAGATTTAGGATATGGGATTATCTTAGCTCAAAAAGATGATGAGGGAAATGAACATCCGATTTTGTACTTAAGCAAAAAATTCACATCAGCTGAGCGAAAATATTCCACAACCGAAAAGGAATGCGCTGCAATCTTATACGGTGTTAAAAAGCTGAAGGGATATATTGATGGGCAAACAGAATTTTGTATCCAAACAGATCACAATCCTCGTGTTTGGCTGAAAAAGAATGCCGGACAAAATCCGCGACTTCTTCGCTGGTCTTTGGCATTGCAATCGTATAATTATACGATAGAACATAAAAAAGGAAAGGATAACTCTAACGTTGACTGTTTAAGTCGAAATCCTTTATACAAGGATTGATAAGGAATATTATTTTTTCTTATTGGTTTACATTCATTCTAAATTATGTTTTATATTGTTTAATATTCATATTAACATGTTTTGTATTCATATTTAATTGTTTTGTATTTATAATCAAATGTTTTGCATAGATTTCTGTATTTAACTAAATTGTTTTATGTAGTAAGTGCATGTACATAAATGTTGAAAATTTTTGTTAGCAAGATTTCATATGCATATTATACTTATATCCTTCTATATTCTACAAACTCTTGAACTTATAGCTACATATGTATATGAAGAACTAAACGTCCCTTAGATGGTAAAATTTTATCTTATGGCCTGGTGATGATGAGAGAACTCCCTACCTTACTTCACCAAAGGGAAAGTTTTTCTTCCTTTGCTTTCCCCTATGTATCGGGAAAGGCAAAGTCTGGTGGTTGGAGGAGTTTGTAAGATTTCAATTCCGTAAGATTATTAACTCTTCATTTTAATAAACAGAGACAGAAATAATTTATAACACTTATGGAATTAAGCGCGCCTATCTTGGCGAGTGGGGGCCATTTTTGGGAGAGGAGATGTGGAGTTGGGTTGAAGAAGTTGAAATGAGAACACAGACTTTTGAACGTTCTCTCGCTCGAGATTTTTATATATTATTTCATGTGTTGAATATGTGTGTGTGTGTATTTGTTTGTGTTGTGGAAACGAAGAGTTTGAATAAATAATAGTTTCCAACCTGGACTATTTATTTGTGCCACACATTACACTAGGTAAAACTACAAAAATGATTAAAATAACATTTAAATTGTTTAACAGGCATTAAAAATTATTTTGTGCTACAGACGTGGGGACGTCCACGGAGGGGATTTTGAAGTCATGTTTATTAAAAAATAGGAATGAAATATTAAATACATTTAGCAGAAATGCATATGATTTGTTAGTTAAGAATTTCACGAAAAATGATAAAGAAAAATATTAAGAAATCTGCTGTATTTCCTAATATTTATTACTAAGGGACTTAAAAAAATCACCTTTTTGTGAGAATGACCCAAATAATTTTCTTTTTTTTTTTTGGGCAGAGTTTTTTTTGTTTGTTTTTAAGTTGCAACTAAAAGGAAAAAACAAATTTATACTGTTGAAGAAAGAATTCACATATCATTGAAGAAGTAGAAAAGCATTTATTTGAGAAAAAGACTAAAACATTTAAACTATTTGCCATTAAATTCTATAATTTCTAAAATAAAAAAAGATTAAATAAGGAAGCAGGTTGAGAAATATGGAACTTTTGCACAAAAAAAAGAAGAAAAAAAAACTGGTTAAGAATAAACATACTTCTTCTTCCTTCCTTATCCCCAAAGTTAGCAGGGCTAAACAATATCCATGAAACTCATAACCCGGAGGAAGTCGACCACCAAAAGTGGGTTATTCAGAATGTCCCCTTTGTCTAGACCAAGACAGTCCAGGATATGTTGGGGAGAAGCCTGCATGTTGTGGCACCTGGGTCAGTTTGGGTAGGTTTTAACACTACCCTCGAAAGAAAGGGACTTAAGGTGGCTGCTGATAAGCCTGGTAAGTGCCGTCTGTTCCTTGCGATTGCACCGAATGTTGAGTGCACCTCCTGGATGGGTGCTCTTGTACCAGTGATGTTTAGGGGGTATGAGCCAGGAAACATTGACTTCTTTTTTCTTTTTTGATGCCAGTTCCATGAAGGTGAGTGAACTTGGACTCATCAAAGTTTCTTCTGTCCCCTCCTTAGCCAGTGTGTCGGCGATGTCATTGCCCAGTACCCCAACGTGAGAAGGGATCCATTGGAGGTGGACTTCACGCAATCGTGAGAGGGTTTTAAGTTTGTGCAGGATTGAAGCTCCTGTTTTGTCACTCATCTTCCTCCAATGCGATAAATACTGTATGGAACTGAGACTGTCAGAGAGAATCCAGAATAAACATACTAAGATATAGAAACTCTTCTGTACTAGTATCAGCAAGTTCGAGGATCATAAATTCCAATTGATGGAATGATTCTTCAAGGAAAAGCCTTAGAAATCGCTGCTCTGAAAGTTATGAAACGTTTCACAGTGTGTAATATATGGATTTGATGCTTTAAAGAGTGACATGGGTTAAAATTTAAGAAATTGTGTTGTGAAAGTAGATCTGTTGATCATAGTGTTATTGGTTGTCTAGTTTACTGGTATTAATTCAAGGATATAAAACTCATGACATTTATATTGCAGTTAATATTGGCCTTTTTTACTAATACTTGTCATACTGTACTCTGGTACTGAAAGGTGAAGCTTGTCACGGAGGCAAAAATTCTAAAGGAAGAGTTTTATTATTACAAATAGTGATGGGAGTGATAAAAAAACGCTGATTTTAATCGGAAAGTTGGTAAAACCGAGATGTTTTCAAAGCATCAGAAGCTTAGCAGTGACTTATCATTCTAATTCAAAAGCATGGACGGCAAATAGATTTTTTTCTCTCAATTCCTGACTGATTTTGACCATTTAATTGGGGAAAAAAGAAATATTATATTAATTGACAACTGTTCAGCACATTCTTGTTGTTAGTCAACCCCATAGGAAACCCTACATCAGGTCCAAAAGACATAGTCGCCTGAGAGCATCGTAAATCTTTTTCTGCTCAACCAACAGAGGCACCTAAACAATTAAGAAGGTAAGCAGGACTAGGGGGAAGGGAACAGAAGCAAGGAGAAAAAAAAACTTTTCCCCATTCTAAAACTTCATCGCACTTTATTGATGCTTTTTCCTTAAGAAATGTAAGTCATTTTCTTACCCCTAATTGCACTAGCCTGTTTCAATCGTTTGAATCAACAGCTTGAACGGAATTTGAAATCGAAATAGTTTTAAAAAAAAAAAATTTTCCCTACCAATTCAGAAAAAGAGTGTCTGCTTTGTAAAGATTAAAAACGCTTTAGCGTACTGTTCCTTTCCTGTTCAGTTAAGAGTGTTTGCATTTTGAAGAAGTTACATAATTATTTATTCATAGTAGATTCACAGAGAGTTAAAAGAAAGGCATCCTTTTAGTAGGAGTGTCTGCAATGTGAGGTTCCATTGTACAAGTGATTAAAAGAATACTTTTAATTTTAGGTGCCGATATCAATGCTCAGACTGAAGAAACACAAGAGACTGCTTTAACATTAGCTTGCTGTGGTGGCTTTTTAGACGTTGCTGATTTCCTTATCAAGGCCTCAGCAGATATTGAATTAGGGGCTAGCACACCACTAATGGAAGCTGCACAAGAAGGACACATCGAGTTGGTTAGATACCTAATTACAGCCGGCAAGTTTCAACTATCTATCCTCTTTTTTCGAATCGTTGTTACTACAATAAAATTAGTGTGTACTGAATTTCAATTTTGTTTGTAGGTGCTAATGTTAATGCGACAACAGCTACAGGTGACACTGCATTGACTTATGCTTGTGAAAATGGCCACACAGATGTAGCTGATATGTTACTCCAAGCTCATGCAAAATTAGTGAGTATTCATAAACTCAGTAAAAGGAAAATACTGCTTGAAAACTTTTTCTGCGGCAATATTCGTTTGTAAGTCTGAAACTTTTCTAGTCAAAATTTTAAAATCAATATTAACTTCTATCCCGATTTTTCTTTTCTTTCAATATGGATTAGAAAAAGAAAAAGCTGAATTAGTTTCATACTTGAAAAGTTTTGTTATTATGAAAAATTGCTTTGAAAAATGTATAGAATGTCAAAATTGCTTTGAGTTTACCTTAAATTTTTTACTGTATAGATCATTTTTTTTTTATTTAGATAATATTTATTCCAAAAATTAGGTATGAATATAAAAAATTTCATGGTATGGGTTTGAACATGAAAAATTTATAAAAAGTTTCATTCAAAGGAAGTTATTTTTTGAATTATTTATTTTCAATACGTTTAAAAAGTTCACTTTAGCAAAACTCATGTAACAAAGTTTTAATGGAGAAATTACAATTAGGGGTAATTTTTTTATTTTTTTTTTATTATTATTACTCAATTGAAGTAAATCTAGTAGACTGATTGCAATCTAGCAAACTTTTTGTTAAGTCTTTTTAATCTATTGATTAAGTATGTCCATATATAGTATTAAATCTAGTTTTTCTTATTATCTAAAGTTAGTGCTTACCCTGTTAGCAGAATTAATGTGAACTGGTAGCAGATATTGCAGATTTATTTTTACCTTGCAGAGTAAAAAAAATTGAAACATACAAATATTTAATCGTGGGCTCTGCAGATAACTCTTTATTTTTCAATGGTGTTCCAGATCTGCAGATTTTTGAAATTGTGGTTCTTACCTGTTATTTATGTATTTTAGCTGTTTTCAAATATTAGTGCATATTGAACTAACAATACTTCTTTCATATTTGTATAATATCAGGTTTAATAATTGAATTATATCTTAATGCATATACTTTTTATTTCCATTTAGGAACATGAATCTGAAGGAGGCCGTACACCTCTAATGAAAGCTGCTAGAGCAGGTCACCTGTGTACAGTGCAGTTTTTGATATCCAAAGGTGCCAATGTCAATAAGCAGACCGCTAATAATGACCATAATCCTCTATCTCTGGCTTGTGCTGGTGGCCACATTTCTATTGTTGAGCTTCTTCTGGCTCATGGAGCTGACCCAACTCATAAGCTTAAGGTAAATTATTAGTTTTTATGTCAGTTTCTTTTAGTTTGTCCCACTGACAACAATTATTAAAGCCATTTATTAACCTGTCAGCAAAGTCTGTAACAACCATAAAGTATTATAAAGTTTAAAATGTGTAGAAGCTAAAAGAACAGGGAATAAACAATGAGAAAAAGCAGAAATCTGCCTCATCCTTGATCATATTCAAAAAATTAATATGGGAATTTTGTATTTTTTAAACTTGTTTATCTTGTTTAAACTTGTAAATGTGTTTATTCTTTGAAATGTTATTTTTCTACCATTTTTCCTTTTTTTTTTTTAAGTTTTGGAGAGTTTATTTTTTTTTCTCTTTTAAAATTATAATTTGCGTTCGATAAGACATCGATAAACAACACTTTTTAGCTGATCGAGAAAATCTGGAAATTCTGATACCCGGAATAGCGATGGTCCCAACATCCTAGATAATTGGTTCTCTACTATATACAGCAAATTTGGACTTGCAGGTCTCTGAAACTAGCTAACTGTTTTTGCGACAAAGAAGACTTATTTTATTAGTTCTTCATTAAAGAAATAAATTTCTCAGTTAAGAAATTTTTAAATTTTTCGTTTCAGAAATGATTAATTTTGCACTGAATGTTTGTTGACCTTTCTTTTTTTAAAAACTTTTCAATCAAATTTTCTTTGTATATGTAATAAATAAGTATGTTATTTTAATACTCAGGATTTTATTCAACAATGTTCTCATTTGGATAAAAATTACTGTATGCTTTGTTTTTAATTTATTGATTGTAAATTTTTAGGACAACTCTACAATGTTGATTGAAGCTTCAAAAGGAGGTCATACTGCTGTTGTGCAATTATTGCTAGATTATCCCAATAATATGACTTCACCTCCTCCACCTCCTGATGTATCGCAGATTCCTACTTCACCTCTTGAAAATTCTGAGGTAAAATTATCATTCTCTTTTATAAATTATAATGTTAATATAAAAAATTGTATTTTATGTGATTTACATAGGATTTATCATATATTATTAAAAATTTACTAGTATGGACAAAAGATTTATTAATGTGGAATATATATAATAATTTATCATATATTAATCAAGATAGACTAATATGGATCAAAATCCACTACTAATTTTTCACATCTTTGAGATTATGTTTAATGATTATATTAAGTTAGATGTTCAGAATGCGTTCAAAATTCATTGAATTTTTTTTTAATTCAAATATTTTTATTGATCATGTATAGCATTATTTTCTCAGCACTTTTTCTCTTTTGGGACTATATGAAAATTTAAATTCAGTAACTTTATTTAGGCTCTAGATTGAAATCTGTAAACTTAAAGTGCTTTTAAAACTTCCAAATGCTCAACCCCTATGCAAATGTGCATTGAAATTTTCTTACTATTCACTACTTCTACATCGCTGCCAACTATTCCGGTTAGACTGTATTTGTTCAGATTTTTTAGCCTTGTTTCGAAAATATGATTTTAGATCAAAATGTTCAGATTTTTCAGTATTTTAGTGCCTTTTTATTCCCTATACTGATTTTCTTTCAACCCAGGGCTGATCTTGAAACTAGACACAGGGCATGATTTCTCTGTGAATATCGCAGGAGCTAATTTTTTCTCTGACTTTCGTGAATCAGAACTTTATAATCCGATGAAATTTTGAAACTTTAGCTAAATCCTGTTAACGAGGTATTGATTCTTTTGGTTTGGCAGGTTTTCACCATTTTGAATGTTTGGAACTGCGCTGCAATCTGCTAACATGGCAACTTTTGTATCAGTCCTCAATTTTCATATTTACCTGATTTAAAAGTTTCGACTCATATTTACGCAATCTAAAGATCATGCATTTTGATTCACATTTACACAATTTGAAAGCTCAATATTGCAATTTATATTTTCACATTTTTGAAATGCAATATCTTGATCCATATTCATACGATTTCAAAATCCAATATCACGATTTTCGGTAAGAAGATAGTTTTTAATTGAATTAGTTACTTTAAAGGTGTGATATTCTTCATTAGTAAGTAATTTAAGTTGAAAGTTAGTTCAAAAAATTATGTCAAATGTGAAACATGTATGCTTTATTAATAGATATCTTAATTTTGATTTTTTGCACATTAAATTTTCAAGGTTTTGCACTTTCTGTCACAATTAATTGGTTTATTGTACTTTGTGTTCCTATTTTCGTTTTTAATAAGTTGACAGCTATGATGTTTTGTTGAATAACTTGGAGAAAACCAATGTTTTGATGTAGGAAAGTCTGCAACTTTGAAAAAAACTAGAGCTATCACCTAAATGGTTAAATTTGGTAGCAATCTAGAGAGTATCAAAGAAAACTTGTTTAGAAATTTAGCATCTTCAAAACTAGTTTTCTACTTCTTTTTTTTTTTTTAACTATGCCCCTTTACTTAATGGCCGAATTCCGTGAATCAAAGAAAATGAGTGCTTTTTCAGTTGTTTAAATTTAAAAAGTTCATTTCATGTAGTTTGTGAATAATTTTTCTAAAGACTAAAGATATCCCCTATATCTTTTTGAGTAAAAAAACAATTAAATGATAAATGAATTTGTACTAAACTTATATTTGTAATATATGTTATATACTGTGCTGATAATACAAGTTCAATTTAGGTAGACAGGTAAATCCATTAGGAATGTTCTTTAAATGCTAAATTAAAAATTGTTATTTAAGATATAAATCTTTATTATAGTTTGTTTCATATTATAGAATCATTTTAGTATTGAAAAAGAGAATTATCCAAATAAGAATCATGTCACATAGAAACTATAAGGGAACAATCATAGTTCCATGTGACATCATTAAAGCTCACGATGTCACATGGAACTGGGATTATTCGAAAAGTCAATAGTAGAGAATACTTATGAATTGAAAATTGAAGCACTCACCATTAGTTCTGTGTGATTAATTTATTTATGTTTAGTAGTTACATTGAATTGATTTTTCAGTTCAAAGCAAGATTTTGAAAATATTTTTAAAAATACTTTGCAGGCACCCAGAGTTCCGCCACATGGAATTCCAATGTTCTGCCCTCAAGACTCTGAAGCTACAACTATAGCAAATAATTCATATTTAGCTAATGTGCAAGCTGGTAATAGAATTTTTTTTTTTTTTTTAATATTTGAAAGTGTATTTCTAAATTTAATGTTTATTCTTTTTTAATCGTCCTAATTTTCATTTTAATTACATTTCTATCTATGTTCTCCATAGACACTAAGAGCAAATAAATATTCATGCACACTCAATATGTGATGTAAAAATGATTAAATGGTTTCCAATCAAAATAAGAAGATGAACTTAAGTATCGAGAAATCACCTAAGTTCATATAATCTAATCATGGGTCTACATATTACTTTATTCAATTTATTACACGAGTAAAATTTATGAATTTGTGGTATAAATATTTCATAAAATGTTGTTGTGTATGCAATTTCAGTTTTAAGAGTACTAGGCATATTATGGATGAAAGTTTCTGCTTACACGGGTATGTACACTCCGGGAATATCAGGAATTCTGAATTCCCATAGTGAATTCTGAAATTTATGAATTTGTGGTATAAATATTTCATAAAATGTTGAGTTGTGTATGCAGTTTCAGTTTTAAGAGTACTAGGCATATTATGGATGAAAGTTTCTGCTTACACAGGGTATGTACACTCCGAGAATATCAGGAATTCTGGGAAAAGGAAATAGGTTTTTTAAGGAGTTATGGGAAAACTGAATTTTTCTTTCTTTTAAGGTTGCACAAAATAAACATTAAAAATTATTAAAATCAATGACTTAATAGACAATTACGTTGTAGGTTACCAACTCCACATTTTATGACTGACTTGCTATTTCTAGTTTCATCTCTCACCTTCCGAAATCTAGCCAAAGAATTCAACTGAATGGAGGGGCGAACTTAAAATTGCCTTTTCCTCAAAAGTATATTTTGTTATCCTTTTTTGTTTCCCCCCCTTTTTACGTCAATCCAATCCATTATCATTGCGTCTCTGGAAATCTGATTATCATCTACATATCGTCATAAAACTCACTAATATTTAATTTCCCATAGCAAGCTGATGAGTGGAAATTTCATGTCTAGTTGTATGTTGTTACGAAATTCTTAAAACATAATTTTCTTTAGCTATTACTTTTTTATTCTTTCTGAAAAATAAAATTTTAAGTTTCTCTTTTAAAATGCAGAGCTATTAAAAAATCATATTTTCATATTTACTAATTTTATTTTGTGATATTTTTATAGCAATGAACAAGAATATAAAGAAAATAGTCCGGTTCAGAGTTGATAAATATTCATGTAAAAATTTATATGTTAAACGTTGAAGCTAAAAAGCAATTTGGTAAATGAACTATAGGATTTCAAATCTTTCAGTTAAAACATTTGCTGCTACCATGATGGTTAAAAGATGGAGTTTCAAAAATAGGGTTAGGGGCTTTGCCTTGTTTGGTTAATGTGTACTGTGATCCGCATAAAATTTATTCCATTTTTCTTATTTTTTTGCAAAGCTTATTATTTTACATAATTTCTTAAATTTAGCATTCTTTTCTTTATCTCATGCTTTGTTTCTGCCCATCTTTCTAAATTATATTTGTTTGTGTGCTTAACTGGTTTGTGAATTGACCTAATTTAATCTTTTTCTGTTCTAGTTCCCCGCATTCAAGACCTGTTGCGTGAGTCTTTACCAACCACGACACAAGCTATACCAAAACGGAAGACTGCTGAAAGAAAAACTACCCTAGTTAAAAATAATGAGGCCCCCTCCTCCTCGTTTTGTGAAAATGCTCAAAGGTACCATTATCGGAATAAAAGTAATGCAGCTGCTCAAGCCAATTCTTCATCAATCCAAGCAGAAACTAATTCTAAATGCATAATGGAAAATGAGCTGAGTTCAATAGGGGGAGGGGGAAATATTGATACCATTGAGGAGACTGAATTAAAACCTAGCGAAAGACTCGAAAACTGTATAAATGCAATGATGAAGAAGGCTGAAATGTTACATCCTTGTCCAAGTGAGCAAATAGTACAGAAGCAGCAAATTCTTGAGGAACTTCAAAGGGTTGAAAGAGAACTCCAAGAAAAAGCTCAAGCTCAACTCTTACTAACTCAGCATCATCAAAATTTGCACCCAATAGGTGCTACTATCATTGGTGCACCTTTAACAGCTGTAACCAGTAACTCTGTGAATTCATTCACAGCTGTTCCTGGTTCCCGTACCCAGCAACTTTTAATTAATAGCGGAACTGTAGTAGACTTTGAATCATTAGCTTCTCTTACAGATATCTCTTCTGTTTCAAGTCAGTTAGGTTTAAATCTTCAATCCACTACTGCAACAACTAGTGTTCCTTTTTCACCCGCAGCTCTTCATGCTCAACAGTTACTGTACCAAAATCAGCAAAAAGCTCTCCAACAACAACTATCCAATGCGACTACAACCACGACACCAGCTGCTGAGTATTGTAAAGCCAGAGTTGGCAAACCAGTAAAGCAAGTTAAAAACAATATCCCTAAACAAATGCAGCAACAGGTACCTCTGCAGTCACAGCCTAACCAAATAGGACCAAATGAAATAAAGTCTGAATCTGAGACAAATTTGGTAGAGGATATGGAAAAAATGAACTTGAGAAATATTGTTTTGAATGAGCAGCAACAGCAGCAAATTCAGTTACAACAGCAGTTGCTTCACCAGCATACACAACAGCAGTTTGTTCTCTCTGAATTCACTCAGAATCTTACCCTTAAAGGCACTCAGTATTGTGAAGGTGCCATTGCAGGAATAATGCATGCCATGGGAGGAATTAAACTAACGTCAGATAGTACCCAGACTCATGCTATTCCAATGTACGACCCGGTGACTGTTGGGAAAGCTCTTCTACAACAACAGCAGCAGCATTTAGTTCAACACCAGCAACTAACGCAAGTCATTCAACAAGAATCTAAAAGACAGCAGCAACAATTACAACAACAGCAAACTCTCCAACAACAGCAGCAGAATCTACAGCTACAACAGCAGCAGCAACACTTTGAAAAAAATATTAAGCTGATCAAAGCTAAAACCAACCAAGTACAACAGCATTCTCTGTTGCATGTAAACCCTTCTCCTTTAGCTACACTAGTTCAAGCAACTCAAAGTCATCCGAATTTAAAGCAACAGCTTACTTCTCATTGTGGGGGAGAAGCTTGCACTCTTGTTGGAAACATTCCTATTGACGGGTCTGGTTTTTTGGCATTAAGTGGAACTACTACTCCAGCTTTTCCTGTATCTATAGCAGTACAGCCTGTTAGTCATACCCTTCCAATAACAACTAGTTGTGGTGAACCTTTTCCTCATAATTTCCAGTTCACTAGTGACAGCAGTGGATTGATGGTTGCAGCACCTGCCAGAACTCTTCACGATACCTTAGGAGAAATCATGTCTGGTAGGTTTTGTTTAATTTTATTTCAATTTATTCTATGAACCATTAATTTATTCTATCCTCTATCTATTTCAGCATGTCACAACTTGTTGGCAACGTCTGTTAGACGCTGCAATATAGCGATACATAATTAAATAACATGTCTTTGAATATTGTTTCTTTTCTATCAAAACCATTTAATCAAAAAATTTTAGATCAATCTAAAATATATATAAAAAAATAATTAAAAAATCTATAAAAAAATAATTAAAAAATCTATAAAAAAATAATTATAAAAAAACTGCTTTTATAACATTAAAATAATGTAGATAGACTTAACCGTTTAAATGCCAAATTATGAAGTGGGTGGAATTGTTATAAATCCTTCTAAATAATCAACAAATTTTAGCAAAAGGAAATCTGTTACATAAATTTTTTAAATGTTCATAAGTCAGAACATTATTGTCGAAAGTCTAGCTACTTTCCTTATGTAATTTTAAGAAGAAAAAAAAATTAAATATATTTTGGTAATATTTTGGTTATATTATTATTTAGAATATGTTTTTCTTATAGGTCCCACTACACAGCTAGCAGGGACTCACATGAATTTGATGCAGCAATCTGTACCTTGTGTCGAAAGCTGTGTAAATCTGACTGCAGCTGGAGGCAAGAGCCGTAGCTTATCGATGTCTTCTTTACCTAGTGTCAATCCATCAGCTTCCTTGCCAATGACCTTCCATTCAGTGACGCCATCAATTATGCCTTATGTTCCAGCTCAAGTGTCTGCAACGAGTGAATGTATCTCGCATCTTCCACATGTGCATCCAACTGTGCCTCCCCCTCAACCAACATCTCAAGCACCCCCTACCTACCCTCCTCTCGATTTAAATTCTCAAACGGATAGTAATCATGACACGGCACTTACTTTAGCGTGCGTTGGGGGACACGAAGACCTCGTAAGTTTACTTCTTACGAGGGGAGCCGATATTGAACATCGCGACAAGAAAGGGTTTGCTCCTCTGATGCTCGCTGCAACTGCTGGTCATGCTGGAGTTGTTGAAATTCTTCTGAATAATAATGCCGATATCGAAGCTCAGTCTGAAAGGACGAAAGATACAGCTCTGTCTTTGGCATGCTCTGGTGGTAGATATGAAGTAAGTTAAATGTATTTATCATTAACTTCCCCACTTAAATTTATTGATTCTTAATAAATTTTGTACAATTACAATCGCCTTGAGCCGCAATGGCTCAGGGGATAGAGTGTTCACCTTCCAATGAGGTGAACCGGGTTTAGACCCCGGCGATGACTGGTCCATGAGAATTCCGCATCCGGCTTGCACCGACCACAGTGCTGACGTAAAATATCCTCAGTGGTAGACGGATCATGGGTTAGAATCTGCTTGCTGTCAGGCTAACCGTGGGAGTTTCTCGTGATCTTCCTCTCCATGTAATGCGGGTTAGTTCCATCTAAAAGTCCTCCACAAAGGCAAATTTCTCCCCTATACTTGATCCTGGAGTTCCCTTGCCTTCTGGATTGGGTTCAAAATTACAAGGCTATGGAGTTGAACATTAGTAGTCGTAAACCCAAAAATTGGGTCAGCTATTCAACAACGGTTATAAAATAAAAAATAAAATAAAATTACAATCGCCTTCAGGGTTGCACCGAAATAAATACTGAACAATCTATTTTCGGCTTCAGTGCAGCGGAGTAAGAAGATAACTACATCCAAGAATGAACAATGGTTTTACCAGCCCTAGAACAAAGTTTATTATGGGTTCCTTTCTTAAAGAACAAAAAGCCTTATTTAATATTTGGTAACATTTTTTAAGACCCTTTATGCAAAATAGTAGTTTTTAAGTGGATGTAAAGAAATTCTCTACAATTTTCCTTTAAAAAAAATAATTAGTCTATAAACTTTGTGTAAGGAATTTTGATCTGGCTTTTAGCAGTCCTGTTCCTCCGGACAATTGTCAATCTCCTACCCCCTTGAATACAGTCTTGACCACATCACATGTAAATTACATGTGTAATTTTCTTAACTTATTGTAAAATTTAAAAATCTGCTACTTTTTCTCTGAAATTCTAGTTTCCAAATTTTCTGTTGAGTGTACCCTTCTTACTCCAATTTTCTTGATTCAGTGTAACCATTTATGCATAATACATTTTACTCAAACAGGTTGTTGATATTCTACTTGCGAGGGGAGCTAACAAAGAGCACCGAAACGTATCCGACTACACCCCATTAAGTCTGGCTGCTTCTGGTGGTTATGTTAACATCATCAAACTCCTCCTAAGTCATGGTGCTGAAATCAATTCTAGGTTCGTATTTGTTTCTGTCTTGCACTTACTTTTTTATATCTCTTATTTTATTTAACCTTTTAACCTGCATGTATTTAACTGCTCGTTGTTTAAAACGGTTTTCTTGCATTTTAATATTTCTCACTTCAAGGTGCCGAAATTGTCTGTTTTGCAGAACTGGAAGCAAACTTGGCATCTCTCCCCTCATGTTGGCGGCCATGAATGGACATGCCCAAGCTGTCAAGCTTTTATTAGACATGGGCAGTGATATCAATGCCCAGATTGAAACAAATCGTAATACTGCCCTCACACTAGCCTGCTTTCAGGGGAGGCATGAAGTTGTCAGTTTGCTCCTGGATCGGAAGGCTAATGTGGAACACAGAGCTAAGGTGAGTATCAACTTTTTATCTATCTGGTCATTGCAAAACTTCATGTCTAATTTGAAATCAAATAAAATAGAACACATTTTGATAACAAACAAAATTATTTTGAGGGATAACATATTTTCAATTTCTATAACTACACAAAAATTCTTTTTTGAACAAACATTTTGAAATTTTTGTTCAAAGATAACGAACCATAAATATTGTTTTTTCCCCAGTTTGATTTTTTTTAAACATTATTTTGCTGAGAACAAAATATTTGAAAATTTGAGTACAGATAATTTTGGTGTTTTAGCATTAATTTTCAAGCCAAAATTCATTCAAAAAATTTTTTTGTTTATGCCTATGTTTTTGCAGTGCCTTTTTTATGTAGAAAAACTGATGAAAAAAAATGCCATTTTTATTAACTAAATGTGAAGATTTAATTTTGATTTTAACACTAAGTTGAAAATATGAGCTGCTCACATTACTTCTTTGCAATACCTTGTTGCTCCCATTCCTCTGCAGTTTAAATTGAGTGCAATCATCTCATATGACATAAAGTTAAAGTGTGGCTATTTTAATTTAATTAATTTTATTAGTTTAAAATAATTAATCAGCTTCCCTCTAATGGTTTATTTCTAACAGTATTGAAAAAATTAAATGTTTGTGACTAAGAAAACATTTAAAAATTGCTATTAGCAATCATTGCATAAATGCTGTTCTTGTTTAGTAACATCTTCATTAACAGATGCAAAGTAAAAAATTAAAAACAAACAGGATGCATAGCATTTTTAAAAATTGCTTAAAAGTGCCTATTTTCGATTTTAATTTTTTAAAAGTGTGTTATTTTTTTTATTTTCCAAAAGGATATATTTTTACCCTAATCCTAATTATATTTTTTAAAAGTACTTTAAAATTCTTTTTAAGTGCTTAAATGGTGCTTATTTTTTGTTGAAAAATTTGACTATGCACCCTGACAAAGGTATACGGTGTGCATTTGAAAAACAGTACTATATTTTTTAGAGTACTTGCTTTGCCTTCATGAAAAATTTAAAAATTAACTGATTGTAGAATTTTTTTTAAAGCCAAAAAATATTGAGCCCTTATATTATCTCATCCTAAGTGCAATGCCCTGATAAGTTATAATGCTATAACTTCAAAGTTTGAAAATAAAGTTTGTAGCATTTCCCAATCCATCAAAAACTACGTAATTTTATGATATCAGAAAGTTTTAAACCCACTATGGAGATGTTTTGCATTAGCTAAGTAACTGTTGTTTCATGTGGATGGTAAATTTTTTTCCCCAGCATAATTTGTTGTTTCTATCGAAACCCAGTTTCTGAAAATAGGTTGTAGTCTTGTGGAATTTAAAATTGCAGTACTTAAATTTAGGTGGAGAGGAAAAGTAACCAAGTATGAGGTGGAAAAAAATTTGGAATCAATATTGTTTAACTATGTAATTTGCAAACAGGCTCAATTCTTCGTCCTTGATTTTTTTAAAGTTAAATCACCAAATCATTGACATAAATATTAAATGAGCAGCTGCTAACAGCCCTTTGACATAGTCCTATTTTGCTCTGTTTGTATTTGGAATCTTTTTCATTGAGAGTTTGAATACATCTTTGGGTTAAAAATCTTTTATTCTAGTTGATCATTTTATCTCTGATACCATAAACATGAAGTTTCTCAATAGCTTCCTTCTCCATATAGTATGATAGGGCCCCATTATAATTGACATATATTGCTAAGGATCTATTGTTTGAGATTCCTCATCTTCCTCACTCAATGAAAAAAGAAAGCCTGCACCCAAAGTTATTACCACCCAGGAGGCACCTGCAATTTTAAGGTTTCACGGACATGAGTAACATCAAGACCAAAAGAAAAAGAACACTGAATGAAGCACTGAGAACATTGAACGATTGGTCAAAAGACAATAATATGTGTATTAATGTGTCAAAGACAACTTACCAAACTTTTTCCTTACCACACATAAATTTTGATTTTAACTTCTATATAAATACCACTCTCAGTGAGAGTAATAGCACCACTTACTTAGGAGTGATCCTGGATAACAAACTGAATTTTGGAGAACATATCAAATACATTTTAGAAAAAGTAGAGGAAAAAATATCACTTGTGAAAAGACTTGCAGAAGTCTTATGGAGTTGTACTCTAAATAGAACTTATAACGCATACGGAAAACCATTCCTCAAATATGAAAGAAAAGTACTAATCACAGCCCCTAAGACTAAAATAGTCTTTGGAAAGGGTACAAAACAAAGCACTCTGAATTATCACAGGTGCAGTAAAAACCACTCCAATATTGGCCATGCAGAAATTGTACCAGCAACTTTCCTATTACCGTAGAAAGAAAGAGACAATATCTAGGAACATTCCTTAGATTAAAAACTTCATAGAAGGCAAGCTGGATCACAGCTAAAGGAGCAAGCACATTAAAAACAGATCTGCAATCGAAAGTTCTAAAAAAATTGCTGAAGGTAGAAAAATTAATGGACGTAAATACAAACCTAGTAAACTCTCTTAGCTACATGGAAATAGACGTATCTAGAAATAGACAATTTGAACAAGAAAGATTCACTAGATCCAATTTTGAGAGCCACTTCCTTATGCGTGTTGGATGAAAAAGACACAGAACCTGAATGGATTAGAATTTTCACTTATGGCTCCAAAATAAGACCAAAGCTGGAGAATATAGCAAACTGTTTTCAAGCCACACTGCCGTAGGAAAACCTGTCTAGTTTTGACGCTGAAATACATGCCATCTCACAAACAATGAACAGCATTTTAGAAAATGTCCTACTTCTTTACTAAGGCCATAATTTTGGTACACTCAATAGCTGCAACACAAGCAGTTACGATGAGCCATCGAACCGAATCTTGTATCATCTCTCATTTTAAACAAACAATCATGTCCCTTAGTAATAATAAACTAATAGCATTTCAATGGATCCCGTCACACGTATAGATGGTAATGAGCAGACTCTTTACCAAAGATGGGTACAAAGAAAGACCACTTAACCTTGCCACTTTCTTACAAGTTCTTTAAAGAAGCAAATTTACAATAAAATTAATACAACACACAGAACAGAGCAAGAATTTCTATCCAAAGGAAAACGTTTGAAAAAGCGTTGAAACGTTGAAACGTTCTATTGTCATGCATCCTGTATGGAATCTATTGCTAATTTAATCTATTGCTCTTGAAACAGGTCAAGATTGTTTAGCTAACATCTAAACAGCACTGGCATCCTTCCAACAGGTGAATGTCAAATCTACAGAGTAGGTAAAATGAATGCGGAACACATATCATGTTCACGACTCTATAAAGAATCTCAAAGAAGAGGCAATATTCTCAAGTTATATTCGAACTTCAGTGAAGTTCACTTCAATTTTACTATTCTTAATATCAAGTGTTCTCTTTTATTGTTCACATATTTTTATTGTTGTATATTCTTATTATTCATGGATTCTCGCTTTTTGTATTTGTTGGAAGTATTTTATATAGATTGATTTCTACTAAAGCCATATGTTTAATAATCTATGTATAGTTCATAACTGAAAATAATGAATTTTCTGTTATAAAAAATTCATAGATACTGAGAAATATTTGAATAAAATAAATAATTCATAGATACTGAGAAATAATTGAATAAAATAAGAAATAATTCATTGATACTAAGAATTAATTCAAGAAACTAAATTAATTTTGATAGACTTTTTTTTAATCCGTTTCAAAATAAGCATGTTAATATTAAAATAAATTTGAATGTATGTTAGTGTATAGTGTAATATTATTTAAAAGAAAATAACATCACTGATTTAATGATGTTGTATTAATAACATTCTTTTATCATTATTTAGCTTATTATGTACAGCATTTTAGTGGAACCTAAATTATGCTAATTTTTCAGTTAGTTGTCAGTGGCCGGAAGACACTGACTTAGTAGCCATTTCCCCCTCAAACCCATTGAGTCGTGACGACCAATGTCAATAGGCCCTTTTAATTCAATAAAGAGTTTTTGCAAACTTTTCTTTAAAAAAAAAAAAAATCTTATCATAATCTACGGCAATAAAAGTTTATTTTAACAATAAAAATAGTATAAATGTGTAACAAAATTTAGTCAAACATACTGCCTTTAAAGAACTCAATGTACATGTATTTGGATAGGCAAAATACATTCATTGTATACATTACAACTTTGAAATATGTGAATTGTTAAAGAACTCTCTTTCCACATGAATTTTTCCACTAATTAATGGATTCTGATTCAAAATTTTGAATGGTGACATTGAAAATTCCGTTTTCCAGAGTCTCTTTCTGCATTGATGTAGTTTCATCTTTAAGCTTTTTTTTTTCCAAAGCAATGGAGGAAAGTGACCAGTTGTTTATTTAAGTCTTCTTTCTTTTTTTTTTTTTTTAACTTGCCATATGGCAAGTGGTTATTTTCAGGTCTAATCTTTAGTATGTCCTGTTCTTTAAATAACTTTTTTCTCTCTCTTCTAGACTGGATTAACACCTTTAATGGAAGCTGCATCTGGAGGTTACGTGGAAGTAGGTAAAGTTCTGCTCGATAAAGGAGCTGATGTCAATGCTCCACCTGTGCCTTCTTCTCGAGATACTGCACTAACAATTGCTGCAGACAAGGGCCATTATCGATTTGTTCAACTTTTACTTGAAAGGTAACATTTATTTATTGTGTCTAACTAGGACAGGGTTCCCACGGTGTTTGAAAAACCTTGAAAAGTCCTTGAATTTTGTTGGAAAAAATCAGTGTCCCAAAAAGTTCTCGAATTCCATGATAAGGTCCTTGAAAAGTTTTTGATTTTCTCGGATTAATTTTGAAAATAGTAATAATGTTTTCTACTGAAATAGCGAGAAAGAAAGAAAAAGAAATTTCAAGCAAAATGATAGAAATCTTGACCACTCCCCCTCTTTTTTCCGTTTTCTTTACTGTAAGAATAATTCAAGGTCGGAGCCTCGGAGTCTGATCTAAGTTTAGAAAATACCCTTATCCTTATTTATTACCGCTCTCCTGTGACTGGATTACAAAATACGAGCAGGGTGTAGGGATACCAATGGGGAAAAGTAAATATTGAACGACACAATGTCTAATATTAGGCTCGTTCTAACCTTGTGTAGAATGCACTAATTTTGAATTGTGTGGTTTTTGAAACTTTTATTCTATTAACTATCATATGAAAATGAAGTCTTATTTCGATTTGTAGAAAACGAAAGGAGTTTGCCGAAATTCGGATACTTTTTTCTTTTCCAATTCTGAAAATCGGGTAATTTCTGATATATACAATTTAAAATGCTATCAAATATGAAATGGTAAAGAAATTTGCACTAATGCAATTTTTGAAAAGCTCCAATGAGTAAATTCTTGAAGGTGAAAGGTAAATACATTTTTTCCCCCTACATATGTTTTTTACCCAGATTATTGTTCACCTTAATGATTAGTAAATCGGAATCCCTAGCAAATAATTTTTGTTTTTGTACGTAGTTTTAGTTACCTCTCTATGCAGCGCTTCTTCGAATTTTAAATATGATGGTTACATTAAATTTATTTAACTTTTTTGTTAATTACGTTCAGATTTTTGCTTTTCATTTTTACCTTTAATAGGTAAAATTTGTTCTTCAGATTCTGTTAATTATAAATCAAACATAGTGATTCGCATGAAAATGATTAACAAATCACATGTCTCATTAAAGTTATTTGTAATAAAGAATCATATTGTTGAAATCAAAATTGTATTTAATTATTGTATCCAAATTTCACTCTAAATTTATGATTTATTTAAGGTGTGTTTTCTGAACATTATTGTTTATCATTTTTTTTTCTGCATAACAATCTAATTAAAAACTCTTTTTAGGGACGCTACTGTTGAAGTAAAGAATAAGAAAGGAAATTCACCTCTGTGGTTAGCAGCTAATGGTAAGTAAAATAAAAAAATTTCAGTTGCAAAATTTCAGTTGCAAATTTTTTTTGTGTTATTAACATTTTTTTAATTTTGTTTCTAAATGCATAAAATTAATATTAAGATTAATTTAACTGGGTCCCCATTTGTATATTTTCATTAAATTAAATTTTCAGTACATCTCATATCTCTAAACATCCATTTTTAGGTGGGCATTTAGAAGTTGTTCAACTCTTATGTGCTAACAGTGCAGATATCGATAGCCAAGATAATCGTAAAGTTTCCTGCTTAATGGCTGCTTTTCGCAAAGGGCATGTCAAAGTAGTAAAATGGATGGTTAAGCATGTGTCTCAATTTCCATCTGATCAGGAAATGGCCCGATATATGAGCACCATCACTGATAAAGTAAGTTTTTTTTTTTAATCCTTTTGCCCTTCTTAAATTGCAGCAAATTATTTTGCTTCAAACTGAAAATTTAGCTGAATTTAATTGTTTAATATGAATAAATTATTAACTGATATAGATAATTGATTACATTGTACCTCAAGTTATGGCAAATAATCTTTGTTTAACTACAACATTTTAACTGTCTTAATAACACCCTTTTATTTTATTTTGTGATGGTTGTTGAACAGCCGACTGAATTTTCAGTTTACGATTACCAATGTTTAACTTTGTAGCCTTGTAATTTTGAACCAATCCTGGAGGCAAGGGAACTCCTGGGGTAGAAACTTGCGTTCGTGGAAGACTTTTTGATGGAACTAACCCGCATTTGCCTTTTTACGGAGAAGAAAACCTCCCGCGGTTAGCCTGACGGCAAGGGGACTCTAACTCACAATCTGTCTACCACTGAGGATATTTTATGTCAGCACTGTGGTCTGTGTGAGCCAAATGCAGAATTAGTGTAAGTCAGCCATCGCCGGAATTCGAACCCGGCTCAACTCATTGGGACTCGAGCGCAGTATCCCCTGAGCCACCTCAGCTCTGATAACATTATTAAAAATATATTCTCACTCCATATTGTTATCACAAGTATATTGAGATGTCAATGAAACATGTTATATACATAAATAGATGGGATGCGAACATGTTTAGTCTCTAGCATATTTGCATACAATTTTCTGTAGATGGCACCCCAAAATGGTTTTAAAGAAATTCTCTAGGATACTCTTGCCTTAATTAGCTAAAGTGCATTGGCATGACTGATGTTCTATCTGTTTTTGTTGATAAATTATCTTATATCTTTTAACATCATTTATATCATTCTATTTTGTATTATTTATGTATTAAATATCTGGTGAATTGAATTATCTTTAACTAAATTGCCTGATTGATGCAAATAACATATTTTGGCATATTTTTGTAACTGAATTTTGCATATATCCATTTCACAGAAAAAATTATTCTATTCTGACCCTTTACAGTACTGCTTTCTCATTTTGTTGACTTACGTGTTCTCTATAAAATTGGTAACTTTTCTAAGTACTCTCTTCACTATCATTACATGTTTTTCATTTTTATTTGTAGGATCTTCTTAAAAAATGTAGCCAGTGCGTTGATACGATAAGAATCGCAAAAGAGAGGCAAGCAGCTGAAGCCAATAAGTTTGCTAATAGTCTGTTGGAAGAAATAGACCTTGAGAGATGTCGTGAAGAAAGCAGAAAAGCAGCTGCAGCAAGACGCAGAGAGCGTAAAAGAAGGAAGAAGAGGGAAAAGCAGGAGCAGGTAAATGTTTGTGTTCAGATCATCATATGCTGTACAAAAGAGATTGGGGTATTTTGGCAATTTGTTGAACTTTTCTGTCTTTGAACAATATTTCACATTAAAATATTTATTTTCATTATTTGCTTAAAATACTCATGAGAAATTTTTAAAAAAAATATGCATATGACACATTTTGTATTAAAATTATATTTTTCAAAAAATGAAATATAGGTAAAATGTCATTATTGCCCTATGTCCCAAGTGTTAAAGATTAATGCAAACATATCCTGATATGGTATGTCTGTCTATTTGAATAAGTATAATCAATATTCTTAGACTAATTTGTATGCACACATCATTTTGTGTATGGATCCATAACTTTTGTGTAATTACTGACACAAATATAAAAAGTGCCAATAAAACACTCTAAGCACTAGTTGATAGTAGGGGCATAGCCAGTTAACACTAGTTGAATGAAATATAACTTTCAGATTACAAAAAATTATCTTCTCTACTGAACAGTTAAGCTTAATTGTAATACCATTACTTTTAGTGTCAATAAGCATAATTTCACCTTAAAAGAATCCGATGGGGACTTAACTGAATACAAATACTGGTTCTGATTTTCTTCTAAAATATGCCTAGTAAGTACAAAATTTTCGATTTCCACTAAATATAATTTTTATAAAACATGAATGATTAAATGGAAGAAAAAGGAATAGTTTTTCATCTATTTGTCAACAACTATCATTTTATGGTTAATGTCACTGTAATTACTGTCTCTACATGAAATACACTCAAAGGGGATGTTATTTACCTGAGGGTTTATAATTACTTAACTATTTGAATAATTTTTAATGTTTTTGATTATGTTATAACATATTTAGTTTCTTTCTTTTTTGTCAGATTTCACATAGTAAAAGAACATAATTATTTGACAGCAAGAACATTGTTAGTAAACATAAGAATATACAATTTTAAAACTCAAGTGCAAATTAATGGCTTATTAATGTTATTGAGATAAAACAATCTACTTACAAGTGTTTAGATACTTATACTTTTTGTATTCTGTCCCAACTTTTGATTGATTCAGAATATCAAAATATAATTTAAAAAATAAAAACAAGAGTTTTAGTTTTTAAACTGTTGTGTGTTTTTTTTTTACAAAATCTGGTTCTAAGGCAATATAATGTTTTTACAATGAAAAGTAAAGAAAATTCTTAATGTTTCTTAAAAATTCTAGATTTAATCTATTTTAAAAAATACAGCGGATTACTTTATTACACTGTTCTATTTATAGATCAATATCTTATCTTGACTTTGGAATTATATGCTGATGAAGCATCTTATTGTGGGTCCAGAGTAGTCAACGATCATCGAGCTATATCAGTCCCAAAATTGTCTTCCATTTACTCATTTAGTTTAATAAAGATAAAGATTAGTTGATAAAATATTTAAAGATAAAATTAGTTCAAAAATGTTTGATTTAAAGATCATGTTAATAAAATTTTTTTTAGTTGAATTGAATAAGGAATGTTTTTTTTCTTCTTTTTTTTCTTCTTTTTTTTTCTTTAAATCACTTTCAACAAACCCTGATTCCTACATAAATTTTTTTAAATTTCTGATATTCCCATTTAACTCTGATATTCTCTGATAGTCTCATTTACGTCTGATATGATTGTCCTAAGATATTTTTTAATTTATTTTCTTATCAACCAATTTAATTTTAAATTAATTCTAATATTTTATGTACATTTTGTGATTTTATTTATTTACTGAAGTTAATATATAATATAACGATCTTTTACTTAACACTATTAATTACATTTGCACATTGCTATGGAAACTTATATGGTTTTGTGCATTAAAAAAAATTAATTGCATCAAAATTCTTTTTACAGAATTGACAGTAATGTGCTGTTGCAGAATTTTTACACTTATTAACTAGTAGGACAACATTTTAAGTTTGTGGGATCTGAAAAATTCAAAGTGATAAAAAGTCTTTAGATAACAAATTTCAGTAAACTTTAAATTTTGTAATACTTTAAAAAATTCGATTTTTAAAATATGCATAAATTAGTGCTTGTAAACCTGAATTAACAGTCAAAATATTAAATTCTTCTTAAAATGTTATTATTTGCTTTCTTGCCATTGATTACTCTTGTACTTTATTGAGAAATCCACTTATTTATTCTAAAATTTGTGTGTAGATGCGAGCTGCGAAAGCTGCTGAGGAGGAGTCGAAAAAGTCCGAAAAGAGTGATTCTCAACACAAAAATCAACTTAACCATCAAAGCGACCAGTCTGATGTAGAAGATGAAGAGGATGAAGATGATGATGAAGAAGAGGAGGAAGATGAAGAAGAGAAAGATGATGAAGAGAGTAGAGTTGTAAAACCAAGCACAAGTAAGAAACCTCTTCATTAATAAGAGTTTTTATTTGGTTTTTCTGTTCTGAGATGTATATTTTGAATAATTTGATTTTCTTATTCTTAAGAATAGCAAAACTCATTAAAAAAAAAAACCCTTCTAATATCTCAAAACTGTTATAATCATTGACTAAATGTGTAAAAAAGGGGTTCTAAAACAGTTAAAGGTTAAAATTGCAATTCTAATCATATTAAGAATTACCCTTTTATCAACTTTTTTTCATTATGAACTTAAAAATTCTTATTCTTATCATTCTTACACAGAAACTTTGTTATGTCAATGGCAATTATTTTGTAATTGAATATGGAAGTAAAGTAAAAGGTTCTAAATATTGATTTCATAGCCACATTGTTGACCACTGACAAGTATCGTTTTTGGTTAACTGTGCGACAGAATTTTTTCAAGCTTTCTGCAACAAATCTCTGTAACACTTTAGGATATTTTTAATAACAAATATGTATATTACTAACTTAAAAAGATTATATTAATTATATTAAAAGCACTTTGTGGTTACACAAAGAAAAAAATTCACCACGCCCAGATTGAAATTTTATGTAATTTTTTTAGTTGTAAATGTAAGATATTTTTGATCTACATGTAGAAGAATACGTATTCTAACATTATGAGCCATATTCACCCTCTGAGATGGGGTCTGTTGGCATGTTATTGACAATATTTAAAAATTTGATTTTGATGACATTGTCTTAAAAATTAAAAACATAACTTGTGAAATCGCTGACAGTAATAACGAAAAAAGATTAACAAGAAATCACACTCCTCAAAAAGGGGCTACTTAAATGTGTGTTTTATTTCATGTTTCGCTTATCTGAATCTTTAAAAACTATGTTTAACTTAATATGAATAGCAGTAAAAAAAATTGAAACACCTCATGGATTTACGATATTATCGATATAAATGGAACAAGTAAAGAAGTTAAATTTTTATGACTCTTGAATTTGTTTCTGAAGTTTTATGACTTGGTTATTATAAAAAATAAAAATTTTTGTTACGAAATTTTAATAGGGTTAACTAGAAGTCGTATTCTTATTTATTATTTTTAAAAATTAGTAAATAAGTGTATATGAGTATATAGTGAAATATAAATATATAATATAATAAGTATAAATATGTAATAGTGAAGTATAAATATCTTATTTATAAATATGAAGGAGATAATTTGTTTCAGGGATTTTAATTGTTCTCTTTAATCAGTTTATTTTAAATGATTTTAGTCCATATTTAATATTCACCTCTTTGTGTGCTTTGTAACACTTCGCCTATGACTGGGGAGCATCTATTTGATTGCCCCTCTCTTGATATTCGTTCCTGTGACGACTTTCGTGCCCTCTCTCTTTCTGGAGCTACACTTCACTATTCTATTGGACTGCAAGGCGCCTTATTTCTAAGAAGACAATGGCGGGCGTAATTTTTTTTTAAAAAAATTTATGTGCACAGAAAATGGTAAACCAAGAAATCATTCAAAAAAAAAAATTTTTTTTTAAAAAAAAAGTTAGTTACATTCAAAACTAGAGAAACACTTTATTAAGTACTGAACCAAATTGTAATTTTCAAGAGAATATTAAATCTTAAGATATGTTCTTTATAAGAAATTATACCAATTTAATAAGTAATGGCATTTTGAAATAAAGGAATCTTAAAATTCGAATTGAAATTATTAAATATATTTATAAATAAATATTATTTTTTTTAATTTGTAAATTTATATTTTATTTAATATAGTAATTCCTTTAAATTGGTATTGTAATTTAATTCGTAATTTTGAAAACCTGCTTCAGTTTTGTAACTGCACAAAGTTAATTTTTTTTTCTGAAACTGCTGTGACATTTCTGCAAACTATGATTATACGTATTTGTATACATTTTATTAACTTCCATTGTCACTTTTTTTCAGATTTTGAATCGTCAAAGACAACCCTCAACAGCCCAAGTAAAGGAAGAATTACAAATTTACCAAATAATGAAGATAAATTAAAAGAATCTATCTCAATTAGCCAATTCGATAATCAGAACCAATCAAATCAAAAATCGGGTAACGAGATGTCTAGGTCTGAAAGGCGTCGTGAAAGGGAACGAACCAAAACTCAGGATAAAAACAAGAGAAATATTGTAAATAAGTCCTCAAATTCTGATAGCAACAAAAGCTCAAATGAGATTGTTGTGACGGAGAAAATTATACCTAAAGTTACTGAAACAGCTGTGATAAACATTTCCTCAATTTGTTCTAGCAACCGAAATAGTAAAAAACGGAATCAAAAGCAAGATGTCACTGTGATCTGCACAACTATTGTAACTGTACCCTCTGTAACTACCTTGAAAAATTCCACTACTACTTCAACGCCTCTCAATACTTCAAGTTCTAATGTGGAAGTCAAGAGCCAAACTTCTAATCATAAGCTATACAAGTCCAAAGATGGTCTTATGAATGGCATAAGTAGCAATGCAGTTTCTGAATATGAAGAACTTAGAGCACTATTTTCTTCCCCACGTCTAAAGAGCAAGAGTGCGGTAGAAAAGCTAAGTCTGTAAGTATTTTTTAATTCGTGAATGTAAAGTGTTTTTTTTTCTTTCTTATTTTAATGATTTATTCAAAAATATTCACATTTCATTGTTTGTTAATATTTTTCTGAAGCACCCTTTTTATTTTTTATAACTGTAGGCTTATTCATTAATTTGTATGTTTATTATGTTTTATTTCTGTATATTTTCGTAATTTTAGAGAATTTTTCTTTTGTAGTATTATTCTATATGTTATCTATGACTAACTATGTGAAAATCAATTAGCAATAACTGCCAAAAAAAATCTATTGAATCGTGATAAACATTCAAATATGCAATTTGAATTTTCCATATTGTCAGATATAATTGGATATTTAAAAATCTGTTAAATTCAATATCAATGAAAATGCAATCGAAACGCTACATAAATTAACGATTCTATCTGCATAAATTAAGCGTGTGAAAAAAGTTTGTATTTAAACTGTATTCAAATTTTGAGTATAGAAGTAATATCAACTAAGAAATAGCGCATTTGAAAAGTATCATGGAAATTGGTAGAGCTGTCAAGTAAAAGAATAAAATATTATGAAATCGTCACATTAAAAGTAAATTATCAAATATGTTATTTGAGTTCCTCATGTAATAAAATTGTATAAAAAGTATCAGGCTTTGCTTTTTTATAAAAATGAGAAAATTTGTAGCAATAACTGTTAAAATAAAGTTTGATACATCGTATAGATTAACGAGGATATCGGCAGAGTCTGAGCGTGTGATTCTTTTAATTTGCAATACAAACTTTGCATCCCGTAATAATATCAGTATTTTTTTTAAAAATCGAGAGAATATCATAATAACTAAGCAATAAAAGAGTTTGGGATTTCAAAAAAATCAAGTAAAAATTGAAAACAATAGTTGCTGATAAAAATTATCAAAACACTACATATATTTACGATGGAATCTGTGCCAGTTGTGCGCAATAAAGTAAAGACAGATGCTTGATTTAAAATTTTCATTAGCGTAAGAAAATAAAATTATTGGATCGATTTTATTTCAACTCAATTTTAGAAAAATAGGAGGGTCAAGTGTATGGAATTGATTCATTAATTATTTTGCTACAAATGGGAATTTGCAACAAAATCCTCACTCACAGTCATTTTTTATTAAAAGTAAAATATGGTGTTCATGAAGGAAAGAACTATATTTCTAGAGCAAAATATCTTTTAAACTTTCGCAATTTCCATTTTCTTTTATATATCTGTATATTATCTAATCGAAATTCTAGCTAAAGCTGGTAAATATAATTTTTTTTATTCTCAAATAAGAATAGAAAAACCACTAGCATTTCTTTCCGTTCCGATGCACAAGAAAGGCTTTTATGAAACGACTTCAGCAGAAGAAAAAAAAGCTGCAGCAATTTTTATTTTATTAATCTTTAGTTATCATTAATCTCAAATGAGAATAGGAAAATTACAAGCATTTTTTTCTCTCCAAAGCTCAAGAAATAAATCTTTTGAATATAATTCTGAAGAAAGAAAAATCTTTCGAAAATTTCTTTAGAAAAGAAAACCAAAGTTTTCTTTTCTTCATTATCCTTTATTTTTCATTGTTATTAAATGAGAATAGAAAAATGACTAGCATTTCTTTCCCCTCTGATGTGTGAGAAAGGCATCTTTTGATTATAAATCCGAAGAAAATTTATCTTTCAAATTTTTCTGCAGGAAATTTGCCAATTTTGTTGCTTTTAAAGGAAAATCTTATTGCCAAAATTCTGCAATGTTTTGAATCAGTGTCACTGAGTGAAATCTAAAGTTAAGGAACGGAAATGTTAAATAATGTAAAATGAAAGTCCTTAAAAAAGTTATCAGTTTTATTTACCTCTATGATTTCATAAAAAGAAAAATTAGAAGGCTAATTATTAAATTTTATGATCAATTAATTATTTTTATCATCGCTGACCATCCTTACCCCTAACACTTTTTTAATTACTAGAATACCAATGTGACAGTTGTGTATGTTAAATATACAAATATAAACAGATAATTTTAGTCAAATTTTTTTTTAAATAAACGTTAAATTTTTATGCCTGTCAATATATGAAAATTGTTGTAGGGACTCTCTGGAAGAATTAGCAGCACTTGATCTTCCAACTGATGTAACTCTCTCAGCTGGCTTAAGGAGTCCATCTGCACCCAATCTGCCATATACTATTAAATCTTCCCTAACAAGTAGTGCTTCTCCTAAAAAATGGCAAAAACGTGATGAAGGATGGAAAGAAGTTGTTCGCAGGTAAGTTAATACCTACTACAAATGTCTATGTTTACATTAGTACAGTGTGACCACAGAACTGGGTGAACAGGAAATTTTATCTATCTGAAAAATCAGAAAATTTGATAAAAATGCCACTCCAACTCGAAAAAGTTGCAGAAAAGAAACTAGCCGGTAGAGTTGATTGTATTCCGGATTTACCCCGGAATTCCGGTTTTTTTGTAAGATCATTTCAAAGCATGGGATTTTTTAACATATTTCGTGTAATTCTGCGCATTTTAAGGCCTGCCGAGTTTCACAATCTAAAATTTCAATTTAGAAACTTTCGCTAAATTTCGTTAAAGAGATGTTTTCATAAATATTATTCTTCTGCCAATTTTTTTTTTTTTAGGTTTTAATGTTTATTTGAAATTACATCAGAATACGTGATTTTAATATCTAACATTAGTAATCGAATGAACCGGGATAATAATACTAATGTATTATTATCATGTGATTAGTATATATTCACGTGATTTCAAAGTTACATATTGATATTTGTTTTTACATGCTTTAAAGATTATGCATCGCAATTTGTAATTTCGCGTTCTTAAAATTCAATATCGTGAAACATATCGTGATTTTAAAATCAAATAATGAGATTCTTGGAAGAACTAAGTTTTTCTTAAATTAGTTACTGTAAAGGTGTAATATTTTTCATTGGTGAGTAATTTAATTATAAACTTTGGTTTAGAAAAATTATAATAAGTAAATATAGTTTGTATTGTGGTATCGAGCTTTTGCACGTGAAATTTTCAGAATTTTTCACTTTGCCTTACAATCATCCCTGACTAGTTTAATTTAAAGTACCTTAAAGTAGAATAATTTTTTCAGAAAAAATTTTACGAATTCTAAAACAGATTTTTTGATGTCCAATTTTAAGATCAATTTATTTCTTAAAATGCATACCTTTGTTGACTGTATGAAACTATGTAAAAAAATTTCTTTTTTTTTTAAAAAAAAGTTTTTTTTCTTCAAAAATTGATTTGAAGGTAATTAGAAAATACTGTATTATTTAAATTAAAAGTTGTTGTTCAGGATACAGTATTTCATTGGAGATATTAACTTAAAATGACAATGTTTCAAGCTGCGATTAAAATTTACTCTTACAGTTACCTTTATTCCATCTTTAGTAGCAACAACATGAAAGAAATGCTCTCGAATGCAAAAGTTCGAAAAATTTGTCAAAATCACTCATTTTCTTTTTATTGTTTTAGAACTTACCGTAATATTCCCTTTGTTTGTTGTATAATTTTGTTCTGTTTTCTTTGCTGTAATTTAAAAAAAAAATATTTTTCTTCTCCCTAGCAAACTGTTTAATAGATCCAAAAAGGTCACTGTTCCTGCTAATGCTATCAGCAGAGTCATCGGGCGTGGCGGAATGAATATAAATGCAATCAGAGAACACTCAGGGGCCCATATAGAGGTGGAAAAGCAAAAAGGACCGGGTGATCGTACCGTGATTATTAGGTAAGTTGTATATTAATAAAGGACCCCATTCATTTTATACGGGAATTAGATTACTTGGTTGAAATTTTTATATGTTGTTGTTGAAATCCTTCCGCATGGGCCAAAGAAAAAAAACAAGTGTTGAACTTCCATTTCACATAATTTCTAATTAGTCATTCAAAGTGATTGGGTCAATTTTCAAAACTCCATATTTCGAAATTAACCTGATTTTTAACGTGGAATCCATGAGAACTTTCAATCAGGAGGATTTCAACTATGACATTTCAATATTTCGGCCAATGCGACTGAATAGACTCCAGCAGAAATGACTGGGACTTAAAACTTATAGAAAATGGGGGGGGGGGGTGGCTTTCAGATTTATCTGAAATATCACTTCTCTTTTCATGACAGGTAGACTTTTGACTTGGCTTTTTACAGTGTCCAGCAATTTTGAAAACCCGGAATCATTAAGGATTTTATTGATTCTTGAAATTTTAGGAAAATGTCAAGGAATTACTAAAACAGGCTTAAGTTTTAAAACGACAAACGAGCTTTCACCGAATGCTTTAATCATTCGTGCATCGCTTCATAAAGCAAGTTTTCTCCAACATTTCTACTTAGTGGTCCTGAAGTTTCTGATTGTTTTTTCTGTAATAAATAATCATTTTTAAAGATGGTTTTTTTTCCCAGAAATTATTAATAATTTTTTTTAAAGGTAGTATTTTTTCCTTCACAAATTATTAATAATTTTCATTCGTTTCACATGGTTTTTCAAATTCAATATATTTTTGTTAGATAAATAAATACTAAAGTGGTTTTTCTATTTTTTTATTGTATTTTGATTGATTGTTATAAAGTTTTGATTTTCTTCAATTTTGTAAAACCGGTTTTTGATGACATGGTGTTCTCATGCATTCAACTTACGTCGCTAACTTCATAATCTACAAGTGTTCTATCATTGTTGTTTTTTTCTTCTTTTAATTTGCTGTTGATTGATTACGCATAGCTCATGATGTCACCCCTTATCTATAGTATGAGAGCACTTAAGTTTAGTTGAAGATGGTTATGTTGTATACTTACTTTTCGTTGTTGTTTTGTTACTCTGTTTGTCAGAGTTCAATGTGTCTGATAATTTTAATATGTTTTTAAATAAATAATTCACCATGTAAACTTCGTTTTTGTTTCAATGAAAGTTAATATTTAGTTGCACTGATGTTTTAGCGACTATTTCAATTCCTCCATAAATCCACATCTTTTCCCTATTGTTTTTTTTAGCCACTTCTGCTTTATTCTTTTTCTTTCTGAATCTGAAATTCTTTATGCAGTGCTATTACAAGAAGCTTTTTGTTTCGCTCAGCTCACAACAATGCTAATGTAAATCTACATCATTTATGGATTGTTTTTTCGTCAGACATTTGTCTCTTTTTCGGCTATTTCTGTGTGATTTTTTTCAAGTTCAATATTTTTAAGATGTTATGGCTAGCAAATTTCGATTGCTAAACGCTCCATTAGATCTAAAATCCACATTAAATTCCAATCACTTTTTCACTAGGTTGGTTAGTTGTCTTTTTTTCACCCAGCCATTTTAAAATCTTGATGTTTTTAACACCTTATTATTACGACAAGCAACATTTTCAAAATATCAGAATTAAGCTAATTTAGAAACTGGTTTATAGAAAGCACTAATTTTACTGAGGAACTTATTTTAAGTTAAGCTATCTCTTTGAAAATAGGATTTTCTTTTAATTATAAAATTAAGATATGTGTATGTTTTGGGATGAGATACTTTAAAACCTTATGTAATATTCTTCTTTATTTCAGATATTATAAAATCAAGAAAGTTATGGATTTAAGTTTAAAAACATATTCAAAATGGAAGCATGTAAGAAAATAAACTCAGTATTGACATTTTTTACGCTTTTCAGTTATTAACAGCCAAATAATACATATCTTTTTTTTCCGAAGTTGAAGTATAGGTTTGGGACTTGGCATTAGTTGAAAATGGCCTTATAAGGGTTGTGAAGGTTCCAACATAAGTGGATTAAAAATTACTTTAAATCTGTAATTAAATTAGTTGTGTTGTCATTTATAAATTGTGTGTTCTAGTCTTGATACATAAGATGCATATTTTAATAACTAGGGTTGATTCATGTACTTATAGGGGCTCTCCTGAAGCTGTACGCCTAGCTCAACAGTTAATAACTGCCTTAATTAAAGAACCTGAAAAGGATTTATCTGAAATACTATCTAGGTGTGGCATAAATCGCCTCACAAATTCATTTCCTGAAAGTTATCGAACTACTGCAACTATTGGTGTTATGAGCCAGCCTCTTCCATCTGCTGCACAGGTTTGTCTTTCTGCATGCTTAAACTATGCAATCTATATGTGCATGTTAAGTCTGTTCTGTATTTTAAAGCTTATGTGAGATTTGTCTAATCTTGTAGGGTTAGTCTGTGTAAGAAATTTTTTACTTTTGCGTCAACTTTATTTCTCTTTCATTGCCATAGTTGCATAATAACATTGTTGCTGAATATGCATTAAATCTTATATTCAGCCTATTACAGCAAATAGAAAATTTTCATTTCAGTGATAGGAAATGCATCAATCTATGATATTTATCTATTGAATGTCATTATTTATTTAATCATATATGCCTTATCTATTTTATTTTACTGTCAAATTTTTATCATTAAAAGAAAGGGTAATTTCATACCTTAAGCAGAATACAGTGGGGCCCCTATTTACTGAATTTCACAATTTAAACAATTTTACTTGTTCACTGATCAAAATAAGCGTATAAGAAGCCCTAAATTTATGAATTATTTCAAAAGCTAGAAAAAATAATTTTCAGCTTTTTTTTAATAAAATTATTATTTTTTAATATTTTTTTTTTAACCTTTGATGTTTTTAAACAAGTAAATGAAGATACAAAAAAAAAAAAAATTCTTTATTTCTCAATAACCTACAAATCTTCCTAATAACTATTTAAAAATCTCAAAGTATAGATTTACCTGTGAAATTGTAAAAATGTACTTCTGCCACTAGACTTTAGTATCATTTGTTCAATAAGAATAATTTACAGGAAGTTACTCACGAGGGAGATTTAGGTGACTGAATAATGCAGATGAAAGAAACAAATCCATTGTTTTGGTTGTGCTATATGTTTAGTTAGACTTTCTTGGACCAAGTTTCTAAAAATATAATGAAAAAATTTTGTCATATTTTGTTATTATTGAAGCATTACAATGTTTAAGGGGTCACAGTATCTTTGCAACAATTTTTTTAAATAAAGGTACAATTATTCATTTTGTAGATGCTTTACATGCTCATTTAACTTATAATCAATAATTTATCCTCAAAAAATAATTGAATTGTTTTTTAAAAATTTTTTTAAATGATTCACAATTTTTAAATCCTTAAGGCTTTTTTATATAAAATATATTTTCAAAAAGAAATTTTTTTTCTTAGTGCTTAAAATATTCATCTTAACAATTTTGTGCATTCACTTGCTGATATATCAATTAGAATATTTTTATAGATTATTTTGTAAAAAAGTAGGGGGAAAAAAGGTTAAAAATTCCTGTTAGGTATATATAACATGCTGTAAAAATTGCAGTACCTCATAAAATGCTTATTCCATTCACAGTTTAAATAAGTGCATTATACTCGAGATAAAAAAAGTTTACTTCAAAGCTTTATCTTAAATTAAAAAAATTCCTTAGGGATTTAGTTAAGATTAGAACACAAAGTTATGATCTATGAGAAAAAATACTTTAAAGTCTGTCTGCTGAGTAAGTTTCTGTATTAGGACAATCAAAAATCATTCATGACTTTTTTAAAAATGTAGATAGAGGTGATTTTTTTTTTCAGTGCATTTGAAATAGTTTGATGTTTTATTATAACCAATAAAAAAAAAAATTCAATATTTTGGTCATTTTTTGGGTACTGTGACCCCTTAAATTTTGTACCAAAAGATAACCTTGAATGTTAATATCATTTTAATTGTCTAGCTTCAAAATTTTTTATTGTTTATCCATAATTGATCGTTTGTATTTTTACAAGAAATGAAAACAATTTCTGTTAAATAATTACTAATAAAAATAATTTATTTTTTCACAAAAAAAAAACATATGAATTAAAAATACTAAAAAATAGATTTCTCATTTTTTAAATTTTTATTTATTTATTTATTTTAGTAACTAATTGTGGTAAAAGTATATTCAATTTTTGCTTACGCAATCATGGATGATGAAACTTTATAAATTCCAATTAAATGTCTAAAATTCTAATTATAGTACTTCATTTATTTTTGAGTTAATCTTTTCTTTTTTCTGTACCGCTTTCAATTGTAATTTTCATTGAATTCGTGAGAAACATGATTATGCTTTCTTTTTTAGGTATCTACTGCTTCTAATTTAAGTAAAACTACAAGGCAACAGATTGTTACTAAAACATCAGGGACTTTCACTGTATCTGTTTCCAAGACAACTTCCATTCCACCTCCTAGCTTACCTGCTAATGCTACTCCTCCATTTACTAATCAAATTAGGTCTGTTTTATCAAATGCTCAGAATATTAGGCCTGGTATTCCTGGCACCAATACATCTACAACACCACCTTTTCTTAGTAATGGACAAAATGCCTGGACTGGTGTTGTAACAGGTAAAGTTCCGACAAATATGCCTCGACCGTCAGTTCCGATTTGCTCACCGTCGTCATCCATGAGTGTAACACCAGTAGTTACAAGAATTACACCTGATAAAAGTCCTGTTGCTAGACAGCTTTTCAATCAAGATAAAAAGAATAGTAGCTTACCCCCTGGTACCACTACTTCAACAAAAACTACAGTATCTTATACTATGGCTGTAATTGCCCAAGGAAAAGCTTCTAAGTCAGTACCAGCAAATATTGTCTCTGTAGCTTCTAAAGTCACTGCAGCTGCAGATACAAAAATTTCAACAATATCTCCGATATCTCATGAAAGAGCAGGTAGTGCCCCTCCATCCACTGCAGTGATGCATAGTCAAATAGCTTTAAGTCATGGTTCTTGCTCTGGGCCTTCTCCGGTTCAACCTTTTACCACCAACCAATCACCTAAACTTCCTAATGGGTCAACCAATTCTCAACAGGGAACGAATAGCATTGTTGAGCCAAGAATATCTATCTCACAAACACCTATCCAATCCAAACCATTTGTAAATCCAGTTGCAACAACAGCCCAAACAAGTTCTGTAACTGTTTCTTCATCTGCAACGCATGCTACCCTAAATTCTGCATCATCTGGTCAATCTACTATTGCACAAGAGTATTCACCCTTCAGTAATATTTTTGCCAAAGTTGCTCAAAGTGTATGGGGTCAAAAAGATAAAGAAAATTCTAAACCTAATTTTGCTAGTGTAGCAGCATCCGGTGTAACTTCAGTAGCTGCCCAAGTTCAAAATTCAAATCCAGTTCAAAGCTCACTAACACTTACTTTGCCTCAAAATGCCGAACCAGAGTTAATTGTAGATGTCGCAAAAGCACCCGGTTATCGGGGTAATCTTCATATATCACCCAGTGCCTCCTCTAACTCCTCAGCTTCATCTAACCCACCACAAATAGGAATACCTCACAGTTCCAATTTTGGTCCTATCGGTAGCGGACCTCGTAGTGCACCTTGTACCCCACCACTGGGTCCCATAGGACCTCCGTCCTCGGCTGCACAGAGTGCACGTCGCTCTACTCCTCCAATTGCTCCTAGTCCACCACCATCTGGACCCCACCTCTCACGTTCATTACCTGAATCCCAAAATTCTACATTAAGTGAAATTCCCAGGTCAATGTCAAGTGGTGGCTGCTCTGTTCTTCCATCAGCCCCTCATTTGACATCTCAAATGTCAGAGGTTATGTTTCATCACCAAGGACTTGGTTTATCTTCTCATCCCAGTCGCCTGCAATCTTATCCAATGGCTTCAACGCTTTCAAGTCCTGGCGGAACAAATACCACTTTTAGCCAGCATAGTCCTTTGTCCTCCGTGGGTTCCATTTTACCTGAAGGTGCAAATAATGGAAACATGCAAGTCGTGCAAAGTAATCTTAATGCTAATGCACCTGAATTCGCTAGTCGAAATCCCTCATTGCTGATGACTCAGCATGGTCCACCTATGCATCATTTGCAGCGTTTGCCATCTGGTGCAGTCAACTTCCAAGAAAATTCTGTGCCGTCACCTTTAGCCACTCAGTTTAGGCCAATGTTACCGAACACTAGTAATTTAAATCCAAATTTCAATTTACATACCTTAGCTTCACTACAGCAAGCTCAAGCAGCAATGACAAATAGGTTCCCTTACCAGCATGTTCCAAATCATCAGCAGCAACAACAACAACAACAAAGTGGAGAATTCAATCCGAATAATTCTAATGGTGGAATGAGTTCTGTAGTGGGTGGAATGTCTCATGATGCAGACTCATTACCTCTTTTAAGCATGGTCGCTGGATATCATCCCTCTGGAGTTGTTCCTGGTGCTGGAAATATTCATTATCCTGGGATGCAGCCTATGATGGGGATGAGACAAAGCCAAAGGTCATCAAATAATACGCCTTCTGTTGGAACATCTTCAAAAGGTAATTTATTTTAAAGGATTAGATGAATTAGAATTTTCTTTTCTGAATTTGCTTTAAATAATGTATAATTTTTCCTGATATTAGATAATAATCATTGCATTAAGTAATTTTGTTAATGTTTATTTTTCACGCTTTTTTTAAACACATTCAAAATATGGTTCATAAAACCTGAAACTCTCTGATTCCATTAAATTTTTTATGATCCTATGATAGTCAAACATTACCTTTTTCTGCATTAGATTTTATTTTTAATAAATCAAATAATTCATTTTGCCATTTTTTATATTCCGAGCTAAAATGTCTTCGTTAAATTTTAAAATTAAACTTGTAACCATCAGTTAAGTATCTTGACTTATTAATTTGCGTAATAGATCACACCATCTAGTGCATTTTTTAAAGCTATTTCTAGAAGATTTTATTAATTCAATTTTATAGGAGCATATAGATTTGCTCTGAATCAATTATAATTTTCTGTCTTTCATTAGTGATTTATAAAAAAGAGTCTTACTTATTAATTTAGTCTAAAAATTGTATTGTATTAAAAAAAAAAAACTTTTTTAGAAAGAATCGAGCTGGTTGTCTATTGTTACTTTTTAATATTGTTCCAAAAAAATAAGTGCGATAAGTTCCACAATTCACGGGGTGGCCACCCACCTGCAAAACCTGAAATTATCGGAAAATTTTTTAATGCTTGAAAAATCAGGGAAATTTGGATAAAAACCTGGAAAAATGAGGGAATTATAAGGAAAAGCTAGAATTTTTTTCTTAATTTAAATTATTTTTCCATCCGTTTTATCTACTTTATTTAGACGGAAATTTATTCTCAAACAGTTGAAATATCATCAATTTAGCAATACTTTGCTTGCATTAAAATTCTTTCTATTATCTAAATATAAGTTTCATTTAATTGTTGTTAATATACACTGCACAGTCAAAATTAAAATTAATGATTTTTCAGCTAACTTTTACAAGATGGAAAATGTTATAAAAGCACATTGTCCATTCCAACAGGAAATAGCAGAAAATTTAAAGAAGCTATTTATTTGAAAAATAATGTTTATAGTATTAAGTATCTGATCAGTTTATAGTATATAGTTTTACATTTTTATAGTATCAGATCAGTCATTATAATGGTTATCATTAACTTAAATTTATATTAAACTTGAAAAATTTACATATGGCATTAAAGTAAAAAATTTTAAATTTTTTATATATCATATTTTACAAGTGCATAGAATTTTTTATTCAAATGTCAACTTCAAAATTCAGTCAAGTTTACATTTAAATTACAAACAATTTGTAAATGAGTTATCATTTTTTGCTTTCGTGTTTATACATCCGACAGCTACAATTTAATTTAAACTTATAAACAGTTTTTATAAAACAAATTGTTTTTCCATAGGTTATGATGTATTAAATATTTAATATAAAAATTAGATGATTAAAAACTAAACTTATATTTTATACGATAGTTTTTCTAAGAAATTTATGTTCATTTTTTTGCGTACAACATCATGGAATTGCCCAATATCTAGTTTTTTCTATAAAATAATATGCAACGAAAAGTTAACAATTTTGCCTTTGCAAATACTGAGTATCTCTTAAAATAATCGTGTTAATTCAAAACAAAAAACATTATTTAACATTTGACTTTAGATATTGGTTTAAAGAAAATTATTATCAATGAATTTTATAAAGAGCACTGTTAGGATAAAATATGGTATATAATATTCAATGTTGAAATAAAAATAAATAAAAAAATTTATTGATGGATAATCATCTAAAATTATTTTCTTTTGCTAAATGAAAACTTATCCAAGTTTTTTTTTGTGTGTCACTCTGTATTTGCTTTAGTACATTTTGTGCAAAAACTACTTAACACTTTAAAACATTTTTTATTCATTAAAAGCAATATATTCTACAAGCTGAACACATTTTCTTCACATCTATTTAAGCTGATATATTAAAAAAAATAACATTTTCAATAAAATACTTTATATTGACACTTTTTTAGTATCCCTGACCTGGAAATTTTAAGATTTTTACTGAAAAAAATCAGGGAAAATTTAAAACCTGATTTGAGTGGCCGCCTTGTCAGTAATTATAATAAAATGAAATTTAATCATAAAATGTCATGTAAAATAATGAAACTGTTACAGGAGGTCTATGTTATTTAGAGAAGATGGATTTTCAGCAATCTTTTTATAAAATTGGTCTAAATTTCCCTTTACAGTAAAAATAATTCCTACCATTTTATAAGATTTTACAGTAATTTCAATTTAATAGGACTTGCTAGAAATTGGTATCATCAGAATCATAACGTCTAAATTTACTACAATTGAAAATGTCTTCAGTTTTAATATTTTCTTCAGTCTACCATTATTAAAAGTTTGTGGATTTTTATCATTATTTTCTAATTGGGAAAACTTTTGGTTAATTTTTATTTGTTATTTTCATTCGAATGCTTATAAAAATTTTCATCCATTTACATCACCAATTACTTATTAAAAATGTTAATTTGCTGTAATCACCGACATTAAAGAAAATCTTTTGGATTGATACTGTTAAAACTACTAAGTCTGATCTAATGTAAAGTTATGTAATCTAAATTTTTGAATGAAACAGGTATGTTTATTATATGTTTTTCTTAACTATCTTTGTTTGTGAATTGTGCATCTTGTTGTATATGTAATCTGTGTGTTCTTATTTTTATCCTTCCCTTCCCTTTCCCCCTAATTTCTGATAAGTTTTTATTTGTTAAACTCTTTTTTATTTAATTTCAAAATTGACTCAAAATGTTCTTTTACGAGTCGAAGAATCGATATCCATCATTCTGGAGACCAAAATTAAAGGAAACAAAAAAAAAAAAAAAAGAATATTTTGGGAGCCAAAATTGAATTAGGGGGAAGCTATTAATTCTTACTCCTGTACTGATTAGAAGGTGCCAGGCTTTCGTTGGCGTTCTCTTATCAGATTGTTTTGTCCCTTTTAAATTTAAATGAGTGGAAAACAAAAAGCCATTTTATTTTCAATACTTTATGTAAGACGTTCTGAAATTCTAATCTAGATGAGGGGTCTCCAATGGCATCAATGTCTCCCAGTGCTTCACCTCAAGGAAGCAATTTACCTTCACCTACTGGTATGAATATGCAAGAGAATCCAAACCCTGCTGGCACTATTGGTGAGGATCGCAAATTACCAAGGCCGATTGGTACGGAGCGAGCACAGCGAAAAAATCCTATCTATGGAGGTGTGTCAGATCACACTACTGGGATCTGGGCCTTTAACTCTGCAGGCAGATGTAAATAGTTTATTTTATTTTTCTGCATTGGTTTTTCTTTTTATGTTTTTTTATTGCTAGCTTACAAAACTCTGCCTGACTCTTTATTTTCTTAAAAGCATGCAGTTTTTGTCTATTTATTATTTAAAATTATCTGCTTTTTTTTTCATTAGTGCTGATCCTTTTTTTTAAATTTTATTTTTGGAATGCTTTTTTTTTCTTGTAAATCCTCAATTACTCCATCCCCAGCCAGAAATGAATGTCTGCTCACCAATCGGTAAGCGAAAAAATTTCTGAGTGGGGTTTTGCTGTAACTGTTGGGATATGTTGCTGAAAGCTTTGTTAGGTTTGTTATCTTTTTATTTGTAATTTAAGTTAACTTGATTTAAATAGCCTTTAAAAGGTATCCTGGAACTTTTAATGTAATACTTCTCTAAGATACCTTTTAAAGGTTAAAAGTGTGATGTTTTGACAAGTTTTTGTATATTTGTAGCTTCTAAAAGAAAGAAACGTTTTTAGTGATATGTTTCGACCCATTTCATTGTATTTTTTACGTAATATGGTTAATAACTATTGAAATTTTTTTTTAATCTAGTTCTTGTCATCTTATATTGACCTTTTTTTCTTAAACCAAAGATGCATAGACACATTTTTACTAATGAGCCCCAATGGATGAGGCTGCATTAACATTCTAAAAAATGAATAGATTTTAATTTGATATTTTAATGTTTGGTTTGATTATTACTATTTTTTTTTAATATTTATTCTTGTTTTTTGGTTGATAACTATTACTCATCCAGATTTTGAAAACCTTGAAATTACTAAAGTGTTTTTTTAAAAAAAAAAAAAAAAAAAAAAAAAAAAAAAACGAAATTTCGCTTTTAAGTAAAACATATTTCCTTTTAATTGAATAAGAATTCCAAACTAAATCATCATTTATATCCCGAATATAAAAATTGCATTTAAAATAGATGATAAAACCGGAAAAAGTGTGTGCAGAAAATGATGTTACAAGACATTCAGTAATGTCTACTTTTATGATAAACAATTGTGTTTTTCAAGTAATATTCTAATACAAAAATTGGTGAGTTAGAATTGGGATTTTCAGAGCATTTTTTAAAAAAGTTTTTGCATTATATTGTTATTTCAATTTTTTTTAATGTTAACTATTTTTTATTTACAAGTATATAAAAAAATCACAATTTTAAAATTGTTAAGAAATTATTAATTTCATGTTTTGCTCTGCATTGTCTCTTTAAAAAAAATACTTTAATCTTAGAATAATTTTTAACATTCTAACTTTTGGAAAGGATGCAAGCAGCCAACAAAAAGTTTTATCACGCAAAGCAGTATGAATTTTCAAACTTCAGTCACATTTTTCTGACTCTTCCAATCAATATCTCAGAAGTCATTATTTCGATTTCCGTTTTGTTTTTGCAAGATTATAAAAAAAATTAAATGCTCTACAAATATCTTTATTTTTAAGTTTTAAAAGTTTGCTTTTATGAGAAAAAGTAGAAATTAACTTTCGATGCTTTAACTAAAAATCAAGTATTTTAAAAAGAAATCATGTGCTACTTATGAAAAAAATATACACAGTCCAGTCACATTAATGGGACCACCCCCTATCTTCGACGTCAACGTGAAATAACCAATCACAGAAGGCAGGTGGCATCATATTACAGTAGAGTGCATGTAAAGGATGTCCTAGGGCATCGGAAAGCATTTCAAGCGTTGGTGTAATGCAAAAACGTATCGATTTATCCGACGTCCAAAAGGGTATGATTATTGGCTTTCGGACCAAGTGTGGAAGCATTTCGGAAACGGCCAATATTGTGAACTGTTTTCGTACCACCGTGTTGAAAGTATACCGTGCATAGTAAAATGGCACTATCCAAAATCAGCGGCGTGCCACATGCGGTGCACCACGGGCTATAGATGGCAGATGCAAAGGAAAGCTACGGAGACGCGTTCGGGTGAATAGACGTGCAACTGTTGAGCAACTGACCGCCTAGATGAACCAAGGGGCTACCAAGTGTGTATCCTCAACAACGGTTCAGCGAATGTTGCTGCGCATGGGCCTCCGTAGCAGAAGCCTGGTTAATGCATCTATGCTGACTGCTGTTCATCGGCGACGAAGGCTGGAATTTGCATACCAGTACCGCAACTGGACGTCCACAGAGTGGCGACAGGTGGTTTTATTCGCTGAATCACTTTTTATGCTCCATCGGACGGATGAACGCTGGCGTATACAGCATGAAACGTCCGAAAGCAAACACCCTACAACAATTGTCGAAAGGATCCAGGCTGGAGGAGGGAGCATTATGGTTTGGGGAATGTTTTACTGGCATTTACTGGGTGCACTCATCATTGTGGAAGGAGCGATGGATCAGCACAAGTGCGCATCTGCCCTTGCGGACGGTGTCCACCCCTACATGCGAATGATTTTTCCTTAGAATGATGGCATCTACCAGCGGGATAATGCGAGGTTTCATACAGCTCACAGTGTGTGTGCGTAGTACGAAGAGCCCAAGGATGAGTTTACCGTACTTCCCTGGCCAGCAAACTCTCCGGATTTAAACCCAATCGAGAATCTGTGGGACCACCTCTATCGGGTTGCTCGCGCCACATATCCTCAACAGCGTAATTTAGCGTAGCTGGCCAAGGCACTGAAGTCGGCATGGCTCAACATCCCAGTGAACACCTTCAGAAACCTAGCTGACTCTCTTCCTGCACATCTCACAGCGGTCCACTCTGCCAAAGGTGGTTATTCTGGCTTTTAACAGGTGGTCACATTAATGTGACTGGACTGTGTATATACCTGCTTTATTGGTGAAAATAATTTGCGAAATTTAGTTTCTTGGAAAAGGTGATTTTAGTTGGAAGATTTAACATTTACTGTGTGAAATGCATTATGATCGATAACCTTTTAATCCCCCCCCCCCAAAAAAAAATAAGAATTTCTCTTCAAACTCCTTGGGTTTGGATGTAGAACTTACTTATACACATATGAGTAATAAGGGATGTAAGATGAACTCCCTTTTCTTGTCCATTCACGCACCATAATCCCTTGGTTGAACTGTTTGTGTGATTTATGACAAGACAATTGAAGACAGCCTTGGTGTTACCTTTCATTGCTTATCTACGTAAAATTAATGATACAAGTAGTTTAAATTATAACAAGAAGTAAAATATTTTTCATTCTGGCTGCTTCAATAAAATAGGCTGGTGCAAGTCTTGCAGCTTAAAAAATTACTCATTAAATCTTAAGTTGTGTGTCGTAACAACAGAGCTATGAATATATATATTTTTTAATGTTATGTTTTGATGTCCAATCATTTTTTTTCTTTTTAAATATCTTCATTTCACCCAGAATCTCATCAAATTTGGAAGCTATCTACTTAATGTAGCTAAGCTCTGCATTTAAATGATTATATTATTTAATTTTCTCTCAGAAAAATTTTAAAACATAAAAGCTCTTGTAAATGTTAAATTATAATGTTTAGATAATCTATTATTGTTCAAAAGTATGCGTAACAGTTGAATATTTTGCTTAATTTTATGAAATTTAGTCATTTCAGAAGTTACAATTTTGTGAGCAATTTTTAATTTATTAGAAATTGTTCTTTTTGCATGCAATAAACATTTCTTTATTTTTATTATCATTCTTTAATTGCAAAATTAATAATAGATATAAATGTAAAATTATTTTTAATTTAGTTTAGATAAGAGAATTTTAGACTCATGCAGGTAGTTCCAGAGATATGTCATAATACAGAAAAGGTTAAACTAGCAGTAATTGATCCAAACATTAGTCTAGTCTCCTGGTTTCTATTTTGACCATTCTTCCAAATTATGGTTAAGAGTCGCAAAGCTTAATCTGTTGACGATAAAAAATTCTTTTATTTCTTTATTACTTATTGATAAGCCCATAAGCAGAATATTTTCAAATGTTCTGCAACAGGACTTATTAATTATACAAATGTTATGCAAGCATTTCACGGCGAAAAAAAAAGTCTTACTTTACGTTAAAATACTATATTTTCATTTATTAAAATGCAGGATCATACACAGATAAGCTACATTATTTTTTAAACCAAAGCAAACATTCTTGATTTGTTACTTTTTCAAATATCATTTAAAAAAAACTTGACTACCTGTATCTTCAATAAGGGACAGCCTTTTCGCAGGAAAACGCTGTCACTTATTCAAGATACAAATTGTTCTGCAGGACTTCGTTTGTTCTGCGACGTGCGTCACAGTTTTAGGCACTTTCTGCTTCTGGGTTGATAAGCATGTCTTGAAGCTGGTGTTTTAAATCATGAAGATTGCATCCTACTATGTGAAAAAAAAGTTGTAATTAAAGAATTAATAAATCTAACTTTCTGTGTAAACATTTCTGATACAAACATTGTCTTTGCATTGGATTCACGTTTAATTTGTATTCAATAGGTAGTTTGTTAATTGTATTGAATAAGGAGATCTGATTTGTCACCATTTTTTAATTTATCACACAGCACATCATGGAGTTAAAATGGAAATAATTTCTATAAATAAATGTGGTTTAAAATTATTTTGACTACCAATATAATTAAATAATTTAAACATATGTATGGTAGCTAGCTCTTCAAAATTGTTTTTAAATGTTAGCTAAATTTTAACGTAACACCAACATGCAATCTTAATTTAATTGGCTTTTCTCTACTTCAAGGAGATTACTTTTTTGAAGAGCTTAAAAGCTTTCAGGTATATATTTAGAAACAAAATTGTACTATTTCTGAATTATCTTTTTTAAATTTTTAACGAATTCAGTTTTTTTACTCTCAAAATACGGGAAGTAAAACAGCAATTTAAGAAAATTTGGTCCCAATAGTTAAGGATAGAAGCAGTAAAAAATTTGGGCCCTTTAATGTTAATTTCACGTTTTACAAATTCATCAATGTCTCAGGAATTTTTTAAGCGAGTCAGTAAAAATCCTTTATCCAAAAATAAATAATTATTTAGAATTTTATAAAAAATTTTGCACCATTATAAAATTTGCAACTTTAAATGACCAAATACAAAATTTTAATAAATAGTTCTCAGGAAATCAAATTTTTTTCTTTGCAATTTTTTAAAATTTGATAGCTTTGAAATTATTTTTAAGAATTCTCTTCTAAGAAATTATTTTATTTAGAATCTTAACCCATTTAAAAAAAAAAAAAAAAAAGATTTGTTTATATAGAGAAGTACATTTTCGTGTCTGATTTCTTAACTTAATATTTTGTCTACTCTAATTAATCAGCATATTTAAGGTTATGCCCTTGAATAATTAAGATTAAATCCTAGTTTGTGATCATAGTATCGAAAACCATTCAGGGTGTACGCTTTTTTATTTTGCACAATTTACAATACAATACTGCAAAACTTGAAAATTATAGCATTGAAAAATAAATTCCATAAATGATGTATGTATTGATTGATTGATTGCATGCAAAAGTCATATAAGATTTTGTAGTTTTTTTTTAATTAAAATAAATATTTAGCCTAAGTTATTTCCCTTTATTTTTTGCTTTTTTAACTTTCTTCTATTGCATCAACTTTCTACCTGATTATTTTTAGTATCTAGTTTTTATATTTTGTGAACTTGTAGCTTAATCATTATAAATGTATGTTAAAAGGAATATTTTGTTTTTTCAGCTGCAGCAGAAATGCCCGGTACAGGAGATTGGATTCAAAATATGCAGGGGACATTAAATCCTATCCAACAAGATGATGTAAGAATACCACCTGCCATGCACAATTTCAGTAATAATAGGTTTGCTGATATGATGGCCATGGAGAATAATCATCAGATTGATCAGTCATTCCAGGTAATGTTCTTTTTATTTGATCCCAAATTAGAATTTTAATATTTGATTATTTCCTATATTAACTGTTAGTAATAATGTGACCTTGTTAAAAATTAAACATTGCTTCTTTTTATGGCTCATGGCCTTTTAATTGATCGTTTAACTGGAAAATAACTAAAGTTTTTTTGTTAAATTTTTTCTATTTTATTCTGCTAATGCTAATTAAAGAAGATGCAAATTTGTGGCACAATTATTCTTGGAAACTATGAACCAATTTTATTACTAATTATGCAATGATTAAATAAAATTTGTTAAAATTCAATGGAAAAGCAAAGGTACAAAATAAATAAATTATATTTTGCAAGATTAGAGACGGTTATGAAATTTTTATTTTTAAGAAAAAAAACTACTATTAAAACTAAAATCACTTTCAGAATCTGATAAATCATTAGGAATATATACTCTGTTAATTGCTGAACGTTTTCTAGCAGCCATTTCTGATTAGAAAACGGCGACAATCATAGTGAAGTTAGAGTGATAAATATTAAGTACCTTCAAATGCCACCATTTAGTGAACTTGCTAACAACATCTGTCGCTCAAAACCCAAGTTAAACGTCAAATACTGTATATAATTCATTTCACTGATTAAACAGTGAAAAGGCGGGATGCGCTCCCTAATAAAGGAAAATAAACACATGCCCGCTAAAATTGCTGAATAAGCTAATTTTGCTACATTTGAGTTGCCGTGGAAATCGCTGGATCAGCAGCCAGATGGTCAATTGCCTCGCCGTTAGGCATTGCCAAATCACTGTTCTAATAGCTTTGTTGATTGCCACTTACAACTGCTCTATGTTTCTAGAACATAATTTAAAAAATTGTATTGAAATTAAACTATTTTATTCTAGGCCATGACTGGTGGTGGGTTCCCTTTCGTCAATGGACTACCTCCACATTTGCTAGCGCCTCACTTATATCAAAATAATGCTGCTGCAGCTGGACCTGGACAAGTGGATCCCCAAGTAGAGATGTGGGGAATGCACCCCAAAGTACCCTCTGGTGATGGCCTACCGCAAAATGTAGATCATAAAATGGTATATTAACTTTTTCTACTCTTTCGTTACTTTATTTCTGTACAGTTTTTTTTCCTTCACCAAAAATACTTTCATCTATAATTTAAACTTTGAATTTTTCTTTTCACCTGATTCACTGAGTAAATAATTTTTTTATAATTTCATCTGCCAGCAAAATATAATGTTTTGCTGACATGTTTCTAAACCTGCTGTACTAGAATGGTGAGAATTAAACTATGGCGACCCCATTTAGTCATGAATCATTTATTGATAAAGTAAATAAAGCACGTTTTTCTTTATATTTAAATTTGTTTGATCCATCTCAACCTGTTTAATGCATACCCTCATTCACCCTGGTTTGTTCCTTCATCTAGTATTATAAATCCACTTGAAAGAAAGTCGTGTATTTATTTTTCCAAATATTTTCTATAACCAACTTTTAGGCAAATTCAACCTTAAGGCACTGGTAATGGTACCATGTGCTATGTGACTTGAAAAATAATTTGTACTAAGCATTAGTATTGTTTATGATCTTTTTAAAAGATAAGTACAAGAATCTTAATTACGAGCATTTAATCAGAATTATGAAAAAACTGCGCCATGCAACTGAATGCACCCAATTTTTATTTTTTAAGAAGGATTAGTTTTCTTATTGACGTGTGTAACTTATGACATTTTTGTTGCAACATCTCTATATAATTTCCCCTACTATTTGCCCAGTACATATTTCAAGGCTTCGAACTTTCCATTCATTAAAGATACAGTAACACAGCAAAAAAATTTATCACTGTTTGATGCATCATTTATTCAGTAACTATTTCTACTAATTTAAGTATTTTAATCTTTTTTGCCTTCTGCTGATGTCCTGTTGTAGACAATAAAAGAATAAATATTTTCTTTATTGTATATATTGGCTGCACTGAGTTATGTTTTTAACTTAAAAAAATCCCCAAATTTAGTGATGAATAGCATTACTTTGTAAAACCATTAGAAAAAAGCATATTGAAGCTGCCACGCAAAAGTTCTTGTCCTTTTCGTATGCTTTGATAAAATCGCCTGCTTTCTGTTTTGTAGGATAATTAAATTTTAAAAAATCTTATGTTTCCATGGCAATACTAAATTATATTTATTGATTAATAAGCGATTGTTCATTAACCTTCCGTTAGTCGCGCACTTGTTTCCGACATGGTTAATCGCGTTGCACCTATGAGGTGTTTCTGATTTTTTGAAAGCCAAATGAAATTTAGTCTAGTTTAAATAGTTAATTGTTACCAATTTAAGACTCTTTAGAGAGATAAATATCAAAAAACTTATTTAGCGAAGTACCGAAGATAAATTTTTCTTGCTCCCGCGTCGGATCTCTTCCTCCATCACAAGATTTTCAACCAATTGACGCAAGAAGGTTCTGCGGTTTTTTACTCCGTAACCATTTTCTGTGTATATAACTTGACCATTTATACCTGCTACGTTGAGAAGGACAGAAAATGAGATAAAATATATATATTTAATTCATAAAAATATTATATCCATAATTCTTGCGTCAATGGTCGCGCTGCACCAGAGGGGTGATTTGAGCGGTTCCAACTCTCCATCGACATGTTCTAAGGTCGGTTTTACGCGGACATTTGAGTAATCCAAAGTTAGGAACATAACATAGGCTCGACCCCCGGAAAAATCTATTGACGGCAAAGGAGGTGGAAATGCAGTAGGGATGCACCTGTGAGGTGCGCGCGACTAACGGAAGGTTAAAGGGTTGCTTACATAGCTGTACATAGTTTATTTTGAACATGTCATTAATGTTTTGTACAAAACATCATTGTAACTTTTCTTAGTTACAAAATTTAACTATTTTTACTAAAAAAAAGGCTGTACTTCCATATTTTTTAATAACAATGTTACTGTCTTTTTTGTTAAAATGTAAACGATGTACAGTAGGGAACTGATTATCCGGAACAATCGGGACCATCGCTATCCCGGATAACTGATTTTTCCGGATTTCTGAATCGCTCTGAAAAGCCGTTTTTTTTTTTTTTTTTTTTTGTTAAACCCAACTTAAAAAAAAAAAAAAGAATTTTGGAAATAATCTTAAAAAGAAGAAAAAAAGATGAAGTAATTCACTAATGATTATTTCCAAAATGATGGTAAGGTAAACAGTGTTTTCACTACAAAGCGAGAACGCGAGAATCTCGCATATTTTTTTCTTTTCTCGCATTAAAAAATGATTAACGCGAGAAGTTCTCGCACTCTATTAATGAATTTCAAAATGAGCGAATCTCGCGAATTTTGGAAAAAATTTCGTCTTCCACTATTTTAAATGAAATACGTTTCTCAATCCTTAATCTCTTGATCTTTCCTTATTTTCAACATCGGTCCTTGTTATCAAGCTTTCCTATTTACCAGTATTGTTCAGAACCAGTGCGAACAGCAGAACACAATGCCCCCCACCTCCGAAACCCTTTCAGAATACATTTCTCTTCAACCACGTGTTTACCGTAGGTAAGGTTTGTTCATGTAAGACGTTTAAATTTTTTGAGCTTTAATGTAAGATGGACAAATACCTTGTTAAGGCAACATTTTCTAGTCCATAACGCACAAATGAAAATGAAACAAATGTCGGTAGGAACTGTCAAAACAAAACAAGTACAGATATTCAATGGATACGGATCAAATACTAGCATGAAGTAAGAACATGAAAATAACTTCGCTATTCTATAGCAGAAATAATTGAAAAGCCTATGCTGGCAGGTGAAGAGGATAGGAAAGTGTGTGCACAATGCTACAAATTTACTTAGTGGTTCCGAATAGTTCAGCATCTGTTGCACCCAAAACCGAATTAAGACAAAATATACTAACAGATTGACTGATAAGCATTTGAGCAACCTAATGAGAATAGCTGATGAAAAAGTAGATATAGAACATTTTCCATGTGATAATGCAGCAAAAATATCCAATGCTTTAAAAATTAGAAGATGTTAAAAATGAAATATTTCTTTTCCAAGTCTATTCGTGTTTTTTTCATTTTTAGAAATCTCACCTAACTTTTTGAAATCTCACCCAGCTTTTGAGAAAGGGTGAGAAATTCTCACCCACTTTTTTTCTGTAATGAAAACACTGGGTAAACATCTTTCAAAAAAGAAAGAAAAATTCTAAAATCTTACAAGGGAAAGAAGAAAAAAAAAATTTTTTTTAAATGGCGGGAAAATTTACCGAATTTCGTTCCGGTTTTTTGGTTTTCCAGTTTTCTGATTTCCGGATAACGGGTTCTGTACTGTACTATTAATGTGCACTTTAAGCAGTAAAAATTATTTTTTCTGTGTTGTTTATTTGTGCAAATTACATTTATGTTCCTTAGTGAATATTGTTTTAACTTAAATTATACATATTTTTAAAAACTTCCATTGAGTTTAAGTAATGTTGTTCAAAATTTTTTTTTCTTCTCTCATACTTTTAGCATTATGATAATTTTGTCTTGTTATTTTTAGTTTGTTAAAGTTCTTTCTTTGTTTCTTTCAGACCTGGCAGAATTGGAGCCCACATCAAGCCTGATGAATCCTTTCTTTTCTTCCCCCATTTTCCTTATCACTTGAAAAACTCGCCCTGTAGTTTAAAAAAAAAAAATTATTAAACCATGGCTTCTACTTTTGCTCTCAACGAAGAGGTTTGCTGCTGCTTTAATGGACTTTGTATTCAGAGACTTCTTCATTTATCTGTTTAGTATAATAAACTATGCAAGCAAACTGGTGGTTAGAGGAATTTATTGTAATAATGTTTATTCGCTGCGATTGGGTAAATATAATGTATACAGAACAGAAAACTTAATTATAAAATTTTATTGACTTTGAGATTTTCAATATACTTGGAAGTCGTGAGAATGTCATTGAGAGATGGAATGTGTATTGAAAAATTTCGTGTATGAGTAAAATGTTTCCTACCTGCTGTCCCTTGTGTTATTATTTTTTTAATAAATATATTGAGAAATGTATATGCATGATATGTAAATTTAATCAACATAAAAAAATATATACAATGCAATAAAATTATTACTTAGTGATTTTCTGAAGTAATTTATGTTGAAGTTAAAAGCATATAATTAGAGGCAATTGTGATGCAAGGAAATTCTAAGATTTCAAAGGTTTTGGCAGAGAGAACTTTTACAACGGCCAGTTGTTGTTGACCAGGCTCCTCTTTTGCTGCAGACTATATGATGGTGGCAAAATGGTCAGTTTTGATATTGACCACCTCTACTTCCTACACTAGCTAGAGTCTATCAATCTGAAGCTGAGTATGATTGATAACACTATTATAGCTTAGCGCCTAAACCACTGAGGCATCACCTACAGAGTTGAATTATATGCTTATTGAATAGAATGTCTTTGAATTTCTAAGAGTTATGCCTAATTTCACATTTGCCTCTGGCATAGTATTTTTCTGATAGTTTTTTTTTTCTTTCTAATAATTAAAAAAATAGTTTTTGCATATTCTCAAAAAATTAACTCTCTTAGCAGTAATATTACAGCATTAATTTACAAATGTTAATGCACACTTAGCGTTTAAAAACAGGCATTCTGCGTGTTATTCCTTTTGAGAAGTATCGGAGAAATTTCAGTTCAATTTTGCCTTGGAGTTCAATGCGTAGAGCACTAAATTTAACAGTTGATCGAAATAAGTGATATTTTTAAAAAAATCTAAAGGAAACAGAAGTCAATACTAAATGATATTGTAGAACTTTGAATAATAAAGAAACAATTAAAAGTACATGTTTATTGGTGGCAATTTGCCCCCCCCCCCAAAAAAAAATGCAACATAATTCTTAAATCCATTCTAGGTAAGATAAAATGAATGTTTGAGTCTGCAAAAACTAATTTTGAAGAAAATATAGTAATAGAAAATTAGTTCAACTCCCCCCCCCCTTTAAGAAAACATTACCACATCAATACAAATCATTTAATTTACTGAAAGAAAATGTATTTTTAACAAAAAGCTAAAAAATTTCTGTAATTAAAAGGGCACAGTACCAAGCACTATTGACTACTGCAAAGAATGCAATACAATACAACCTCTAACAATTTGCCATTTTTGAAGACCACAGTTTTTTGCACTTTCAAGTAAATTCCTCCCTCTTCTAACCCCTCACTTTTCAAGGACCTAATTTAAATATTTCCTTCAAGCCAATGAATGTTAATTTCATCACCAATATAAGTATAAAAACCAAAACTGTACTAAATTGTATCTTTTTCCTTATTTAAAAAAAAAAAATTAACCAAATAACTTTAAATTTGATTTACTACTATAGAATATCTTGAGAAAATAAAATTGAAAGAACAAAACTTTAATTGTATTTTTCATGGTGTTCTATTTTTGGAACATTTGCGTTTAATAGAAGCTTTTTCTACTGATGGTGGTATCCACTTAGAAGTTCAAGAAATCTTGAAATATTTTTTTGGAAGTACATCAATAGTTTAAGTTTATTCACGAGAAATTCAAAATATTTACCAAAAATAGTTTCATAGGAGTACAATTCCTGTATTCAGGACATTTTTGCTAAATTATTTTCAGCTTTTCAAATTCTTTTGGTTCATTAAATTTCAGTCTCTTACTAGACTTTATAATTGGGTGTTTACTTTTTGGTTTGTCAATTGTGCCCGATTCCTGGGTTTTAATTTTCCACTTCATCTACTCAAATTTTATTTTTCAAAACAATATCCACAATTCCTCATGTATCGAATGGAACAGGAGGTTCTAAATTATTTCCATCTATGTTTTGCTCATCAATTAAGTTTTTCGAGTTGTCAGGAGGATCAACTGACCAATATCCTCATCTTCAAAATTTGAATCAGAAATAGTTTCTAAGAGGTCTATTACTTCTTGTATCATTAGGCACTTTAGACAGGATAAGAATTTGTAAATGAAACAACTAAAAAAAGCTCAATTTTCTTTTACTCATTTGGCAAGAGCAAATGCAACTCAGATGTGATATGAATCACAAGAATCAATTTAATACTTTTGTTGATACCATATTAGAGAAATCTGTGATGTTTAACTCTATCATTGTCAAAACAAGAAAAGAAAGCAACCCTGAAAGCCCAAGCAAGAAAATATTTATTTTTCAATAGTTAAAATTGCAACTAGAGAGAAAAATGCTCACTATGAATGTATTCCTATTTTTTATTGCTTTCTAAGTCATGCCTTTGCCATTAACACTCTTTTCTGATCTTCATGGTCAAAATAAGATTAATCTAGACATATTCTAACCCTCTTTCTATTAGAACATTATTAATTTTGATCATGTGGCATAATTCCAATTGAACGAAATGTACACAACATAACTCAATGAATCACTTGAAATCTAAAAATAGAATCCTTGAAATGCCAATGTTCATTCAAATTTATAAAAAATCTAATAATTATGGAAATTGCACCAAATTAAATGCAAAACATGCTTCATAATGTAAATTTTAAATGTATGAAAAATAATATTAAGTTTTAATTGCTGATTAAATTCAAAGTCGATGTTCCATTTTATAAACATTGACAAGCAAATGGTGAAAGAAAAATTTAATTCCGAAAATGACCAAGACAGACAATCTGTTTCCTAGATTACTGGATTGCAAATTTGGATTTAAAAGGAAATTATAATAGGAAAAGTTTATAAAAAATATTTAGGTTTTCAATTCAAGCTAATAAGGTTTAAATTAGGTAACTATTAATTAGGTTAATTTACTTAAATTAGGTCAGGTTTAAGTTCTAAATTTTTAGGTAAGAAAAAAGTTTTAAAACAAACATTAACTATGCATTAAAAAAATTTTACAAATTTTTTAGTGTTTCAACTAGAATAATCTTCAGTTTAAAAATTAAGGCCTTTTGAAGGTTTTAAGAGAAAATAAGGACTTATATAGCAGTTTAAACCCCAAAGTTTAAATAAAACCTCTTGGAAAAATAATTTTTGAAACTTAAAGATATAGTTTTGGGGAAACATAATGCTTGAATTATGTTTTCCCTAAAAGCTGTTAGCTTTATAGATTTGAGAGTGCTGCTTCCAACTCGACTCTGCTAATAGTTCACATTAAGCAAATAAATTTTACACTTTGTATGCCAGCAAAAGATTTCATATTATCTTCCTCTAAATTAATGAAAGTACTTATCAACAATGAAAGTTCACTAACCCCAGCCAGCACAATCGTTGCATTCCTCACAGCTTATACTATGCTTATTTCAATAAATTTCTTGTTGAATTATGTATAGTTTTGTGAGAGCCAAAGAGTTAATCATTTCTGTATGACCCTAGTAGCATAAAGTTGGTAGCATATTAATTAAAAGTATACCCTTCCTGCAAACGCTCATAATAGGTCAGGAGGTTCTTGGGAGCTAAAGACTTCAGTTTCACGACTGTGGCAATGTGGTCAGCGTTGCACACAAGCCATCACTTTACTTCTCAGACAACCTGGTTTTTATTTTATTCTATAACCGTAACTCTCTAGCCTTATAATTTTGAACCTGATCAAGATAACATGGGAACTCCTCGATCATGTATAGGGAGAAATTTGCCTTAGTGGCGGATTTTTTTTATATACTAATCCGCATCTGCGTTACACGGAGAGGAACACCACGGAAACCTTTCACGATCAGCCAAACGACAAGGGGACTCTAACTCAAGATCCGTCTATCACCGAAGACATCTTACGCCACCACTGGGGTCGGCGCAAACCAGATGCGGAATTCGTATCAATCAACCATCACGGAGATTTAAACCTGGTTCACCTCACTGAAAGGCAAACGCTCTGTTCCCTACGCCAGGGATGGCGAACCAATGGCACGCAACACACTATTCTGGGCACGCCATTGATCACAAAGTTCACTACGAAGCATATTAATAATTAAATTAAAAACAAACAAAAGAATTAAAAATTATCAAATTTTATTTAATAATTAATGCCAAAAAAAATATTTTTTAACCGTAAAAAACAAGCTAACAATAAATAACCAGCAAAAAGAGATTTAACAGTTCTGCCTAAATTAACATCTTACAACCTAATATAAATTATTTGTCATCTAATCTGCAACAACAGAATTCTCACTGATGTTACTTTAAATTGAATTACACTTATAACTGAGACACTGCAAAACGTTTTTTTTTTTCTTTATAGTAAATAAAGAGTTTTGATTTGATAGTATTTAGTATTATTATTTTCCCAATAATCAGAAAGTCAAAATTATTTGAGGGCACGTCTATGACCTCATTAAACAATTTTTTGAAAAAAATGGCAGGTTGGTGCAGAAAGGTTCGCCACCCCTGCCCTAAGCTATCGTGGCTCCCTGGTACTCATTGATTGGAAACGAAGTGGGCTTAAAGCTGCTTTTAAGGATTGAACCCCAGTCCTTCACAAGGACAGTTTAGTGCCGTAACCACTAAGCCACACACAATGCTAAAAATATTATCAATGATCAATCAATTGCAAGCCAGTGTGAGAACTTTAAAAATAAAAAAAATTGCTCAGGCTGGATTGTCTAATTGTGTTTAGCTGTTTTATATGATTTATTCAAAATTCCTGGGGGGAGAGAACACTGGATATGAAAATTAAACACTAATACACTACTGTATTCAGATGCAAATATTTATTCAAAAAAAAAAAAAAAAGATTCACAACAGAAAAATATGGAATAATTATTGCCTTTAACCACTAATATACAATTTTCAAAAACTCATTTATATAATAAATAAAAGCTTAATTAGTTTTCTAAATGCTAACAAATGATGTAAAATGAAATCACATATTGAGTACTACTTGGATGTAAAGGAGGAAGGAAAAAAATATTAATATTTTGATTTTATAAAAATTTAATGCATGAATATTATTCCATTTGTCTCTCTAGATATATAAAGAGTTAACTCAATAATTGAATTTAAGCTAGTTAAAATCAGTTTCAACTATGGACTAAAACGGAAATATCACCAACCAATAATTTTATTTTTAAATAAAAAGATTAGCTATTCTAAAGACAGATGGTCAACAAAAATTATTTTCAACGAATGTTAGAATTATTAAAAAAAATGAGAAGAGTATTATAATTTAAGGCATTTACATAAAGAACACGTAATGTTAGAAATAAAAGAAAACATGATTTAGAAAACAATTCAGAATTGAAGTAATTAAAAGAAAAAACTAAATTTAACTGAATCTAAACTGAGATCACTTTAATTAATAAAGTATAAGGGGGGGGGGGGGGGAACAGGTCACGCAAAATTCTTATGTGATAAAAAATTACAACTTAAGCCTCATAATCTGTGCTGGCATTTTACTTATTAAAAAAAGATTAAATTATAATACATCCAGAGATACTTTTTTAAGCATAAACACATTTTTCTTTGGTAGTTAATGAATATTTTATTTTATTATTTCTTTTTTAATGGTAACTCTAAACAAATTCAGCATTTTCAGTAACTGAAAAATAAGCCAACAATTATCATAGACACTTCCAGATTTACTAAACACACAATTTACAAAATACATTACTTATCAACTAAATCTTAGTTTAAAATTTAATTTCATTAAAAAACACAATATTAATTAACTTTACTTCCACATTTTCTATAAATGGAAAAAATGGATGAAAAGTCTGCTTTCTTGAAAACATTTTATAAGCTTATGCAAGATAAAAGTGAATTTAACTTGAATAAAACAATAAGTATTTTATACTAACTTAAATTCCACTTAGCAAAGTCTAGAAACTAGCACAAATACTGTTATAAAATTTACGAGTTAGTTTTCACAGAAATATAGGATGCAGCAACAACAAAAAAATTTCCAGCATATTATGCTTACCATGATACGTAGCAAAATATAAAGCATATTAGATACATTTACCCTTTGTTGCATTTTATTTCATCTGTACTAGTTTTGAAGATTTTAAGTAAATCAATTGTAATAGTATAAATACATTTTTAATATCTAAAAGGATTAACTATTAAAAAAAAATACGATTTCATTCATTCTATTTAAATTTGCCTCAAAACGAAATGAATTCGTTATTTTAGCAATATAATGAAACTAAAATATAGGATAAACATTTGTGCTTTAATTATTTAACAGCTTTATCTAAGTATAAAAAAGTAACACACAGCATAAAATAAATTAATAAATACTGAAGGACTTAGAAGCAATTTTGATGATATAAATAACAAAATATTTATAACAATTTAAAACTGATAACAAAAACTAAAAAAAAAAGCTGGGAAAGTTAATAAAGAACTTTTTTATTTACCAGACCAATTGAAATTAAAAAACAAAAGTCCGACTAAATAGTTAATATGCAAACAACACAATATTGCTTCTAAAAAATCGGTCACAGTGTACCAATCACCAATTGCATATTCAGTCTATTTTAACAAATAAAATATATAAAAAAGAAAAAATAATCACATTTTAACAAGAATGCCCGCCTAATGGTACAGTCTAGAGTCATGGTTACATTATGGTAAGGCATAAACCATAATGAAGTAAAATCTGTCTTCAAATGTACCATTACACTCAGAGTTGGTGGTCTAAATAAGAAAAAAATGCCTTTTAAATATTTATAAATAATTAGTTTCTTTTTTCGAATCCTCATATGGCAACAACATTCTCTGAAACGTTTGTTCAACTTCTATATACAGCAGGCAAGTGCTCAGTCTATTTTCACAGTTGAGTAGATTTTTCTTACAAATATGCTGGTTCCAACATACCCAAATGTACCTAAAACATTAAAATACAAATTTAATAAAAGAATGACTGTTTAATTTTATGACATGTTCTTTTAAAAAAAATAAACAATTTAAGCATAACTAATATAAAACAAATATTTTTTTCTTTTTATAAAAGAAAATATATATATATATTTTTTTTTTGAATACTTATTTCTTAGATTTATTCTGTGATTATGAGTTAAGGCAAAAACAATTGCTATGCGTTGTGTGGTCTAATTTAAACCAGCCAACAATCCAGCTTTTTGAAGAAGAAAAAATTAAAATCTAGTTTAAACGGACAGAAAAATTTTAAATTCTGGATTTAATTATATCCAGAATAATTTCTTTCAAAACAACCAAAAATCATTACTAAATACCTAAACACAAACACTTTTAAAATTAACTTCAAAACAAAGCTGATTTTCTAATACTGATATTAATTCTGCTCCTTAAAAAAATTAAAATACAAAAAAAAAAAAATCATAGCAATGCAATAAATTGAAAAAGAAAATTTAAATTATAATTTTAAACAAGGAAGGAATAGATAAGAAAATATACCCAACTCAAATGCTCATCAAGAAAAACATTTTCACCTACATTTTATGATTAAATAATTGACTAAATTTTAAAAAAAAAAAAAAAAAAAAAAAAAGGCAAACATAAAACAAGATTAAATGAAACCAGATTATGATAGAACAAAAAAGAATTAACACAACAAATTTAAAATAAAAAACTAAATTAAAAAAAAACTTTCAGTTGAAACATTTTGGTCAGTAAAAAAGGAAATTTTTTAGAAGTTCCAGAACTTTTTTACAAATTTTGTATATTTTTTAGAGATTTCTCAGGCTTTTCCAGAATAATAAAATTATTAGACTTTTAAATATTCTGTGTCACGCCTTGTTTTTGAGTTGAATTCTTTAAATTTCGATTGAGATTTGGTCTGATATAAAGTAAATGCCAATGAAAAACAATTTCGATAAATCAAAATGGTTTTACACCAAAAGATAATTGAAACATCAAAAGATAAATTAAGCAAAATAAACTTTTTCCTAGGTTATAATGCTCACAAATTTGTACTGCCTCAAACATTACAGACGCTTAAATGTATAAAATTAAATTAAGCATAAGTTATTTATTTTTGTGTTCTTAAAGGATATCAAAAAGAAAATTAAATTATAATTACCACACAAAATTCCAAGTGCGCAACTAAACAGTGCCATGTATCCAAAATAGAAAGTAGTTTGGAATAAGCCATACATTCTAAAAAGAAAAAAAAGGAAGTTGTCAATCGAAACAAATACTTAAATAAAAGAGAAAGAATATTAGCAAACTGTTATTTATAAGACTTACTTAGTTTTAAAGAAATAGTAGTAAAAAGAATACATATATACATATCCAGCAGTTGAAGCACCAGAAAGAAAACTAGTCCATTGCCTAAAAGTATAATAAGAAAATAAAATTTTAAAGTTATTTCATACTTTTCACTAAATTTGGAAAGGTTATTCATGAAATAAAATTTTTATATAATTTCTTAATTTTATATAGAAGCATAAAACATAAAGGATAGAAAACAAGAAAATTCAACATATCTCACCATCTATAATCTTCTGCATTCAATAAGAAGTAAGTGCAAACAATTGTGACACAAACAGTAACAATAGCTAGGATTATGAACACTAAGAGCATAAAGCCATACACATAGTAGATTTTATAAGCCCAAAAAGATGTGAATATGAAGTACCTGTAATAATATTATACATTAAATTCATAAAATACATAAGAAATATTCAAAGATATTTTGTTAAGATTCTTGATGACATACATTTCAATGAAGATGGAGCCAAATGGAAGAATACCGCCAAGACTTATGATAACTCCGGGTTCCATAAACCACTTCTTTTCTGGTATGGGTCTTGGAACTGCATTGATGCGACATGGGTAATTTGGTTGACCAGATATGTTTCGACCTAAGACTGTGCCAACTAATGTTAAAGGGAGAATGACAAAAAGGCAAATGCATGTTACTGCAACCTAGGGAAAGAAACATTTTAAGAATAAATTTAGTACACTTATTATTATTGTTTAAAAATATACATTACATTACTTAATACAGCGAAACTTCTCAAGAGCGAACATGATCCCTTGCGTAAGAAATTGGTTGTTAAGGGAGGTAATCGCTTCTAAAACTTTTTAAAAACAGTTAACTCAAAAAAAATATTTAAATTAGTAGTCACATTTTGTATTCATAAAAAGAGAACAATAAAGATATTTGTGATGTTATTTATTGACTACTGCATAATACACGAAATGTTCTACATATTTTTTAAACTTTAAATATTTGTAAAGTATGTAGAAATTTCATATTGCTTAAAAAAAATTTTCTTAACAGATCATTCTTTACTTGCACTTGTTAAAAGTAAAAAATTTATGTGTGAAAACACTTTAGTTTAGAATGGGTTCTTGCTCTTACTTGACCAAAAAGAAAAACAATAAAAAGCTTTAATAGGGTGGTCAGTAATCAGTTGCTCACACAGGTTTTCCTGATGATACTTTTTAACTTTATATTGATAGAGTAAAAAATCAATACATTAAAAATGCTGTTATTGAAAGAGGTAAGTCTCTCATAGAAGTAGATCTGTAAATATATAAGTGATTTTGCATACCATGGTTCCAAAAGGAATAGCTCTTGATGCATGATAATAAATAGCAATGAAATTTATGAGAAAAGCTGTTCCACAAACTAGGGAGGGAAGAAGAAATGCACTCATAACCATTTGTCTGATCCATCTTTTACCTGAAATTTTAGAAAATGTTAAGTAAAAGAAGTTCTCATTGACAGCAAATTAACAACAAGATCATTAAAATACAGTAGAACTCAGATTTAGTGTCAACCGTGAATAATAATATCCTGCTTTTAACGTCTTTACAGCTTTGTGCACTTTTATTTCTTACATCAATATAGTAAATACATCCTGGTATTTAGACCATTCCCTGAAATACCGACAAATTGGACTCCTGTACAACTTCTAATATCCAACAAAGAAGAAAAATAAATATGCTAGCTTCAAACTTAATATTGTCAGCCTGAAAAGAAGTTTCTAAAGACTGCAATGTTAATGGCTTCAATATAAGTAGTTTTACATTAGTTCTGGAAGAGGAGAATGTCCATGCCGACTTTATAGAGAGTTCACAATGTGATAATAATCTAACTAGTGAATCAAAGGCGATTTCAATAGCTGAAATTATAGACTCCAGTAGTGATGGAGACGGCAAGTCGTCAGATCCACCAGCATAATGAAGCAGCAGCTATGCTGCTGAGACTAAAAACTTTTTAAAAGGTAAACAAAGATGTTTATTTTTTTTTTAACAAAATGCTTTCTTTTCCAAATGATGCATTTAAAATTTAGTTTTTATGGGAATTTTCATGTCCCTATATTTACACCCAGTCCAACAAGCGTCGTTAAATTGAGGTTCTACAGTATGTACGATCTAATATTCAGTAAATTAAGAAATGTTATAAATAAAGAAAATTAGTATATCTAAGAAAGAACATATTCATGTTTTTTTATTTTTAAAACAGTAATATTTAGTTGGTTAAGAAATGTAATATTAGAGTATAGAACTACAGTTAGTATAATCCATCTTATCTCTCAACAATTGTTAATAAAAAAATATCATTGATAGTAATATAATACTAGCATAAAAAGTTGGTATTTCAATATTTTTGCTCTAAAAATAGTGCGAAGTTAAGAAATGTAATATTTGAGTGCTAACATTTTGAATATCATATGGCAGTTATAATAAATAATCAAGTGCTTGATTTTTAATCAGAGATTTCAAGCTAAAAGGTCCCAACTTGGTTTCTTAAATAACTAAACTGTATTTGTAAATTCTAGAAATTATATAATACTTGATAAATATTTCAAACTTTATGAGTTAGATTTAAAGACTACTTCTAAATACATGAATGCATTTTCTCTTTACAATAATGAAGAAGTGTTTAGATTCTTTATTGCAATACAAGTAATAGAAGTTGGCATTCTAGCAATATATTTAATCCTTTTACTACAATATATACACAAAATTTTTGTCAAATACTATTTAATTACTTATAATAACATATGTGAAAAAATATATAAGTATGTCTTATAATTGACATCAATATTTTAATTATAAAGATCAATGCTAACACGTAGCAATACTTTCAAGAAGTCATGGAATTACGTTTTTTTATTACAAGATAATTTATTTAGTAATATTTATATTTAGTTTAAATTCAAAAAGTAAACTTCTTTGACCAACAATAAAAATAAGCTTCAATACATTAAATTACATATTGAATAACAGTCAAAGTTTGCATAAGTATTTAAAAAAAAAGTTTGCTTCAAGTTTCAAAATTAATATTTGCCTTCAATTCATTTAAATGCATAACAAATAACAATCAATATGCATAAGCATTGGAAATTTGTTTTAAATTATAACTCGTCCAAACAGAAAGTTAAGAAGTCAATTTTCAAGGAAAAACTGCTATAACTATAGATAAAAAATATAGAAGAAAACACTAACCATTTTTCCTTAAGGTAAATCAAAACATGTTTTTGTCAAAATGAAAATACAGATGGCCAGAATTAATATACTTTGCAATAATATACCAAAGCATTTGATAAATATTATGATTCGATTAAAATGTGAAAAATTAAAGGAATAAAACTCAGAAATAGTTTTTTTTTTTTTTTTTAAAGATTCTTTAGCACATCAAATTTGCCTTGTTTAACTAGAAATTTGTGTAATTTCATCAAATATTATTTTTATACTGCTGTTATTTTTCAATTGGTAGTATTACTGCAATGCATTCAATTCACAATTTATAATGATAAAAAGTTTAATACATAATATTAAAATGTTTCCTTTGATTAGCTTACTTTGTAAACCTAGATTTTTTAAAAGATTTTTCACCACGGAAAATAAAAAGTCACAATTTAAGTTTTTAAATTCAAAGCTATGCACTACATATATACTACCTTGTAGCAAAGAATTATTTGGACTTTAGTACTAAAAAACAAGTTAAATATTTAAAAAATATATAATTTTTTTTAAAAAAAAAACATCACTAATTTGGCAAGATTTTTCTGTCAAGATGAAATTAAATAATTTTTAAAAACCTGAAAATGTAGCATTGAAGTAACTTTTCAAATATTAAAAAATTAAATCACTAACATTCATTATTTTCACAAAACTGATATTTTTCTTCTTATTCACATTTTGCACCATTTTCATAATGAGCATAGTGAGCACTGGCACTTAACAATTATGAACAGCAAGAAACTCACAATAGTTATGAAAAATTGCATTATTTGCAAAAAAGTGTTACAGAGCCTTTGAAAAACAACCTTAAATTTGCTTTCAAATCAAGAGAAATATAGAAAATGTTGGTAGTTATATAATACAAGCTATTGTAGAAAATAATCTAGGAAACCTTGACATACGTTTGAAAGAAATCAGAACAATAAAATCATTTACCTCCCATTCTAGCAAAGAGACTGCCACCAAAATAGCCATTTACAGGAGAAGTAGTAGCATACACAAAGATTGATGTACTCAGCAAAGAACCTCGCCTAAAATGTTAATTTACATTATCACGTTTTACTTAAGAACCTACAAAGTTAAAGATAAACATTAACTTTCTTTTAAGCTTAAAATAGTTAAGGTAGCATAAAAAAAGTTAAGTTTTTTTTAGGCTTAACAAATACAGACATTTCATACTAATTTAAACCTGATTTTAAACATACATAGTAGTCATTAAAATATTAACTTATGTCAATATTTTAATGACTAACTAAATATTTATAAATTTACTACTTATTTTAAAGTTAACTAAATATTTATAAACTTTAAGTGAAAATAAACAAGAATCTCATGTTAACATATTAAATCTCTATTATATCTCATTTTAACATATTAAAAAAAAAAAATCTGTAAATAACCATAAAAATGAGGCTAAAATTTACAAATTATTATATTTGAATTTGTGTTTCATATAATTGTTCAATTAAACTTTTAAATAAAGGCAGAATTTTATTGCTTTCACTTATTATTCACTTCACAGAAATAAAGATTTTTTTCATGTTAATACACTAAATATATACACAAAAAAGATTAATTAAAAGGATTCAAATATGCATGTAATAAAAATTAATAAAACTATGCAAAAACATATGTAATACTTTATTTAGAATTCAAACAAAGTGTATACAAAAGAGAATGATTGAAAAAGACAATTACTTACTCAGTATAGAGTTCACCAAGAATTGAAAATATAATCACACTTAAAATGACAACAGTTATTTGATATCCTGATCCAACAAGAGAAGTAAAAAGAGCTGGATATATAGGTGCCCGAAAAACATCACCATGCACTTGTTTCCAACCATACTCATCACCCAAATCTCTTTCCTACAGAAAAATTGAAATGATTTTAAAGGGAGAAATAAATAAAAATGAAAACAAAGTAAAGAGATTTAGAAGAACAACATATTTCATGCTGTATGGATTTCATAAATTCAAAAATCATATGGAATAAATGCCAAATGAAAAAAGATTTGTTGCATACATAAAATTAAAATGTATTATCAAAGTCAATACTAACACTTAAAGTTTCATAATAGATTTTGTTTTATTTTAACATGCACCATATTATTTAGACGTCACACATGTGAAGAAACAGAAAAGAATCGTTGTACTAAAACATTTACAAAGAAATTGATGGTGTTGGATTGAGAAGTGCATATATTTTGAGAGTTTTAAATACTATTGGATCATCTATTTTGAACTTGAATTATTCTCAAATTATTCCCTCAAATAAGTTCACACTGTATCATCATTAGGAATGTAAAACAGATTGTATCGAATGCAAAATCTTAAATATACTTACAATGCATACTAAGAAGGCTTCATAGAGAAAAAAAATCGGGACATACTTTGAAGCAGTAAGCATATATCAAAATATTTTTAATTAAGGGAAAATAACAAACAAAAAATAGGAATAATTTGCTCTACTAAGCATCCCCAGAGGCAGAATTGCAGTGACACGGCGACATTGTTGCAGAACGTTACAAAGTTCTTGCAGAAAGAATTTTCTTTTGAAAAGTAAGCAATTTTAGTTTTCTTTTCTACAGAAATTTACACATAATATTTGAATCAGCCATTTAGATAATCACTTTTTGATGCGCTTAGTTTACGTTGATAGTATAGTAAATCGATGTAATGTTTCGATTGTATTTTTGGCAGTTATTGATATTGCTTTTCACATGGTTTTTAAATATTTTAATATATTTCAAACAATCTGGAAAATTCTCACTTTGCATTTAGGTATTTACTTTTTAAGGCAATAATTTTTGGCAGTTATTAATATTGATTTCTCAATAGTTTCTGAATCCGATATTTTTTATACAATATTAAAATTATTTATTATTCATTTGAGTAACTCCTTTTTGAGGAATCCAATTCATGTGATTTTATCGTCGATCATTTTTTTGACAAAGGATTTCAAGTTTTTAATTTTTTTAAAATTGTGATGATTATTTACAAAATGTGAGGGAAATAATTTGTGATTTTGAATTTAATTTGGAAATAATTTTATAAGGAAAACTAGAAATATTAGGACAACTAAAAACTTCGTAAAAAACTTTTATTAATTATGAATGGAGAGTGATTCGTTTCAGAACTACACTGATTTCAAGAATTTGTCCATGGCAAGCTTGTCTGGTTGATGAGCTGCGATAAGGTTAGAATAAATAACTTCCTTGATATAATAACAATAACTTACTGACTCTCCACCTACAACTTCTTTTAGTTATTACATTTTACAAAACATTAATTATAAAACAGAATAAAAATGAGATACCATGTCATCCATTTCTTCATCTTTGCTGTAACGAGCATAGTCTTTGCGCAAAGTTCTCATGAGGATCATGCTCACAAGGCCGACCAGGAAAATAACCATCATGAAAGAGTTGAAAATTGAGAACCAGTGGATCTGAAGCAAATATCAATATTTAACATGAAATATCACATCAAAAAATGAAAGAAAAATAATCATAGTTTATGTAGCACAAAAATATATCCTCCTTACTCTGTGTTGGAAGAAACTGGGATCTAAGTACTTGTCAAATCTATCATCATATTTTACACTTGATGACTTCCAATTTACCTAAAAAAAAATAAAGAGATAAGATTCTATTAAAACAAAAGCTTTAATAAAATGAAGTAAATATTTAATTTTCAATAAATTATTCAGCTTGATTTTAAATAGAATAAAAATGATATGGTGGATAAGAGATATTGCGAAGTAACATAATATTTCAATGACCCATAATGTAAGGAGAATATTTTGATCCATAATTAAAACATAATAAATTTTATGAAAATCGAATATTTATTATTATTTTTAATCAGTTATGATGTTTTTAAGTGTGCAATTGTTTCCAGGAGTTAGGACTAAGTTTATTTGTGTTTAAAATAATATTTAAACACATGTTCACCATATGTGAATGATCAATAAAATCAGTCAATTTTCCTATTGCAGCAAATGTGTTTTTACATTTATATAAGAAATTACGCACATTCATAAAAATGCATAAAAGACATTAATTTATCAATCCATTAATTTTCCTCTAGCAAAACAAAATGCTTAAAGCTCACTGTAACATAGGCATTTCAAAGATGTACTTGGCATAAATAGACCTACATCTAACGTAAAACTAGCCATTATGTACATGTGTTCCATTATATTGTTTTCTGCTTTTTTACCCTTCATTGAACTAAATTCTTTTTGTATATTTTTCAACCATCCTTCTTTTAATACTCATTGATTTGCTGCGTATTAAAAAACAAGACCAAATGTAAATAATAAAATCAATTTATTATGTTTCTTAATAAGTAAATTATACTATATTTTCAAGTAATAGAATATAAGAAATAGAGCTCAAAATTCACAATGGTTCTTTGGATCTAGACCAGGGACTTGGACCACCAAAAATAATTATCGACATTCTCTGATCAGCAATCGATGTTAAGGTATGGTATGCTGTTTTGATTTCCAGTTTCCTGTTTTATTTCACAAAAAAGCAAATTTTCTCATAATTGCGAATATTACACATTTTTTATATAGTAATTTTTAATTTAAATTCCACTACGCACAGTAGGAAAAATAAGAATTTTTTATATACTATGCCTATAGTACAAAATGCCTGGAGATTTTTTATTAGTCATTTTACCGAATGCCTAAACAATGATAGAAATATTCACTCATTTTATAAGTTGCCAATTGATTTTTGGTATTCTATACAATGACTAGACAGACATCTAATAGAATACAAGATTTCACATATTGGTATTTAATATATAAGTCAGTTTTCAAAAACTGTTAATAACAAAGTAAAGTATCTTCCAAAGATTTCAGTAAATAATTAATAAAATTGGGACTTAACAATATTGTAGATATATGCACATTTTCTTAAAGTACTCACAATTTAAAATAGAGGATACCCTTTGATAAAACCTATCTCATTTATATAGAAATCATCAAAATTATTGCTCTCCAAACTAAAATATTGTGGCCAGTAAACTAAAAAAAGCAACTTGCTTTAAATTTATGCTCAACACACTTGAAATACATAACATTAAATAAGTCATTGTGTTTTCACTTTAAGTATCTAAAGAATTTTAAACAATACTCGTTTTGTAATCATGAATTTCAATAGGAAATTAAAAGATAACAGACCCTCCAATAAATTCATATTCATGAGCAGATAAATTCTAGACCAATGTCACTGATATAAAGAATACTGTCATACCTCATATGTAAAGGTTATTTTCTTTCCTTTCTCTAGTTTAACTTTAGCTTCACTAGTTAAATTCACATCAACAATCTGATCACCATTATAACCAATGTCAAACTTCTTATGAGTCCACAAATAATAACTGTTATCAGATTCCTCATATTCTCCAACAATACCTGTGCAAGAAGATAATAACTTAAATTAAACTTAGGTGCATATCATTAATTAAACATGTAGAATAATTGTTAATAATAACATCGAGTTATTTTATCAAAGACATTATGGAGTTTAGAATTATAATTCAAAAACTAAGAAAGAACGTGGAACTAGAAAACTTACCACAAAAGAACAAGGAAAACTTTAAATATACATTAATCACTCAATGACTGATTTAATACAAGAAAACAATATTAAAAATATTAAAATTTAGGAAAAAAAAATACAATACGAACTCTTTAGTACAGTACGAACAAGAGTATATCAAAATTAACTATGATTGAATGAATTGTGAAAAAGTTAAATGGAACGTTCTGAAAACGGTGCTTTTTGAATTATTCATGATAACAATCCACATGGCAAAAAAAAAAAAAAACTCATTTTGGAAAAGAGAAAATTAAGCACTTTTTATAAACACCCAATGAAAAAAAGTATTTTTATAGGCTTTTAAAAAATGAAAATCAAAAATATGCACTTTAAAGCAAAATGCGACACCTCCTTGTTTAATTTTTTTTTCTAAGAATATGCTTCGTTAAGACATAGGATCAATTATCATGATTTCATCACATTAATATTTAAAAATTAGCATTTCTGAAATTATTTAATAATAACAAATCCAGACCTAAAATATAACATTATTATCTCGTCAAATCAATTTCAGCTATCTTAACTTTTAAAAATTTTCCGACATTACCTTTTAAAAAAATAGTAATTCATACAGTACTAAATGTGATATTAAACAAACAAAGCTACACAAAAAAAATATCATAGCCTTTACATACAAGACAGAAGTTTTATAAACACAGGTAGATTGTCTTGAACAGTGGGGTGGGGGAATTGATTTTAAGTTTTACCTACCCCAAACTGGTAAATCATCTAGATACATTTGATACCAATAATGATTTTTCACTGCATACACAAAGGCTTGCAATTTCTCTTCATTTAGATCAACATCACAGTAGGGATTTTTCGGTGCATTTGCTACAAGAAACAAAAACAGATTTGGTACTTGTTCAATGAAAATTAAGAAAGACCATAACATTAAAAAGAACAGCAACTACAAATATTTCATAAGCAAAATAACATTGCTTAAGGCCGTTGGCACCTGAAAAAGGAAGTGAACTGTCTATGGGGAGGAAGAGTGGAGGAAACCTTAGCCCCTGGTGGTCAGTAAAACGGTTAAAACTCCTCAGAAATCTGGGAGGATTGAATCATTATAGTGAGGGTTTCGATTGGCCTGAGGGTCACCCCCTCCATTCAAATCCGGTTTTTTTCTTTGGCAAGTTATCGCTACTTTACTTTCTCGAAATCGCAACTACATACAAAATTTAGACTACCGTGAAAGCGTATACAACAGGTTTTCTTTCTTCTTTTTTTTTCGTTCCTGCTGGTTCGGTGTGTTTTATTTTAGTAAAGGGTCTCAATGAAAAGGCCAAATGTGATCTTCCTTCTATGTAATTCCGAAACTGGTGTTTCAATATGCATTTTTATTTACGCATATAGTTTAATTTATTCAAACATTAAAAGTTAAGCTAATCTTACAAAGAAACACGGGAATGGATTGCATGGGTTTATAAAATTAGTTTGGCTTAATTGTGTGAGGAAGAGTTTAAAATTCAATTTAAAATAAATTTTAATTTTTTTAGGACTGATGTCCAATAATTGCGAGATTATATAGAATGCTTAAGAACATTTATTGAGACAAAAAAAAAAATGCGAAATGAATATTTTTTTTACATTGTACACAAAAAATAATGGATTTGGAATCGTTTGATTTCATATATTGCCTGTCATGAGCATCATTTTGCGCTACTATGGTGTTAATTGACTACTCATAGAAATTAAAAAGTCAGTATTTAAAACGACAAGGATTTTCATGACTTATTATACGGCGAAATAAAATATTTAATTGCATTCTTAATTACATAGGTCATGTTAGTGTTTGACGACAACTTTATCAAATCATTACAATATTGTCACGTAGAATAACTAGGACTTAGTCTACAAAGTTGGAGAGCTTTATTCAACACCTACAAAGTACAGTGAACAAAGTAACTGGGACCTCGGCTAGAGACATCCAGTCTTTTATAGGAATAATAACAGGAAGTGACAGGAACGATATGCTAGAACATTCTAGAAACTTCTAGAAGAAACATAAATAATAAATAAAAGCTTATTTTAGAGTTTTATATTTTCTTACAGTTCTACGGATCGAAGCCTGAATCTCAGTCTTTCCAGGACGACTCCGACCTCTCGGCCACACTGACACGTCAATATTTTGAATTGACTCACTATCCGCTTACCCCTTACTAAAAATTTCTAATAAATTTTCTTTTTCTGTTTTATCTTTTAGTTTCTCTGATTAAAGACTAAATCATCTCCTTTTGTGTTTTCTTATAATTATTGACCAATTGTTATTTTACTAACTCTATTGGAAGATAGTTCAAAATTAAATTAACATAAGTTACTATAAGTTCAAATAATAACACGTAAGTACAATTCCTTTTTAATATTTTATTATTCTATTTTAATTTTCAAAATATTTTTGTTACTACATCAATGAAATATTCTTTATACACATGATCATTATTATTATATAACGCATACTATGCATATATAAATCTACATATCAAAAGTTTGTTTACCATACTGATTTACCGCATATTTCTGCCTTACATAGAACACAAAAAATTACTTTTTATTTATTCATTTAAAAAATAAAATTATTTCCTCAAGCAAATTTTATATTTATAACAATTTAACAATGCAAAGTAAATTTCGTTCTACAAAATAAAAATTTGAATAGAAAAATTTTAACACTATAAATAGGAGAGAGATGGGTATAAGTTTCAAATATACTATTTTTGTCTTTAGTAAAATTAAAACTTGCGTGATTAGAAAACAATTATAATAATTTCTCTACTCCCAATAGTTCTCTGTGTGTCGAAAAAATACTATCTTTGTTTTATTCGCTAATTGTATTATTCTGCAAATATTTATATTCTGTGCGAGATAATTCTTTATTGATATTTTGGAATCGAACAAAATTAAAATCTAAATCAAATAAATATACCTTGTTCATGTTGACTTACTTTCTTTTGCAATTTCTTTTTCTATGTAAAGATAACGTAATAGATAAAACGCGTGTGATTATAAAAAACAGAATTATTTTACAAAACAACAGAAAAACAGAAGATTTTAAGAGCATATATACATTTGAATGAAATTTATATAAAAACATCGCATGAAAGAAAAATAATTGGAGAATGGGGGAGAGCAATGTGTTTTAGAGCCTTGTAAGGAACAAAAACCTTTAGCGATATAATAAAAAAATATTCTAAATATAATATAAAAATATTCTTAAAATATAATTAAAAAATATAATTAAAAAATTTTATCAAAAATGTTCTAGTAAAAAATATTTGAAGTAATTAACAAATATTTTAAAAGTAAATAAAGCACTATTAAAGATTATTTATAAAAGTTTGAAAAGTTTTTGAAGATAATTTCCGAGAAATTAAAAAATGGCCAATGAAAACTTTTGGGTGGGGAAAATTTGATATAATGTTTTCTCAAAAAAAGTAACTGCTTTTTCAAATCTGAATTATTATTTTTTCTTCAAGTAAAAGTTTTCAAAAGTACAAAGGGTTTGTATTGGGTTACTAGTGATGAGAGTACTATAACAAAAAAACAATATTGTCCCCCAATCCGATGAAATGCAATACTTCGTTTCAAATGTATTTAAATCATTAATTAATAATAGACACGATATTTTTAAGAGCGTCTTTAATTTGTGCGGTTTAATTAAAGACAAGAGTAATAAAAGACTTGAACTAATCTGACTCGTCACTACTTCTTTAAAAAGTGTCTTTTGTGAGCAAGCGACGCGAAGAAAGCATATACATAAACAAAAGAAACTAGAAAGCTAAATCTTCATGCTTTTCTCTTTCGAAAGCCACTACCTTTAGGTTCTCGACTGAAAAATAGTAGATTTAACTGCAATGTATTGCACAAAAACAGCTGCTCTTACACAAAAGTATTTTTTCAACAGGTGCATAATCATCTTGCTGCTAATAGCTTGGTCTTCTCGCCGACAATGGGCTATTTTACACCTTCTCTCCAGTATTCACTTTCTGAAATAGCCAAACATCTTTACTCTTATTTACAAAAGAATAGGAGAAAGCGTTTGTGTGAAGCAAGGGTTGTCCGAGAGGTCAACCTTTGGATTGACCTCTGGATGGATTTCTTTAGAGAGCTGACTCGAGTCGCTAATAATAAAACCTCCTAAACTCTGAAATAGTTTTAAGATTCGTATTGACTCAAAATACTTAAAATTTATATATTTTATAGCAAATACAATTTTTATTACTTCTCGTAATAATGCCAAAAAAAAAAAAAATCTATAAGAAATTTAAAATCAAAAGTTTCTTAAAATAACCATATGCTCGTGATAAAAGAAAATATTGCGCAACGTAAAATTAAGTTAACTGTACGATACTGCAAAACAGAGCTCTCTCATAATTTCTATCAAACTTCATTGAGTAAACAAGTTTTTAGTTCGATTATAATTTTCAGAAGAAAAAAAATTTAATTTTGTTTTCAACTTGTTTGATAAAAAATCTTGTTCCTCTCTTGCTAGAAACAAATTTAATACATATTTGTAAATTTTAAATAAATATCATTAGGATATCATTAACTATTAACAATTAATTAATAAAAATGAAAAGATTATCAAGCATCAAAATTTAAAAACGCTTACATAAATGCCAATTTCATCAATGGAATTTATGTTGGGATTATTAAAATGATTGATTTTAAAAATTTAAATTATAACCTTATTTCTCATCCATAATTCATTAAATAAAAAGGAAATGTCACTTTAAATAAATAAATGTCATGGAACTTCAAACTGAGGTAACGTAAAACGGGACACTTACGTTTTGTGATGCTACGTTACGTTATGTTAAATGTTTTCCAGAAATAAAAAAAAATAAAGATAGTATTTGTCTTTTCTGTAGAATGCACACGTTGAGCAACAATAAAATCTATCCAGCCCATTGTGTTTCGTATGCTATCTGCGATGTCAAATCTTGTCTCAAGTATATTTTACTGGTATTAATGTCGATAAGTTAAGTTGACATTCAGATTCTTAGTACAATGAATGCGTTTTATTAGCAGTTAAAAGCTATTATGTCTTTATATGTTGAAATAATTCATAATATTGCACTTTGGATAGTGACTTGCAGCAGATATTTGGTTTTGTTTTGATCAAAACGAAAGCAGTAGGCACAAATGTGTAGCTAAATAGTTGTAGGCGATGTTTGCTCTGAGATCAGAATATCAGTGGAAGAGTTTAAGATAATTCAGGATTCATACAAACCTTAAAAAGGACGAAAATTACGCATCGTTATAAGTTTTATCAACAACTACGCCTTATAATTTCAAATAATTATACATAGTGACGAAATATGACAATTTTAATTTCAAAGGGAATACTAAGTAAAAAAGTTGTTTACTCTTTTTATTAGAACATTGACACCCCTTTTTAAGTATAATATGGACCGTATGAGCGTTGAAAGATGCAATAGCCTGATCCAAAAGCACAATGCATAATAAAGCACATAGAAAACTAATTTATAATGTTGCACTATGTTGTCATGCGGGAACTTTATGCCAAAAGTGTGTTTGGAGATATCAATGTAAGTAAAACGATACTAATTTTCTTAAGGCAAAAATAGGGCAATATATTGAACGTAGCCGAACTATTTGTTCTAGTACAAAAGAAATTAAATAAGAAAATGTACGACTTTCAAACAAATTTTCTATTAGTTTGATTTAAAAATTTAATTTCAAATAATAATAATATGATTAATAATAATATCAATAATAAAATTCCTTTCATTGATAGAATTAATAATAATGATTAAAGTAATACTTATAAAATTACTCATAACTAACAATAAATGTAATACTTTTATTTCGGATTTTCTATTTTATCCCCCCCCTCCAACAAAAAAATTTATACATTAAAAATGATAAGTTATGTATCTTCAAAGCTACTTCATCCTAAGTTCATTGGTGGTAACTCTTTACAGCAGTAACATTTTTTTCCTTTATTTTTCTTATTTAGAATAATGTTTTAAATACCTTTTCGAAAAAAAATTGTGAAGATATATTTTATTAAATATTTAGATAGTAATTTAAAGGAGATATTAAAAAATTGCCCCGAACAAACTATTTTTAATTACTAATTTTCAAAAAAATATAGGAAGAATTTTGTAAACGAAATGATCTTTTTCCCAAAAATTGAAAATGGCTTTAATGTTCAATTTATTTAAACGAGTGAATTATTTGTTAATTACTCTCACGGTTTATAGTTAAACATTATTTCAATCTTGAAAAAGATATTCTTAGGCCGGAAGGAAAATAAGATCTGAATCACTCATTTCAGTAAATGATTACTTCTTGTCAGGGACTATGCTTCTTGTGAATGTTTGTTTCTTGGCGACCATTGAAATCCACCATTACGAAAAAGATCGCAGGTTTATTTACGACAACCATGAAAATTCACTTATGTCCCCCTCTTCATGCCTGGGGGATTTCTTCACGGTTGAGTGATAGCCTCCTGGAGAGAAAAGGAGGAACTGAAGAACGATTTCAGAGTAGAAAAATGTTTCATACCCCGGAAAAAATCATTTTTTAGCAATAGTTCCTAATGTATAATTTCATATTGTTTACATTACGTTTAAACTACGTATTTATATGTTTTTTTTTAAAAAAATTTCGTGAATTTAGCTAAAAAAGTAACTTTGTGAAAAACGCTTGAAAATTACTCTAAAATCACATTCAAACTTGTTTTAAAAATTATTAATAGAATTTTAAAATAATTTTTTACAGTAGTTATGTTTGTTTAAATGAGATCTATACATTAATATTAAACATTGAGCTGTCAGGTTGTAAATTATTGAGAAAAAGTGATTTATGTTCTCCCATAGAATAACATTGAGACGTCGATTGGAGCTGGCAACGGTGCCAACGGCCTTAAAAACTAACATCCGCTTTACTTACTAATTGCTAAAAGTTAAAGGATTTTTTAAAAAAATTACACATATCTACACAGTTCGAGAAGTATTATTACCTTTAAAATGAATTTCAAAACCACTTATTTCTAATTCAACTCCCAATAATGCTTCGCCAAGAGTTTCATGATAATGGTCTATGCTTCTTTTAGGGCCAGCACAGAATGGCAAAGAAAAGTAAGCATAAGTTTCTTGACGATTGTGATAAGGCCCCACTGTGTTCATCCACAGTACTACTTCTTCATTATCCTCATACTGAAAATAAACATTTTTAAAAACATTAAAATATGACACAATGACAAAAATGAACCAATAACATTGAAAAAAATATTAAATATAACTCATTAATGACCAAAACAAAAAAGTTATTCTTCGACAACTATTCCAAAGTAAGACGTCTCAAATTGTAAAGCACTGAAAACTTAACAATTAGTTAGAATTTTTCTATTAACCTTAATAACCATGAAATTAATAGTGTGAATATTCAGCTGTTTAAATATAACCAAGTGAGGCCTGGTGGCTGAGTGTTATCCCTTTGAGCTCACATACAAAAAAGTCTGGGGTTCAATCCTTGGAACGGGCAAAGTTGACTCAGCCTTCCAGTGGGTCATTAAAATGAGTATTAAGCATATGTGTGGGCTTAACACTGGGGGTTCCACATTCAGCTGACCATGAAGCGGATCATTTGCTCTCTTGGGGATACTTTGGCCCTCCATGGGCGTAGCACCACAAAGTTTAGTTTTTTTTTTTTTAAATATAACTAAGTAATTTTTATTTAGTTATATGAAAAACATTAAATGTACAGTACAAGCTGGTAAATGCTTATTTTCAAATTTTTAAGCAATGAAAATTTAGCAATCTTTTACTTAGGAATTGTCTATTACCTTTAATGATCCTTAAATTAATAACATAAATATTCAACCACGTAAATGTAACCAAGTGACTCCTCAGTCGAATAAAAAATTTTATAAATGTAAACTGTGAAAAACAATACAATCATATCACCCACAAACAGGAAAATATGATATAAATATTGATCAGAGACACAAAAGTTTAAGCCATCTTAATGTTAAGTATATTTTTTGTATATTTTGCCATGTTCATCAAACAATTTATGCAAACAAAAGTATTTTTCACACTATTTTAAAATGTGTTTATTTGAAAATAATTCCTAATAGAAAAATAATTTTAATAATGATTAAATTTTCTAAAAAAAACTTTAAAAAAGTTTGTTTTTCTTACCTTTACTTAAATTGTAAAGAATACAAATTGTTAATACCCCCTTAAATATTATTATTTTTTAAAAGAAGATATCAAGAAACATGATCAAATTGTTGCTGAACAATAAAATTTTAGAAAAATAAAAGGTATATTTATATTCTTTTATATCAGACATTCATAATTTTTTTGGGGGGGAAAAAAGTAAAATTTTGCATTTAAAAAAAAATGCATTTAAAAAAAATATCTTTAAGCTTGTACATTTAAAAAACTATTGAATTTCGTTACACTAAACCTTCAAGTTAAGAATGTTGAACTTTTGATTATTTAAAATATTTTCAACACAGATTGTAAACAAAATTGGAGCATCAAATAAGAAGAGATTAACAAAATACCCCCAAAAAAGATTTTTTTTAAAAAGGTGATAGACAATTTCTGTTTAGTTATTAATTCAATTATATAATTATAACAAAGTATGTTCTGTATGATTCTGTTTAGTTATTAAATTAATTATATATAAGTATTTTTTGTTAAAATATTAATAAACTGCACAAAATACTTGAAAGTTTTAATTTTTTTAACAGAAATACTTTACATGCCTTTAATTTTAAATTTAACCTTTAATTTTTAGGCAAATTAATTTAATTACTCTTAATTTTATGGAAAAAAACAACTCTAAAAATTCTGTAGTCACCTTTTGATGTATCTTTAAAATATATTAGAAAAATTAACATACAAATCAGAATGAAATAAATTTATAACTAGATATGGATAACATACATGAACGTGCAAACTTCGTTCTCAGAAAATATTTTAACATGCTCGTGAAAAAAAAAAAAACATTTATATATTTTTATACAACAACATATTGATAAATTAATAATGCAAGAAATTTAAGGGAATAAATGTTGATGTATATAATTATCATAAAGAGCTTTAAAATGCTTTTTAAAAAATCATTGATTTCCAAATGAGTTTTGGTAAAATTAGGTGGCTATGAAAGGGTAAAACTAGTTATAAGAGTGAATAAATTACGTGGAGAAAATTCTTTAATTGAGATCCTGTTTGCAGAAAGCTTTTTATTTTATAAGTCTGTATATAACTTGATCTACATAGCTAAATTTAATCCAGTTTAATATAATTTTTGAAAATACTTAAAATAGAATAGATTTTCTATAAAAGATTATTAATAATTTTTGAATATGAAGGATAATATGCAGAAAATATTTTAACATGCTCAGGGAAAAAAAAGTATATATATTTTTATACAATATATTGAAAAATTAATAATGCAAAAAAGCAAGATTACTTTATAGAAAAATATTAATATTAAGGATAGGTTTAAGATATAAAACATTAATACCCTTTTTCTACAAAATGATTAAGAAATTCAATAAAATAAATTCAAATTTTTGTTGCTTATAAGAGCTGTTAATCTACTACTAAATTACAACAGAACACAAAGCTTTTACGTAGCTGCTATTAAAAATTTATTATGTTCAGAATTTTAAATATTAAAGATTTCTATTTTTTTAAATTTAAAATGTTTTTAATTAACTGTAAATAAATGCAAAGCAAAAGGGTAAGACACACCCACACTATATTATTTTTTATTCTCATATAAATTAAACCTGAAATACAGAATTTATGTGAAAGTAATTTCTTAAAAAATACTTAACACTGAATAATGATTTTAAACAGCATCAGATAAAAATATATACAATTAAATACAGTAGATAAATACTTTTATAAATATCACACTTCTTAAATTTGCTATTAGAGATAAATAAAAAAATGTTTGAAGTTACGCGGAATTCATGAACAAAATATTTCGTGAAATAGTTATTTTCTAAGTAATTAAAGAACTGATTTTATATTAATATGTGAAATATCATTACATTGACAGCATTTATAATAAAAATCGAATGAAGGACACTGAGAAAACGAGCAAAATCAATAAAAAATTAATTATTGATGAATGCAAACATAATTTAGTAAAACCATAATGCGAAAGAATCGAAAACTAAATAAAATTCGATAATTATTAGAAATTATAGTACATATTTTGACATTTGAGCAAACAAACTTACTTTGTGAGTGTGTTCATCACTTGCTGTTAAAGCGAAACAAAGTATAAAAATCAAAACTCTGTGATATATTGCTGTCATAGTAGTGTGCGATCAAAACATATAAGGTATGTAGCTTTAAAAGTATGAGTTGTTATTAATTATGCCGGTATAATGAGCAGCCTTTCTCACGTATTCATTGCAAATTTCAGCGTTACGTTTCATACGAAAAAGAGAAAACAATTCACAGCATACAAATTTCGATTACGATGAAAACAAATACGCCCTGCAGCCACGTCAAGCTCAAATATGAAGATTTCACTAGAGAGTTAGGTTCAAGCCAATTCATGTCTTTTAAGTACAACGTGAAAAGCACGAAACTCATCACTTCCTTTTAGTTTTAATATTTTTAAAGTATTTAATTTTAATTGAAATAAAAGTAATACAGTAATTAAAAATAAACAAAGAACAGACAGCGTGCTTAGTTTGCCCTTTTCGTGTCTACTTTTCTTTTTTTTTTTAAATATACTTTAGTTATATTTATTTATTTTCTTTTTAGCTGTCGCAATTTTTAAACTGTGGCTTATAATTATTGTTACTTTCGTGTTATTTTAATATAATAATTTAGTTAAATATGGCTTTATTAATTACTGGCCTTGAGTAACTAAACTAAAAAATTGTACAAAGAGACTAAAAAGAAGTATTTTATTTCCTTATTTACATCAAACAATGTAATTATCCAAAGATTCAAAACTCTACCGCAACAAGTAATGAATTAAAAAAGAAATTTTTTTTTAGGTTATTTACTCTGCACTGTAATAAGTTATTTTGCACTGTAATCAAAAAAGGTTAAAAAAATTTTATTAAAAAAAATAACTCACGAAATTCAAAATGTTTCAACAACACATGATGCGACTTAAAATAAGGGTTAAAATAAAACTTTTGCTTTTAAAAAAGTTTTTTTTTTCTACTTTCAAAATTATAGCATGTTTCAATATTTTCATAGGAATTTATTATGTAAGCTGATAAAAAGTAAAAGTAAAAAGAGGCGATTAAAATTTCTTTTGAATATATTCCGTTTATTTTAAGTAGGATAAATGAATTACATTGAGTATACACAACTTTTTTTAAAACTTATTTTGTCTCTTTAAATAATTTGGTTTTTATTCTGTTTTATATTGATTTTTTTCTAACTTAATTAATTTTGAAGCTTTAATAGTGTTTTCCAAAGATAAGGATACATAATTAAACGAATGATTAAAAGTTCAAACATCAGCATGGAATTTTAAGGAAGTGGGATATTAAAAGTAAAGTGAAAATATTGTTAATTATTATTTTTTTTTTTTAATGTGTACATGATTTCTAATCTTGATAAAAACTTAAAAATTTCATTTTCTGTATGGTAATATTAGAAAAACATTTCGTTCTATTATTATTTTACTATGTACTATCTTTATTTTATGCGATTTCGTGTGAAAATTTAAATTATCTTCATCATTACCCAGATATTTTTAATGGCAATGTTATGCTTTTAGCAATATTACTTTTTCTGTTGCTTGTTATTGGAGTTCAAAATTCAAAGTTCAGGAGATCAAAGTTTCCTCACAGAAAAATCTGCTGTTTTTTATTTATTTATTTATTGTTTGTCTGTTTTTTTTCTTCTTCTTTTTTCTTTTTTGTACATTATTATGCAGCCAACCAATCGTATTACAGCGCATTAAATGTTAAAGAGCAACACATTATAAAAATCATATTAATAAGGCGAATTTCAGTAATTAATCATGTGCCCTCCTCTGACGTTTTTTCTAAATCTTCAGAATAGAATTTAATAAAAATTAGAAAAAAATTAGGAGTTTTTTTAAAATGCCTTGGACTTGGACACAAAATTTTGTGTTACGTGTATTACATATCCTTTAACAATACTAGTTGTTTTTACAATGCTATTTAATGTTTTTTTTTCTTTTTAAAG